>NC_052150.1:33477699-33785199 GCF_902713615.1 Scyliorhinus canicula | reverse complement strand
CGTGTCTTTGAGTGAATTGATGGTTGCATCACTGTGTGAAACGTGCTGCCTGATTTCCCCACTAAATGTCCGGGGCCTAATTTTAAAAATGTAACCTCTTTGTCCTGGATTCACCCGCTGGCAGAGATCTTTTCTTTCCCTACCTCATCAAATCCCTCAAGCATTTTGATTCCCTCAGTTAGACCATCCCTCTTTCTTTCAAACACAACGAATACAAACCAAGTTAATGCAACCTGGCCTCAATTTAATCCCTTAAACCCTGGCGTACTTGCAGTGAATCTGAGATACAACTCCTCCAAGGGCAATATATCTTTCCTAAGGTTTAATGCCCAAACCTGAATACAGGATTCCTGATGTGGTCTGGCGAGGGCTCTTTACAATTGAAACTTAGCTTCCTCCCCTTTGTATTAGGAGTGAGATAGAGAGAAATCTCTCTACTCAAAGGGTTGTGGATCTTTGAAATTCTCTATCCCAGAGAGCTGTTAATAGTTTTGAGTACCTCCAAGTGAGAGAGCCCTGGATTTTGAGATACTAAGGGAATGAAAGGATACGGGGATAGACAGGAAGATAGAGCTGATTTTATTGAATAGTAAAGCCTGCTTCAAGGGCTGAATGTTTCTCTCCTATGTCTTCGGTTGTTATGAATTTCAATCCCATTGAGATAAAGGCCAACATTCCATCAACCTTTTTGGTTGCTGTTCATACTTGTGCACTAGCTGTTTGTGTTTTGTGTACACAGGTACCCTAAATCACATTATTCCTCCACATCCCTTGGCTCCTCGCCATGAAGAAAATATTCCAATTTGCCTTTCTCAGTGCCAAAGTGAATGACTCACACCTCTCATGAATTCCATCTGCTTGTCTGACATCCAGTACTGGATGAGCATAATGTTTCTCCAACCAAATATTGTGGGGGAGGGGGGGGGGGGGGGGGGGGGGGGGAGAGATTTGTTTATACAACAGCACCTTTCATGGCCACCAGACACCCCAAAACACTTTACATCCAATTCAGTTCTTTTAAAGTGTAGGAAATGTACACACAGCAATGTGATCATGATCAGATAATCTTTTTATTTTAGTCGTGTTGATTTCGGGATAAATGTCGGCCAGGATGGCTGGGAAAAGTCCTCTGCTCTTCTTTGAAATCATGCCAAGGAATTTGTATTTGCGCCTCTGATGGCAAACAGAGCCCCAGTTTAGCGTCTCATCCAAAGACTGACACCTTGCCAGTGGAACACTCCCTCTGCACTGCACTGGAGAGACAGCCTCGATTGTTGCACCCAAGTTCTGGAGTTGAACTTGAACCCACAACATTCTGACCCAGGGGAGCGTACACCAAACTAAACCAAGGCCGACTCAAATCATTGGGCAGGATTTTGATTCCCCATTGCTGCCACAAACAGAGTGGGCATCATTGTGCAGTGCATACAATCAAGCACTTGTACCACTTTTTACAGCTCTCCTGTCTCCTAGAGGTCCACTTTTCCTTGTGTTTGTGTAAGCCTTTTCTTTTACTTTTTATCTCATACCACATTTGTTAACCATGGTTGCTCAATTACACAAATAGAGCATCTATCTTTCAAGTGGATGCACTGGTTTTTGTGTTGTACCCAAATAATTCTTTGATAGTGTCTCACCATTTTTAGACAATCTGTTAAAGGTTTAGTGCAGTTTACTCTGATCAATTTTTGATCCCTTTGAGGTTTACCTCACTTAAATTGTTGAGTCAAAACGTGTTGGAAAAGTGGAAAAAACTGGAACAATGCACACCATTATTAAAGCGCAAATCATCGAACCAGTTCAATGGACTGATAGGTAGGTCACAGTGAGTTGTGAATCATGAATATTAGCTTTCAGAATGCGCTTTGCCATTTGTAGAGCAAAAAATGGCATCTCATCGTTTTCCTCCTCATTATGTTTAACAACTTGTTGAATTTTCACATTAATTGTTAATTAAACTCACAGCATAATGTTCGGGTTGACGATCGAGAGAGTGATTACTTCAATTTATACATAGTTGTACTATCAGTACTGTTACCACAGTCTTGCGACCTTTGTGTTCTGTGACTCTACCTGTAGTGTTTTCACTGCTCCATCACCTTTACTGTAAGGATCTTCTATCCAACATTCAAATCACATCATAGTGAGGCATCGAGATTTTATTTTTTTTGGAGAGGATTATGCGGCGTTGCTCTGAAACATCTCTGCACATGGACTGCAGGGACAGCAGCTGAAATGTTTTTCCCAAACGCAGTGAAAAATCGTTTCGGCAGCTCCAGGGCTGCAGGAAGTGAGGCCGCCATTGGTTCAACTGCCCAGTAAAGAGCAGGGAGTCTCTCTTCAGGATAGATGTCAACCAAGGGCCAAGTGATTGTTCAGCAGTGGGGATGCGGCATCTCCAAGGTAGGCTTATGGCAGAGATGCGTTTCCTTTGGAGATCCTAGGCCAGTGTTTCAGGCAAACTCACAAAACCCCGGTATTTGGTTTCAATACCAGGAAAAGGTTCATAAAATATTCATGCCTTGTTTTTCCTGGCCTGACCACTCATTAGTTAATCTTTTTTGAGTATCATCATTCTCGATACCTGGCTGATTGGGAAGATATTGCCAGTAACTTTCACAGCATTGCAAGAAATACTGTCCTTCAAATTGTGTTTGAACAGTGTGAATGACAGGGGACCGAGAACACATAGTGGCATTAATCATTCATCCCCAGCTAAAGCTTTTTCCGATTATTTCTCCTTCTGTTGTCTGATGCGATGCCAGTTTTCAGCTAATTAGCTAATTTACCATTAATTCAAAGACCCTGAATCATCTTTCAAAGTTTCACAGATGGAACTTAATCAGATGCTGTCTAAAAATCCATGTAGCTACGGAATGTGCTTATTAGCTAATTATTAACTCAGAATCTTCTCAAACAGTTTCCATTGGAGTTGAGACGCCCAACCTACAGCTTCTAAATCCACAGCGACTATTCGTTGTGGCTTTTGTCCTCTCTTTGCACCATGACTGGGTGCAGTTTGAAGCTCCCTTTACTTATTTTTCCTCTAACTAACCCTCTTGTTTTCGTCTCACTTAGTTCTCAGATGTTTAGATATTATGGGTGGGGTTTTCCGATCTTCCAGTCCCGACGACGATTACTCCAAGCTGTGGATTCCCTGTTGGCAGAGAGTGCGAACTACGGGAAATATCCCATCGGCAGCCAATGGCCGGCTACCTCCACTGCTGAAAAACATACAGGGAGTGGGGGGGGGGGGGGGGGGGGGGGGAGGGGGTTGGGTTTGGATAATCCCACCCAAAAGCTGTACTTAAACCACTCACCAACTGCTCCTCCACTTGCAGATCTTCCACAATCAATTAGGCTGTTTTCCCATTTATATCTTTAAAGATTCCACGTTATATATTCCATGTTCCCTGCATTTAATTGCTCAAATTCCTTCATATTTTAATGATATGTACAAACAGGATTCCTGAGCAAAAATATCTGAATCAGGAATATATATAGACATATCCTTGTAAGAATGATAAGGATTAATTGTGTGGTGCCTGTGAGGTATTTCTACCTCACTTCACACACTTTGGTTTGGATTTTCACTCCCGAAGCAAGTTTGAGTCAGGAAACATCCCAGCTAGTCTCGGGTAAAACTCCGCCGAACGGTGGGATCTTTGTTCCGGGGAGGTAAGTGCAGGATGGAATCGAGCCTGCCTCCCCCGATGCTGGTTGGAAGCAGCACGAGGGACTACAGGGTGCTGAGGTGGGCTGTTAAAAAGGCCCGCCTTGGTTCTCTGGGGCTTCATCCCATATTTTAGGCTCTCTTGCCCATCACCCCCATCCACTTCCCATAACCCCACAAACCCCAATGGCCCCCTCACACCCTTCATGCAGCAGTCCATGCCTTCCACCCATGGCAACGTATAGCCCAACTTAATTCCAATTCTTGTCAACACACCCACCACGCTTTCCCTGTACACCCCATTCCAACTCACCAAGTATCTAATTGCCTAGTATAGTCATCGCTATATTGAAAAATAATTCCCATTCATGAAAGCCCATTCAAAACATTTAAATCACCTGAGGCACTTAATCCTTGTTGAAAACAAACAGATTTGTGTTCATAACACCACATCAAAGATAGATAATCCTTTAATAACCTCTTTGAGCTGTCAATCAAACTGTGGACTTAGGCCCACTTGCTGGGATAATTATAGGTTCTGCAAAGCAGTCAAGCTTTAATAATGATGAAAGCATTTAGGCTAATGTAATCAAGTAGCTAGAGAAGATTTCTTTACATCTCATGGACACTGCTGTCAATTTTCTTAAGAACCTTGCTACAATGAAAGTAGGGTCTGTTCCAACTCAGTTCAACAGCTGAGTTCAAATAGCCCTGTTGAGTTTGAGTTTCTCTCATGTGTGAGCCACATCCTGGGCAGGTTTCTGTGATCCTGAGGCTAAGTGTTGACACCGTCGGAAACGCCCCCCTATAGGGGGCCAGCGCGGCACTGGAGCGGTTCACGCTGCTCCAGCTGCTGATTCCGCCACGAACTGGGCACCACGGGTTCTGCGCATGCGCAGTGGCACCGGCGCCAATGCGCGCAAGCGCAGTGGCTTCCTTCAACGTGCCGGCCCCGACACAACATGGCGCAGGACTACAGGGGCTGGCGTGGAAGAAAGGAGGCCGCCAGCCAGAGAGGCAGGCCCGCCATTTGGTGGGCCCCGATCGTGGGCCAGGCCACATCGGAGGCCTCCCCAGGGTCGGGCCCCCCCTCCCCCCCAATGGCTGCCCCCCGCCCCTTCCATGCCGAGTTCCCGCCGGCTGAGAGCAGGTGTGGACGGCGCCGGCGGGACTCGTTTTTTAACGACGGCTATCCTGAGCCGACAATCGGCGGGCCCCGACCGGCGCTGCGCCAACCACGCCTACGCTAATGGTGCCGATTCTCCGCCGAGTGGAGAATCGCATGCCGGTGGCGGGGCGCGATCCGCACCGGTCACGGGGATTCTCCGGCCCGGCCTCGGGCTGAAGGAATCCCGCCCCCTGTACCCTTATCACTATTAGAGAAAGTGGGATCTGTCAGGAATGGGGAAAGGACTTCCGATCCAGCTTCCATCTGCACATAATCACCACAACTCTCTGTTTTGGCACGGTAGCACTGTGGTTAGAACTGTTGCTTCACAGTGCCAGGGTCCCAGGTTCGATTCCCGGCTTGCGTCACTGTGCGGAGTTTGCACGCTCTCCCCATGTCTGTGTGGGTTTCCTCCCACAAGTCCCGAAAGACCCGCTTGTTGGGTGAATTGGACATTCTGAATTCTCCCTCAGGGCAGCACGATAGCATACTGGTTAGCACAGTTGCTTCACAGCTCCAGTGGGTTTCCTCCAGGTGATCCGGTTTCCTCCGACAGTCCAAAGATGTGCGGGTTAGGTGGCTAGGCCATGCTAAATTGCCCTTAGCGTCCAAAAAAAAAGGTCAATTGGCCTTACTGGGTTAAGGGGATGGGGTGGAGGAGGTGTGTGCTTGAGTGGGGTGCTCTTTCCAAGGGCCGTTGCAGACTCGATGGGCCGAATCGCCTCCTTCTGCACTGTAAATTCAATGATATCTGTGTACCCAAACAGGCGCCAGAGTGTGGCGACTGGAGGATTTTCACAGTAACTTCAGTGCAGTCTTCATGTAAGCCTACTTGTGACACGAACAAAGATTATTATTAATATTCTGACATTTTCAATTGGCTTAGCCCCTATATCTATTTGGAGGGGAAAATTCCATATTTCCATTACCCTTTATACGACAAGTGCTTGAACAGCCATCTCCAAAAAAATTATGTTGCCTTATTCTAATAATAATAATCCTTCGGGACTTGTGGGAGGAAGGCTCACCCCAGTGGAGATTATGGAGATGGGCTGTTTATGATTCTATTTTCACCCTGCCAATAGGAACTAAGAGAAAATAAAACTGACGTGCAAGTCAATAGGTTATAGAGCTCCAAACTAAAAATGCTGGATCTTTGGAAAGTCCCGACTTTGTTGCAATGACTCCCAGCCATAACTCCAGAACGGCTACAGCAATTCACTAAAATAGGCTCAGGAATATTTATTGGGTGGCATGAAATGGTGCTACATACTGTTGAAGCAAATAAATAAATCACTGCTTCAAGGCACAAGTGCTGACAACGTTAATAAATAAGATTCAGCCAAATATTAATGTACCTTTTCTGGCTTTGCTGCCACACTTCATCATGTCAGCTGAACTTTGACGGTGACGGCTAACACATAAATTACCCTGCCCAAACCCATGTAGGATCAGTTTAGTCTTGAAAGGAGAAAATAACAATAACACTACCTTGTCTGCTGTTCAGTAGGTCATGGATTTGAATGAGTTGCGTGGGATTTAATTCATGTGACATGGAGACAGTAAAATCGGATCCTTGGTGGAACTGAAGAGTTGCACCGGACGCTTTCATTCCTCCTATGATCCAGTGCCTGAGGTTACCTGGTTACTATTCAATCGCCTCATCTTTTCACTGATACTTTTCAACCTCGGTGTATCTCACTTCCCAAGCTTCGGTTTCTCATTTAAAAAAAACTTTTAAAAACTGGGCGATCAAATCCGTCAATAGAACTTCTCAATTTCCATTGTTCATGAGCATTTCATTTATGGCTCTGGTGCAATTTTCTGACTTTTCTGCAGAGTGGGACAGCGGGCGGGAAAGACAGAGGGGTGCAAGCTGCCGTATTTTTAACGTTATGGAGTAAAAACTGAAAATGGGGTGGTTGGGGGTGGGGGAGGAATGTCCCACGATGTCACGTTGATTGAGACAGCAATTTGGTCTGTACAAGATCGGGGCTCCCTTTTCAAAACATTCAAAACAAAGAGACCCCCCCCCCCCCCCCCCCCCCCCGCCATGGATATTCCGCCCCCCCTTCCCCACATAACTGCTCTCTTCCCACCCTTGCACTGCCGCTTGCACTGCAGTGCGAGGGAGTGCAAGGGTGGGGAGAGAGCAGTACCGAGGGAGTGCCCGGTCTTGATCCTCTTCCCCACTGGGGGATATACACACCTGCCTCCGGTTGGTCTGCTTGCCAGGTGCACATCGTGGTGGACCTGTCATGACTCATGTCAGTGTGCCCTCATGCTGATGTGAATGGGGAATCCAATAATGGGGCGGGACAGTCAGGCATAAAGGCCTGATAATTATATATAAATCATTCGAATAGGGATGCCGATGTTCAACGTCAGAATTCCCGTGGTGCGGACGGAGACAATCGGAACGGGAAATTCTGCTGGCGTAAACCACGTTTTTGGACTCCGGTGGGATTCCCCACGCCCACCGCCGAACCAGCAACCGCCCCCACCCCCCGGAAACAGGAGCGGAAAATCCCACCCTGCCCCCGCTATGTCTCCCAAAGGCGATCATGCCACATTCTGGGCATGAGAAACTCACTGTCTTGAGCCCAAATTGACCAATGCAACGTGTTAAAGCGACACGATAGTTAGGGAAAAAATTATTTTATTACATTTATTCATGGGATTTGGGCCTCACTCGCTGGGCCAACATTTATTTTTGGTCCCTAATTGTCTTTCCACTGAGTCTCGATGGTTTGCTAGGCCATTTCAGAGGTCATTTAAGAGTAAATAGCACCTGGAGTCACATGTAAGGATGGCAGATATATTTCCCGAAAGGCTATAAATGAACCAGATGGGTTTTTGCAACAATCGACAATGGTTTCATGCTCATCATTCGACTTTTAATTCTAGATTTATTTGATCAAATTCAAATTTCACCATTTGCCGTGGAGGGTTTCAAACCCTTTGGGAAGTGGCTTCTTACAGGACTCTGTTGTTTGCTGTTTAATTGTGATACTATGTGATGCGACCATCAATTCACACGAGACGATGAGTAGAAGTGAACGGTGGTTTTAATAAGCTAGATCTGTGCCTGCCTGCGACTGCTCTGTACTGAGTGCCGCCTACAGGCTGCAGATTTATATACCACCCACGAGGGGGCGGAGCCACAGGCAGAGCCCACAAGGGCATCAACATAATACAATACAATACAGTGGTGAATTGTAGTAGCAATACGTTCACCACACTATGTATTTGAGTCAATGGTACTTCCATTGTTATGACAACATGAAGATATGATGGGCAAAAGTTCAACCCCCACCACCAATGTGCGTGGGAGGCAAGGGGGGTCATAGAAGTAGTAGGTAAGAGGCAGTGTGCCCTTCATCTTCCCAGCTCTCCCAATTAAGTCAGGAGCAGGGAAGGTCAAAGATGGCCCTCCCACCTGGAGGGTAATTGAGGCAAATATGTGGATACTTAATGGCTAGTTAAAGGCCTCATTCCAGGTATTCTATCTCAGGTTTGGGTGGGGGGAGGGGGGGGGGGGAGGGGGGGGGACAGACTGAACATTATGTAGGGACCCCCACTGAAAGAGTGCTCTTTAACATCCTTCCCCCTTCGCAGTGCCATTGGTGGAAATAAAGAGCCTCTGGCTCTCTGGTTAGCCAATGGCTCATGGGGAGAGGCTCTTTGTTTTTCAGGGTTTGAAAACCCACACAGTTAATTACCCCATTTATATTTAATCCGAATGGGACTTCTGAAAACGGCTGTGGTGAGGTTATGACCAGCTTTCTGTCCTGTGGACGGTACCACCACTGCAGCCAGTAGCCATTAAATTCAGTCTAATGTGGGAGCAACGTGTGGCTGTTGCCTTACTCAATTTGCTGGAGCAACCATCAGACGAATACCAGGGGTGCGAGGAGATGAATATTAGACAGCAAACCGAAGAAACCCAAACATGTTCGACTTCTTGAACGTGCGATTGCGATCGGATTTCAGAGGGTTCAACTCCTTTGACATGTCAGAAATAAACCAAGTTATTCCTGGGAGCAAAACACACCACAGTTTGACAGCAGTATTGACTACCTGTCACAATGCAATCCCGATCCAGAGCATTCCCACCAGGTAGGGAGAGGCAAGGGCAACAAGAAAGTAAAAACAATACCAGAAAACGATTTCCTACCCTGCTTCCTTTATTCTCTCCTTGCTTCGTTTACTTTGTAATTCCTTTGTTGTAGTTTTCAATTCCTTGAAACATCACTCTTCTTCAACACTTATTAATGATACTATTTCTGCTGTGCTACTTGTACCACACCTGACTGCCATATTTAACTATGAAGCCCTGCTGCCTCACGGCGCCGAGGTCCCAGGTTCGATCCTGGCTCTGGATCACTGTCTGTGTGGAGTTTGTACATTCTCCCCGTGTTTGCGTGGGTTTCGCCCCCACAATCCAAAAGATGTGCGGGCTAGGTGGGGATTGGCCATGCTAAATTGCCCCTTAATTGGAAAAAATGAATTGGATACTCTAAATTTATATAAGAAATAAAAATAAATAAATAAATATTTACCTATGAAGTCTATTAACGGTTAAGTGTATCGATTGTATGCTTATCTCCCCCTAAGTGTTTGCTGCCTGTGTTGGACAACAAAATCCTGTCCTGCCCATCACGGGAATTGTCGCAGGCGGGACAGAACGTTTTACAGTCCATTGAAAGGTCCATTGACCTTGGGCGGGAATTCCCAGTCTCGGGGTGAGCAGGACTGGAATATTCTACCCCAGAACTGCACAGTCTCCCTGGCAAGGATGGGGAGGAGTGCGGGATGGTATTCTTTTGCCACTTTCCCCACGTTAGGTTTGCGAACTCTGGTTGGACATATTCCTGGAAATTACATCACGTGACATCCTGCATCCAACTGCTGTGGCCGCACACTCCCACTGTTGGTCACGTCCATCGTCATGGGCATCACTTGCCTAAACTTTCCCCGCCTGCCCAATATTTTATAGTGAGCAAACAAAAAGGGTCAAATAAATTGGCCCAGATCATCTGGTCAGCACTGACGCTGCCCACGAAGATTACTGCGACCCTACCCTTTTGTGATTTTTGCACATTGGACTTTTTACATGACAGTAGCTGCCATAAGTTTTCTAGTCCCAAGTCTTTCAGTAAGTAAGTGCATTACTAAATGGGGAGAGACCTACTTGGTGGAACTTCCTGATTGAAGGGACACAATCCTGTGAGGATATCCAACAGCAAGTGGAGACCCGGAAAAGGAGACTGAGAAAACAATACCATCGTTCTCGAGTCCGAGTACTGATCCCACTGCCAAATCTCTGAAAACCTCTGCCAAGGGTGCGGTCGAAGATCCAGCTCTCGGATTGGGCTCATTAGCCATGCAAGAACCCACAGAAGCTTTGACCAGTAACACGGAGTTTATTAGGTGGACAATCATACCCATTAGTGAGTGAGCGCCCGAAGAAGAAGACTAAATGGAGGGATGGGTGAGGGGGTGTGGAGCATGAGTGCGTGAGGTGGGTGAATGGTTGAGATGGGTCAGATGGTGGTAAGTGGTTGGAAGGGTGGTTAGTCAGGTGGTTGGGGGAATGGTTGTGTGGTCTGCGGATAGTGTTACACACTTCACTTCCCTTGTACACGCATCCCAGCTAACAAGATGACACTGGTTGTGCTGGAGTGCGCCCATCCCAATGATGGGTTAGCTGGGGCCGCAGGGCACCTCAGGGGGTGGCCTGGTGGGACACGCATACAACCCATGCCCCTAAGTTCACAGTAGGCAGTCAGCTGCCTGTGCAGCTGCTTGGCTGCCTTGCAGGCTGCGGCAATGGTGTTCTGTGCCCGTCCATGCAAACCCCACAGTCCACTGCCTGGCCACCTCCCGCTACTCCCCCCAAACCCTGGCAGTAACCCCCCGGCCAGCGGCACAACTGTCAGCAAACTACGGCAACGTTGGACATTTTCCGTACTCCCTCCCTCTCCCTCAGCAGCCACGGCGCCTGTTTCACAATGTTTAAAAGCACAAGCGAACTTTGCCGCTGGGAATTCCCCCTGGTGGAGGCGGAGAATCACGGAGGCCCGGAGAATACCGGGTCAGATCCGCTAATGTATGCAAACACCGTTTACTGTACATGTGGTGTGAAATGCATTGACGCAGCTGTCGAGACGCCGGAGAATTGCGATTTGGCGTGAAACCGGCGCCCGCCACAATTGCGACACCAAAACCGATTCTCCGTCAGCTGACGGAGAATCTCGCCCATATGTATAACACTTGGGGCGAAGGGGATGAGAGGATTTGGGGAGAAGGCAGGATCAGGATATTGAACTTGATGATCAGCCATGATCATAATGAATGGCGGATCAGTTTCCTGCGCCTATTTTCTATGTTTCTATGCACGGGCTTGCACCACTGAAAATCTGCAGTCCTGTGAATGAGGTCGGGAATCCCGGAATCGGAACCTGCCCATCGAATTGAAAGGGCTCTTAAGTTGTCCTGACTGGGCAGAAAGTCCAGCCCTTTCAGTTTGTTTTTTTACTAAAATGTAAACTTGAGTTTATTTTTGCTCTAAATTTTAAACTTTCTTCAGTGAATTATTGTTGCAGGGGAGCAGGGAAACGGATATATCAACATGTTGCAAGTGTTAAGAATTGAACAATCACAGACAATTGAAATGAGGTCTCTCGAATTTATTCTAAGTGGATGTAGCAGCTTCCTTTTGATTTGTTGGTGCTGAAAACTCAAACAACAGTTGTTTGTGTGGAAGTGTTACTTACTTATTTCTTTGCAGTGGGTGGAAGCAATTTGATTCCTCCCGGGCACCACAACAGGAGCTGCTTGCATATTTATATTTTGAAAAAGCTAAAAATGTGTACATATATCATTTCCATTGTCTTGACTAATCTCACGCTGAAGACTGCAATCTCTGGAAGTACAGGAGTGATTTACTCCCTCATTCCCAGCCGGGAATGGTCAGTGTCAAGAAACTGGGTGAAAAGTGCCTTACTTTAAATCACGAGCTGCACACTCCTGATCTCCCAGGACCCACACAACCAGCTGACTCTCCAGGCAAGAGGGCTGCCAACTGATCCAAGGCTGGCACCATTGATTTCAGCCTGTGTCAGTGACCCAGCTATCCGAGGAACAAATTGCCTTCTGAATTTTCTCCATCACACGTCAAACATATGCTGTGTTACATTTGAAGTGCCAATGTCAGGTGCTGCGAACCATATGCAAGGTGTTCATTACACCTGTGCACCTGATCTTTCTAGATTTCACATCCATAAAAACACAAAATGTATGTATCAAACATGAGGAAAGTGGGTGGATAAATATGCAATGTAGGCCTGCGAGGAGTAAAATGGCCCAGTAAAAGAGATGGCGAACAGAACAAATTATGTTGAATATACTGCAATCCTTTCAGCTGGTATCACTGTCTACAAAGTGTTTAATACCGGCAATAAGAGCTGTAACAAAATAATAAACATAAGTTATAAAACTTACACGATATTGTTTAAACTCACCTACAAAATAAGTTTCCCTGTTCAGAATTCCCATGATGTGTGTTCCCTGTTCAAAGCTGTTTCTAGTTAATCAACTTGAGCCTGGTAATTCTTCAGCTGAAGGGACTCAAGGGGGTAGCAGGCTCGCCGCTCTCAGCTTCAAATCCCACAGGGACAAGGGCCTAGAACTGCGGGAAAGTTTGTCATATCTGCCAGCAAGCTTTAACAAGCCGTTCACAGTATTTTTTCCCCCATAGAATCCGTACAGTATGAAGGAGGCCATTCGGCCTATCAAGTCTGCACCGACCCTCTGAAAGAATACCTTACCTAGGCCCACTCCCCAGTCTAACCTGTTACCCTACCTAACCTGCACATCTTTGGACTGTGAGAGGAAACCCGGAGCACCCGGAGGAAACCCATGCAGACACGGGGAGAACGTGCAAACTCCACTCAGACGTTCACCCAAGGCTGGAATTGAACCCGGGTCCCTGGTGCTGTGAGGCAGCAGTGCTAACCACTGTGCCACCATGCCAGGTCTTGCAATTTTTAATCCCTACCCTTCCAATAGAAACTACCGAGAACAGAAAAAAATGAAAAAATAATTAAAAGCAACTTGGCTTTATTATTGCATCTGAGATTGGAACAAGTGTAAGCAAAAGGTTATAATGTTCCCGAGGTAACTTATAATGTTGAAGCTACGTGCAAAATTTCCTGTGACCGTGAGTGATGGAGGAAAAATGATGGCCACACTCCCCATATTTTTCCATCCATTTTAAAACCGTGTGAAAGATTGCTTTGATAGTGCAGAATGTTGGACGTTTCAGTATATTTATTAATTTATACTCTGCAATTGGCAGGTAGAATAAGAGAGCTGAATACCATGACAACTGAGGAGAAAACAAGCAAGAGTAACACACAGGGCATTTTTATATTTCACAATTGGTTTTAAATAGGCCACCTTCACTCATTCACATCTATTCTCCCAACTCAAAAGCAACCATTGTTCATACCAACAGTGGCAATTTCTATTATTGTTGTTCAATTTTAGAGGAAGGTTCTGAATACAATCATAAATGTAAATATTTAACTTGTTTTTGGTTTAGTGCTGTTTATAGAAACTTTGGATGATGAAAGGAATCTACAAATTATATGGATTAAATTAATTTCAGTTTAATTTAATTGGTTTCAACGGTATTAAAAAATGCTCCCTAAAATGTGGCCAGTAAACATGAGTACCGGCACTGCAGAGATTTATTTATTTATAAATATAGTTGTGGCCCATCATGCTTTTTAACACCAGACTTGACTTTCAATTCCAATGAACCCCTAGTTGGCCTCCCACGTTTCACCTTCCATAAACTTGAGGCCAACTTAAACCCTGCTGCCCATCTCCTAACTTGCACAAAGTCCAGTAACCTCAACAATCTGGGCCCACTGACATTGGCTCCTGGCTTTATGAAACACCCCAATTTAACATTCTCAGCCTTGTTTCCAGATATCTACTTGACCTCCCCAATCTACTCCAGCCACACAAGCCTCCCTCACCTTTCCAGCATCACAGGGGTAAATTGCTGGCTTTGAAAGCAGACCAAGGCAGGCCAGCAGCACGGTTCAATTCCCTCCCCGAACAGGCGCCGGAATGTGGTGACTAGGGGATTTTCACAGTAACTTCATTTGAAGCCTACTTGTGACAATAAGCGAGTTTCATTTCCTCCCTTCCTTCAAACCATTCCTGAAAACCTATTTTGATCAAGTTTTTCACACTACATAAAAAAAGTGTTTTTGTGGTATCAAAGGCTTACTTATTGATCTACTTTCAGTGGTTAAAGAATAATTTGATTGTATTTCAGAATATAACTCCCTGGCTGTCCTCCGAGGTGGCCCACTGGGAGGCTGGAGAGGGTGCCGCCCGGAATGGGCCGGTGCCGTCAGCTGGAGGACCTGCAGGAGAATGGAGGTGTGGTCAGTGGGAGGGATGGGTCAGTCAGTCATTAAGGCAATCACGCTTGACGGTCCCCCGGGTGGAGCTTGGAGGTTCCTCACCTCTGCAGCGTCCTCCAGCCTGCATGTGGGTGACTGATTTGTCCTTGGGCTGCCCAAGCTACCTCCAGGGCATGCTCCTTGAAGTTGGTGAGGATTCTTAAGTTTTGCACACCATCACCAGTCTGGGCCCTCTCCCGGCGATTATGGGAGAGATTTTCCTGTGGAGACACGGAGAGGGCATCGTTAGCCATGCGCGTGGTTCACAGTGGTGGGAGGGGGTGTGAAGGGAGGGTTGGGCGGTATTGAAGGGGAGGGTGTGGAGTGAGGGTAACATGGAGAGTTGTAGGTGAATGCTCCCATGGGCACGGACAGGTCTTGGGGGGGTGGGGGATCTGGAGGCCAGTCCTCCTGGTCACACTCCCGGCGCGCACAGCCACCGTCACCTCGTCCCAGACAGCACTGGCTGCCCTATGGCTGATCCTCCTGGACTCTCGGGGGAACAGGATATCCTGACTAGCCTCCACGCATCTAGCAGTCTTCCCCAAATCAGTGTCTCCGAATCTTGGGCTGGTCTCCTCGGTGCCATTGTTGCGAGCTGGCTGGGGTTGGCTGAGCAAATGCTGCTTAAGTGCTGCTCGATCTTGTTAGCGGGGAGCTGTCGAGCGCGGTGCCGGCTAATCGGCTGGCGAGCCTTCATTTGCGGCAAGAAGCCTGTGGGGCTTCGTTAAGTGGACCAATTAACATTGAATAGCGTTGCCGACCTCGTTGGGCCAAGTGCCAGGAAGCTCCCGGCAATTCCCTCTCGCTGCCACACTGAGGAATCTTTCCGGAGAATCGCACCCTTAAACTCTGGCCAACTGAGCAGAACCTCAAGAGACTGGCCGTGTTTATAAATGTTCTTCGTTATTTAAATTGCTTTCCGCTCCAGTTAGAGTTTATGTAGATACTCACCTATTCCTTTGACTTGGACTAGAAATAGATTGGAATCAATCTATTCACAGTGGTAGCCAAATCCCAAACTGTCTGTTTTTATTGTTTGACTATTCAATCTTCTTCTAATGTAACTATAACAAGAGAATATTTTGTTCACGCACTGTAGTAAAGCTGCTCTAACTTTTCTGCCTTCCATTTTGCAATTTAACAGGAGACCTAAAGGCTTGTGAAAAATAGCCTTGATTATTCCACTAAATAATTATGAAAGTTGGAGTATGCTTTAGCCGCCAAGGCAACAGTGGTTCAAATCTAGTTATAATGAATTTCATAATACGTTTCTGCCTGAGGTAATCGCCATTTCTACCCATTAAAGCTGCATGAGAGCAATGTTTTAAAAAAACTGGTGCTCTGCCCATCTACCAGCCAAATGGTGATCAAGTAGCAAGACTGAATGTTACTGTGGCCATGTAATAATCAACCCAATATATTAGTCGAATGTGAATTTTCTTAGAGTGAATAATGGACAAGGTTTGGATGCATAAACTGATAGCAAAAGTACGGCCTTGCATATCATTCCAGATTTGGTTTACGGACCATAAAGTAGAAATACCCTATTTGCATTTGACGTTGTTTTTAAGCATTGATACTTTCAAATGCTGTGGGCAGGAGTCTGCTTTGGCTGACACGGGAATTGCGTGCCAATGTTGGGGTGGCGTGGCCCGTTCACGGGCATTCTCCGGCCCAGCGCGGGGCTGGGAGAATTCCCACCCTCTGTGTTCCGGCAGCACCCGTCATTCGACGACCTGCCAGACCGGGCCTGCCATTGAAGAATCTAGCTGAGCAGGGGAACCATACAGCATATCTGCCAGATGATGGTGCACCTGGAACTGTGGGCGTATGGGGGCAGCTACCCATTGACAGTGGCTGGTGATGGTCACCCTGAACCTTTTCGCCATGAGGCCCTTCCATGTGCCAAGTGTGGAAGTTTCAGGGATCCCACAGACCGTTGTTGACAGGTGCATACGCGTCGTAACGGAGGACGTATATGCCTGGTCAGCATAATATATCAAATTCAATTTGGACCGAGCCCACCAGGATGCCTGGTCAGCAGGGTCCACCCCCATTGCCGGGATGCCCCAGGCCCAGGGGTTAATCGATGGGACGCATGTTCCCCTACGAGCACTGGCGCATGAGGGGGTGGTGTTCACAAACTGAAAGGCGCACCATTCCATGAGCGTGTATCTGGTGCGTGACCACAAGGTGCACATCTTGCACGTCTATGCCGATGCCCAGGCAGTGTTCACGAAGTCTTCATCCTGCCACACTTGGCAGTTCCCGACACTGGATGAGGGGTTAGGCTCTTGGGTGACGGTGGTTATACTCGGCAGCTGTGGCTAATAACGCCTATCCAGAGGCCACAGATTAATGGGGCGCTCTAACCGCCTCTAATTTTGTTGACAGGGGACCTGACCAATGGCAGCATGAGCATCCGCCCCACGCCCACAACCCCCTCTAACCCCAGCCAACCATCTCCTTCCATGTCACCCTCCCTGTACAAACACCCCCCCCCCCCCACCCCGTTCTCTCACCTGCAACCCCTCCGTGATTTTTACCATCTACACTGAAGGGTGCTGACCCTGGGTTGGCAGTAACAGCGGGACTGGTTCATGGGGCATTGTTTGACAACGTCTGACTCCTGCCCACAGTGGCACTGTCCACCGTCCATCTGGGTGATCCCTGCATGCGAGCTAGACATTCCATCACGCAATCCCACCAAACCCTTGGTGTAGCAGCAGAGGGGATGCGGTGCAGGTGGGAGGGGATGGCTGGGATAGAGAGGGATGGGGTGGGCTTGGATACAGATGGGAGGGGTCGACTAGGGTAGAGAGAGATGGGGGTGAGGCTGGGTACAGATGGGAGGGGTCGACTGGGGTAGAGAGGGATGGGGGTGGCGCTGGTACAGATGGGCGGGGTCGACTGGGTTAGAGAGGAATGGGGTGAGGCTGACCTGGGCGCCTTGGCCCGTACCCACGTCCAACGTCCGCCCATCCCCACCACCTCCCAGTGCCCCCTCTGCACCGTGCCCAGCCCAGCCCATGCCTCACACCTTTCTGACAGAAAAGCAAGGCAGGTTGAAACATTTGTGAACAGGTGTTTATTGTGAACAGGTGAACATGTTTCTAGAGGTTTGTGCCCTAGCCCCTAATGCGATCATGTGTGCTGCACCTGTGCCAACTTAACTGGTGTCTAACATTCTCGCCTTACATACCCTAACACTCCGTCTCCGTGGATCTCCAAGTGGTACATCAGGGATGGAAGTGGCCACCCTGCGATCTGGATCTTCTTTGACGGCCGTCCCCTGGAACGACCAGGCTTGCAGAGGCCCAGCAGTCTCTCAGGTGTCCCAGGTGACTTCAGGCGGCATGTGGTGCAGTGATCAGCACTGGTACTGTGGCGATGAGCACCCTGGTTTGAATCCCGGCCCTAGGTCACTGTCCGTGTGGAGTTTGCACATTCTCCCCATGTATGTGTGGGTTTCGCTCCACAACCCAAAGACTTAGCCATGCTAAATTGCCCTTAATTGTAAAAAAGTAATTGGGTACTCTAAATTTTTTTTAAAAGTGTCCCAGGTGACGTGGATCCACCCTGTTCTGCCTGCTGCCCATTGGAGGCACCAGGGAAAGGAGGGGATGGGTCTGAGGCTCTGTGGTGTTCCAGCACCTCCCCTGTAAGGATCACAAGGGGATCCCATCACCTCCACCTCCTTCGGCGTGCACAATGGTACCCAGGCGACTCGCTGGGACGGGGTGCGTCCGTTGCGAGCTCTGGAGGCTCCCCCGCCACTTGACGCTGCCAGTCTTGTATGCTGCCCATTCCCGTCTCCTCGTGGGTCTCAATATCATGGCGCACTGGGACATCCTGACCCATGACCAATACATCACCCCCCAAGGCCCGTACCACAGACGACACCCGTGCAGTGTTGGCCCGGATGGCACGCATGGCCGGCACTGCCTCCTGCAGGTAGTTGGACTCCTCCAGCTGAACCTGCAGGTGCTAGAGGGTTGCTGACAACCCCTCATGTAGTCCCTGGCTCCATGTCGGCATCTTCAGCATTGATGGGACTGCCCTTTTCAGAAGCTCGAGATCTGTTTGGATGACAGCTAGACCCTGGGTTCAGGCTGCCCTCCGACCATCTGCCTTCTCGGGGGTTCCTACCTCCACCTGTGTGCTGCATGGGCAGCACAGGGGGAGGGCAGTTGGTGGCATTCATTAACAGGGCACCCGGCCATGGCGGCCGGTATGGGTGCAGACACGTCGTGCAGGGTGGGCTGCGAGCAGACTGCCAGCGTGTGGGATTCAGTCGCCCTCTGAGTGTGGGGGAGAGCTGGGGGGGGGGGGGGGGCCTTACGGGTGTGTGCGCCGAGAGCTAGTGTCAGGGGAATGGTGTTTGCTACTTACCCTGGCTGCCCTGAGGAGGTTGTGTAGTTTTTTATGGCACTTCTGGCTGGACCTGGTGATGGGGCCATGGTGCGCACGGCCTCTGCCACCTGCGCCCAGGCCTGTTGTACAGCAGCAGGTAGCAGCCTCCTTCCCATCCTGGGGAACAGGGTGCCCCGCCTCTCTTCCACGGCGTACTCGAGCTCAACATCTGCGAATCGGGGTGCCGCTCTTCGGGGTTCCAACTGCTTGGCTGGAATGAGCATGTGTGGGGAGTGGAATGCCTGTATGTGGCTGCAGCTTGTCAGCCTCTCGAGTGCCAATCCCAACCCTGGCGAATCAGACATCCTTTTTCATTGGAATTGCTCTAGATCCACGTGGGGTTGGTGCCAGCCCATTAACGGATCCTGAATTGCTCCGCGATCAGTGCCGCTTCTGTGGTCGTAAAACACCACCGATTCAGATGTGATCAGCACATAGTCTCTGGAATGGAGAATCCAGCCCCATATGTTTCAAAATGGTGAGGACTGGGAGGGGGGGGGGGGGGGGGGGGATGCTCATGGAAGCATTTAGATGTCTGAAGTACGACTCAATAGGCACAGATGGTTATATTGTCTGGAACACACATTTCACCAGTTTAAAGCTTGAGATAATCATCTACTTCAAGACTTTCGGTACAATGTCCATGAAGGTAGCTACTTAGACATCCGCTCTGAGTGAAACCTCTGAGTCCGAAATGTTTTCTCCTTTCTTGTGGATTTTCAAATTGCCATGGAGATGTGTCTGGAGGCAACCTGTTGGAGAGCCTTTCTTGAGAGAACAGCGTGCCAGTTTTCTGACATCTTCCCAACCCCTGGCCATTTTTAAGGAGGCCAGGATGGAGCTGCAAGCAGCAGGTAGTATATTGAAGCAATTAGAAGCCTATTAAGGGTTCCTCTCCTCTACCAATTAGTAGGTGGTGAGTCCCCCAATTTGGTCAAGGCGCAGCCAGTGAAAGGAAGTCACCTTTGAATTTTTTAATACCTACCAGCCTCCCCCCACCCCCTCCGACCACCGTCTCTCTCCCTCTCTGCTGATGTAGAAACATGGCCACATGTGCGGCAACAGCCCATCCATGGAAGCGTTTCCACCTTCCACAATAGCAGTTCTAACAGCTGTGACAATTTTTATTTACAAATCTTTTAAAAACGCTGAGTGTGTACTCCTACCCTGAGATGTCTTCTTTCTTACTTACCTGCATCGGCAATATGTCACTCTACCAGTGTTGAAGGAACACTTGGCACCAGCATCACAAGCCCATCCTCTGTCCGTCATTGGAAAACAAATGTGTCTTCTGTCTATTGACTGGCCCTTCCTGAGAAAATCATGTCGGCTGATTATGTCGGACATGGTACAGGCTCGGGACCTACATTTGGTCCCCTGTTGGGCCCTGACAAAAACAAACGTCCTGTCCCTTGCTTCTATGCTTTGCCCCTCCAGTACTGCCATTGCTATTGTGAGCTGAAGCTGTGAGAGGAATGGTGGTTCCAGTTGGTAAAGATGCTATAGCATAATTTGCAGAAGAGCAGAGAAGTTTTCCCCCAATGTCATGGACAATATTCATCCATCTCTAAAACAGATTATCTGCTCATTATCACCTTGCTGAGCACATGAATTGCATTTGAGTATAGGAGTAGGGATGCCTTGCTGCAGTGCTCCAGGGCCTTGGTGAGGCCACACCTTGAGTATTGTGTGCAGTTTTGGTCTCCTAGTTTGAAAAGAGATATCCTTGCTATTGAGGGTGTCCAGCGAAGGTTCACCAGGCTAATTCCCGGGATGGCAAGACTGACATATGAAGAAAGACTGGATCGACTGGGCTTGTACTCACTGGAGCTCAGAAGAATGAGAGGGAATTTCATCAAAACATATAAAATCCTGATGGGACTGGACAGACTAGATGCGAGAAGAATGTCCCCGATGATGGGGATGTCCAAAACTAGGGGCCATAGCCTAAGAATAAGGTGTAGCCATTCAGGACTGAGATGTGGAAGAACATCTTCTCTCAGGGAGTTGTGAACTTGTGGAATTCTCTCCCACGGAAAGCTGTTGGGGCCAGCTTGTTGGATATATTCAAGAGGGAGCTGGACATGGCCCTTGCGGATCAAGGGGTATGGAGAGAAAGCGGGAGTGGGATACTGAATTTTCATGATCAGCCATGATCATATTGAACGGTGGTTGCAGACTCGAAGGGTCGAATGGCCTACTCCTGCACCTATTTTCTATGTTTCTATGTCACAAGAATGATTACAATACAAAAGTATTCAGTAGACTGTGAAGTGCTTCGCGACAGACTGAAGTAATGAAAGGCATGATGTAAGTGCGAGCTTTTGGTTTCTCAATTTCTGTCAAACTTTGTGCACATTTAACTTAACTTCCTCTCCTTTTATTTATTTAAAAAAAATTTAGAGTACCCAATTCATTTTTTCCAATCAAGGGGCAATTTAGCATGGCCAATCCACCTACCCTGCACATCTTTGTTATGGGGGAGAAACCCACACAAACACGGGGAGAATGTGCAAACTCCGCACAGACAGTGACCCAAAGCTGGGATCAAACCTGGGACCTTGTGCCGTGAGGCCGCAGTGCTAACCACTGCGCCATCGTGCTGCCCGTTCCTCTCTTTTTATGATGTAGATTCAAAACCAAGTGCCATTCTGCCTCTGCAACCCTACGCACTAAAAGAAGCAATTCCTTGCAATGCACAGTGTTTCAGTTAACAGAAAATGCAAGGATGTGCACTTCACGCAGCTGGGATAGTGGAACCAGCTGCTTGGAGACTAGCCCAGTTCAAGCCCATCTAATTTTTACATTGCAACAGCGACTACACTTCAGAAGCACCTCGTTGCCTGTAAAGAGCTTTGGAATGCCTTGAGGTCATGAATGCTGTTATATAAATATGTCATTTTCTTAATATGATTTAAGCAGCACTTCCAGCGCTTTGTATGGGGTTACTATCTGCTATGGCTGATATAGGAAAGTCCAGCAGTGTTCTTGCTGCAATACCACTGTCCATACTTATCATGAAAACATTATTTATTTATATCAACATGAGGGCATTTAATTTCCCTGAACAACTATAATACCCTTTGTTAGCAGCATGATTGCGTTTTATTATCTAGCTTGTAGCATTAATAAACTGTACAAATTAAGGAATACTCAAGCATTTGGTGTTATATTTTCATCGCACGAAAACACTGGGATGTGGTGTATGTTATTTAGAGTATTTATTGTACCAAATGAATTCAAATGTCATTTGATTCAAGGACATCGCTGCTTACACAGCGATGTGGGCAAAAGATTTAAAACTGAATTCATTTATATTTCTGCCCCATTATCTTTGTTTTGGATTAGGTTACAAGTTCAGCAGGTGTTGGCTAACTCGTGAGGTTACAGATTACACATTTAGGCGCATATGTTATTCTGGAATCCCTGATAAAATTCATCGTAATGCAAATAATATGCATACTATACCTGGAACAAATCTATAGTGTGATACGACTTGTTTTATCATTGATGCAGAATGTAAATAATTTACAGGCATATTTCTTTGTGGTTTCACTGCATATTTGAATATTAATGTGTTGCGAGGTTGGGATGAGTTGGGGACCCAAATATTTTTGATAAATGTGTGGTACTAGAGATTTGTCAAATATTTTGGTGGATTGCACATTGTACAGGTGTGTACAATGACTGCTGTGTTCCTGGCACTGCCGTCCCATCGCTTTTTGATTAAATGCTGCAGGCACAGGATGGCTAATGGCGGAATGGGTATGAGGTTGTGGAACGTCTGCACATGGTGCCCATGGAACAAAGTGGACAATTTAGTCATTGGAGATTTGTTGCAAGCAGGCCGAGAGAGCGAGAGATGGGAAAGGAAGGGTACGTAATGGAATGAATGAGAGGAGGGTCTTGTGGAGTACTCATACCAGGCAAGGTAAACGAGAATAAGAGTTGAATAATAATAATCTTTATTGTCACAAGTAGGCTTACATTAACACTGCAATGGAGTTGCTGTGAAAAGCCCCTAGTCGCCACATTCCGGCGCCTGTTCGGGTACACAGAGGGAGAATTCAAAATGTCCAATGAACCTAACAAGCGTGTCTTTCGGGATTTGTGGGAGGAAACCGGAGCACCCTGAGGGAACCCACATAGACATGGGGAGAATGTGCAGACTCCGCACAGACCTGTGACCCTGGTGTTGTGAAGCAGCACTGCTAACCATTATGCAGAAGGGATAAGGAACAACATCACACCTTCTACTCAAAGAACAATGTGACAGCATGACTCTCTTTGTAATCTATATTTAAATACCGTAATGATGTAATTGTTACTTGTGTCAAATAAATATCCCCAATATAGTGTCCGCATTGCAGAACTGAACAGAATCAGCATTGACTTGAATGCCCCAGAGCTCCAGGCATTCCTAACTCAGTTCTGAGCTCCAGCTTTGATGTAATGAATGTTGACTACATTTACAAAGCGCTCAGTATAGATGGAATTGTATGTAGTTAGAATTACAGCATTTACCATTGTTGCTTCTCATGTTTGTTCTCGTCTTTTCATTATCCTGTGTCTCACTTGAGGACCTTGATATTTACCTTGTTCTCAGCATCAAGGATTGATCCACTGATTTATGTTGTATTGGTGTGTGTCCAACTGCTTGTCAAATTGATAGCTTAAAGCAACCTTTGAACTTTTGTTTTTTGCTCGTTCACGGGATGTGGGCATTGCTGGCAAGGTCAACCTGAATTGCCCTTTGAGCAGTTAACAGTCAACCGCATTGCTGTGGGTGTGGAGCCACATGTAGACCAGACCATCTGAGGAGGGCAGATGTCTCTCCCGAAAGGACACTAGGAAACCCGATGGGTTTTTATGACAATTGATGATAGTTTCGTGGTCACTATTACTGAGGCTAGCTTTCCATTCCAGATTTTATTTTGAGGTAATTGAATTTATGAACTGAATTTAAATTCCATCGGCTGCCACAGTGCGATTCGAACCCAGGTCCCCAGAGCATTAGCCTGGGCCTCACCCAATCAATGCAAATGAGTTCCGGGAATCTGTACTGAACACAGGGTTGAGAATGATGCCAAACAAGGTTTTGTTTACAATACTTTATTATTTGCAAATACAATTAGGTTGTCCCATTTTTTACGATGATATTTTATTTTGGATTGAGACTCATAATGCAGGACACCAAGACTGGCAAGGAAATGGATGATTAGCTGTGAATGGACATTATAATTCACAATTGCTACTTGCTTGAATGTCTAGTCATTTTGGTCAGGAAACGCAGCGGCAGCCCTGTGGGTAAATGTAATAACATGAAACTGAGGCCCCATCTATCCTTTCAGATGGACATTGTGAAAAAAGCTCCATGGCACTACTTCAAGAAGGGCAGTGGCATTCTCCTTGGTGTTCTGGCCAACATCGCTGAAGCAGATTAGCTGGTCATATAATTGTTGTTTGTGAGGCCAGGCTGTTCTACATTTCAAAAGTTCCTTGTTGGCAGTGCAATGACTTGGGAAGTTCTGAGCTCATGAGCCTTGCTGTATAAATGCAAGTCCTTTGAGTATAGACCTGGCCTTGAAAGAAAATGAAAATGTGGGTGAACAACAAATCAATATCACTGAAAATATTTAGCGCCTATATTGATCTCATCAGAATATTGATGGTTTGCTATTACACTAATACAATATTAATTAGAGCACATTTCTACCATTTGAGATGGTAGAACCAGACTTGGTACATCTGACATTGGGCTTCAAGGTGGAATTTAATTCAAACCTGACAGTCAGTAAGGTTCACCGGCGGAATGCGATGGTGCAGTCAACCTTTCTTTCTCGATATTGGTCCTCGACAACAGATGATTAAATTCTTGAAGGGGCTTCAACACCTCTTCAGATGAAGCTGTTTTTGGATAGTCAGAGCCTTGTTTGATATTGCAAAGGGAGGGTCAATAATTTTGCAATTTCGTCCAGGTTCCTGCAGTTTATAAAAGTTTCAGAGTTGTGATAGTATGAAGCGGCAAATGATAGGAAAACTGGGCTTCATAGGGAAAACCGTGAACTGCACTTTGGTTCCTATTACTGGACTGATAGAAATTGGCTTTCTAGTTAGCTATAGATGATATAGGTAAAAGGTTTAATTGCAAACTCATTAAGAGTAAGTAACTAAATTATAAGAACCATGAGAGTGAGGAAAGCCAAATAGCCATTTGAAGAAAGGATGCACATGCGCCATCTTAAAATAGGCAGTTGTGTCTAGAGATATCTAAAAAAAACAGCTGAAGAGTTGGGTTGTGGGCTCACGCTTCATTCCAGTAATTTGAGGACAATAGGCCGGCTGACACCCCAGTGCAATACTAAGAGGGGGGGGGGGGGGGGTGCAACATTCTCAGAGATGCCCTCATTTGACGCTATGCTATGGAAGTCTCAAGCAGAAGAAAAGTCTTCCAGAGTGCTTCTGACCCTTCTGATGTGAAGGTGTCCATATACTAGTATGATTTAAAGGGCTAACCATCCTACGACTGGATTAGATGCTTTTGACTTTCTTGCATTGGTGCAGGGTGCATGGAAGTACAATGGTTTGTGTTATTGTAGGAGATTTGCAAACATTTTCGATTTTCATGAAAGTGGTGCTGGTTCTTTACAAGGGGAGTTGTTGGACCTGTCATAGAAGAAAATTATTCTTTGAGAATGGAGCAAAGTCAGCAAAGAGGGGAGGTATTTACACACAGAAAGGAGGGCTCTCAATAGAAGGCCCTTCCCACCAAAAGTCTTTACGGAGAGCTTGTCCTACATCTGCCCCAGTCAGGAGCAAGGTGCGAGGCACCTGTGAGTCACCTGTGTGAGGTGACCATGGGAATGTGCCACCCTCTGTAACCTGACTTGTCGCCTCACAGCAGGCAAGGGCACAAGTATGTCCTCCCACCTAGGAGCAGGCAACATCAACTTCTCAAAGTTTACTGTCCGTGAATGCATCAGGGTGATGATGAGGCCTTGTAAAGGAGAGGGAAATTCATCCTGTTCCCAAGAACCAGAGGTTGGCAGGAGAAGAGAGCACATGTGGATTTGCTCTGAATTCTGAATGGTGCAGGCGGGCACAACTGACTGCACACATGTGGCCCTGGGGGCTCTGTATGCCCGCTGGGAGATATTCTCTACAAACATCTGTCTGGTGTGCAACTATAACTAGAAGATTCTCTCGGTCAATGTAACTACTGGCAGCGTAGCAGTAAAACGATTATCCTGTGCGAATCAGCCATACCTGCCACGTTTGGACCAGAAGCCAATTTTTGAGTGGCAAGGATATTCACTATATCACTGCCTGATGACTCCTCCCCGCCAGCCATTTACATGAGGATAATGCAACTATCATGAGACTTGTGCATGCACCAACCAGGAATGCTGCGGAACAAACAATCAGCATCTTGAAGCAATGTTCCCACATCCCAGATTGCTCTGGGTGGGGGTGTGTGGGGGTGGGGGCAAGGAGCATGGAGGGGAGGAATGGTGGGGGTATGGTGCCTTCCAGAACTCAACAGAGTGTGTGGCCTGCAGTGCTGTTCAGAAGCTAACCTTCATGAATGTGTAACCTTGGCCACCAGGGCCTTCAATTCTTACATCAGGAGGAAGGGAAAGCAGGAAGGAGGCATCTGGAACCCATTCTCTCCTCAGAGGCTGTCCAGAAGAGATTCTCAGAGTCCGGTTCTACTGAGATCCACCCCCCACCCCCCCCCCCCCCCCCACACATCACAGCTGCTTCAAAATTCCACACTTTGCAATCTATCCGCTACGCATCACAGCATCCTTTTGTTCAAATTCTTGAAATAAAAGCCAGCAGCAAAAAGAAAATTCCATAACTCTTGTTATGCAAAAATTAGCCCAATAACACATACAATATATTCACCCTTGTGTATTCCCTTACTGCCTGTCTGTGCCAGTGTTCCAATGCAGTGCTGCCCCTGTGGCTGCAGCATGGTTGGTAGAACATTCAGCGTGGGAGACCTCAGATGGCCTTATGACTTCAGACTGCAACATCTGAGCATTAGTGGCAGCAGTTTGGGCTGGCTGGCTGGCATGCCATGATGGCATGAGCCTGGGTAGATCTCCAGACCCTGTCTGACCTTACACTGCTGCACTATGATATTGGCTGGCTTCTGTCTGTGTTGCGATAGACGTTGTGACTCCAATTACTGCATAACGAGTGGGTTAACCAGTGTCGCCTTGGAGTTGGCCACCACTTCCACCCAGAAAAGCATAGTCTGTGCACTCTGCACAAAGCATGATGCCAAGTTGATGTCCTGTGTATGACCATTAACAATCTCCGATCTGCCACCCCAGCGAATTAATCATCTGAATCTACTGCAGCAACACCTATCCGCGACCACACTTTCTGGTGAGCAGTACACCAACGATCCTTTCCCTCTAACCTGCTTGCTGCACACTTCATGCAAGTACCAACTTTATACGACCTTCTAAAAAAAAGTACGCGGATTGTAGGTATCTGAGCTGGTGGCTGTAAGTGTCAGATCAAACGGCAGTGCTGATTCCTCAGAGGTCACTTCATAAGACTGCAGTGACTGACCAGGTGGAAGTTCTGAGGTACCTGAAAGCAGAAATGGAGATGGGGGACTTTGGAGTGAGGGAAGGGAGCGATAGGAGCAAGAGGTCCATACGAACATACAAACATATACATTAGTAGCAGCATCAAGCCATTCGGCCCCTCAGGTCTGTTTTGCCACTCAATAAGGTCTTGGATGATCTGATTGCAGCATCAACTCCACATTCTGTTGACACCCGATAACCTTTGCAACCTTTGGTCTGTGGTCATGCTAACTGTGGCTTGCAATTATTGCCAGATAGCAAGACGAGGGTGAGGTGGAATTTGAGAAGGTGCCTAAAGAAGGCAAATTTTTACTATGAATGTTCTTGGTCATGGCGCCCAGGACCCAGGTTTGATCTCAGCCCTGGGTCACTGTCCGTGTGGAGTTTGCACATTCTCCCCGTGTCTGCGAGGGTCTCACCCCCACAAAACAAAAAGGTGCGCAGGGTAGGTGGATTGGCCACTCTAAATTGCCCCTTAATTGGAAAAAGAATGTGAGTACCTGAAATTTATTTTAAAAAAAGAATGTTCTTGACAACACCAGATGCAGCAGCCTGAGAAACATCAGTCCCCACAGTGCAGGGCACGTCACCTTGGTAGGAGATGTCCGCGTGCCTGTCTCTAGCTGATTCTGCTTTGCCATTACTGTAAGAAAAAATGTCATTTAGTTTGTTGCAATGTTTTTGGGTGGCAGGGTCTGCCATGGTTGAATAGCCGGATGGATGTGGAAGTAGGAAAGAGTTGGTTTGGGCCTGGTAGAATTAGTAGGTGTGTGAGGGTGAGGTGGAGTATCAAAAAGTTATGCATCAGTCCTGATTGTTCGAGATTGTTGAAGGGTTAATGGTGGGGATGTGGCCCGCTGTGCAGTGTGGGACATTGACCATGCAGTCAGTCAGAAATGACCTCTGAGGATGCATTCACTGACCTTGACCACCATCTGCATCCTGGTGAAGGTCAGCTCATGTTAACTTGCTGAACCTGTTCCAGTGCAGCCCGACTCACTGGGAAGAGGGGAAAGATTATAATCATCTTGATCATGGGCTGGATTCTCCAAACCTCCAGCCGGGTGTTTCTCTGCGGTGCGCCGTTTGCTGGTGGCGGGATTCTCTACTCCCGCTACTTGTCGGTGGGATTTCCCACTGAAAGTACCCCAGGAAACCCCACAGGTGGAGGTGCTGGAGGGAAAAGAGAATCCCAATGGACTGAGAATTCCGGTAAATGTCACCACATGTCACCCTGTCGATATCAGATATTGGTGTCACTGGCTGGGCCAATATTTATTGCCCATCCCGGTTTGTCCTTGAGAGGGTGGTGGTGAGCTGCCCTCTTGAACTACTGCAGTCCTGAGGTGTAGGTACATCCATAGTGCTGTTAGGGAGGGAATTCCAGGACTTTAATCCAGTGACAGTGAAGGAAGAGCGATATATTTCCAAGTCAGGATGATGAGTGACTTGGAGAGGAACCTCCAGATGGTGGGGTTCCCAAGGAATCTGCTGCTCTTATCCTTCAGACGGTAGTGGTTGTGGGTTTGGAAGGTGCTGCCTAAGGAACCTTGGTCAGTTCCTGCAGTGCATCTTGCAGCTCGTACACGGCTGCCACTGTTTGTCAGTGGCAGAGGGTTTGAATGTTTGTGGAAGGAGCAGCAATCAAGCAGGTCTCTTTATAATATTCATAGAACATATAGTGCAGAAGGAAGCCATTCGGCCCATCGAGTCTGCGCCGACCCACTTAAGCCCTCACTTCCACCCTATCCCCATAACCCAATAACCCCTCCTAACCTTTTTGGTCACTAAGGGCAATTTAACATGGCCAATCCACCTAACCTGCACATCTTTGGACTGTGGGAGGAAACCGGTGCACCCGGAAGAAACCCACACACACATGGGGAGAACTTGCAGACTCCGCACAGACAGTGACCCAGCAGGGAATCGAACCTGGCACCCTGGCGCTGTGAAGCCACAGTGCAATCCATTGTGCTACCGTGCTGCCTGTCCTGGATGGTGTCGAGCATCCGAGTGTTGTTTGAGCTGCACTCATCCAGGCGACTGGAGAGTATTCCATTACACTCCTGACCTGTGCGTTGTCGCTGGTGAATAGGCTTTGGGGAGTCAGGAGGTGAGTTACTTGCAGGAGGATTTTGAGCCTCTGACCTGCCCTGGTAGCCACAGTATTTATATGGCTAGTCCAATTGAGTTTCTGGTTATCTGTGCATTTGATTACGTAAGTGCCATTATTAATGAGGGGCACAAAGTAATGGATTCAATCCTGCATCCAGCTCTATATGTTGGTAAGAAGCCGCACTCACATTAATGGCCCATCGTTAATATTTAGGACCAAAGTGAGGGGTGAGTGTTGCCATTTAATTTTCACTTCCATCTGTATGTTACTCTTTGGTTCAGCTAATAAAATATAAACTGCTGTCTGATTTATTTTCAGAACATTGACTTTTAACAATCTTCTCTCCAGAGACTCTGTGGGTAAAGTTTACATTCCTACTCTCTGGAGTTAATTAAGTAGCTACCTACACGCTACTACCAGCTTAAAGGACAGAAATTGAAGTAACTGCAGAGATTCCTTTGGAAATAATCTCGCCGATTCCCTCTCTCTGTTGGTCAGCACACCATGACAACAACGTTCATTTATTATAGCGCCTCCCAAGTACTATGTGCCACGGCATTTCACAGGAGCACTATTGGACAAAATTTGACACCGAGCCACAAAGGACATTCTTTTTTAATTCGTTCATGGGACGTGGGGGTGGCAGGCTGTGCCAGTATTTATTGTCCATCATGAATTGCCCTTGAGGGGGCAGTTTAGGGGAAACCACACTGCTGTGGGTCTGGAGTCACATGCAGGCCAGACCAGGTCAGGAAGTCAAATTTCCTTCCCTTAATGACATTAGTGAACCAGATGGGTTTTTATGACAATCGACAATGGTTTTGAGGTCATAATTAGACTTTTAATTCCAGATCTTTTTAATTGAATTCAAGTTTCACCATCCACAGTGGCAGGATTTGAACCTAGATCCCCAGTGCATTACTCTGGGCCTCTGGTTTACTAGTCCAGTGACAATACAATATGCCACCGCCTCCTCAAAAGATAAGTTTTGAGGAGCATCTTACAAGAGGACAGGAGAATTGAAACGTTTAAGTAGGGAATTCCAGAGCTGTGGGCCTTGCAGTGGAGGAAGGAAATTTGCAGATGCACAGGAGGCCAGATTTGCAGGAGTGCAGAGATCTCGATGTTTGGCCAGCAGAGATTACAAAGGCACAGTGGAGTGAGGTCCGAGAGGGATTTGAATACAAATTAATCGGGCTCCAAGAATTTTTTGCTGCTGGTTCTGTAACCTCCGAGGTAAGAAGTGAATCTGGTGCATTTGGGTTATCAAAACAAGTTGACCCTGTGGATGTGTTGGATAAGGTGGTGCAGTTATTTCATCGACAGCACTGCCGTCCTCGGAGAAATTGATTAATAACTATGGGAGGATTTGCAAGAAGACTGCATCATTTCTTGACAGGCTGAGGAAAATTAATCAGTGATTATACTCCTGCAGCCTGTGAGCTGATGTACTTCAGTGACGCCCCTTCACCAGTATTTCACTGCTAACTTGGTGTTCTGTTACAAAAATGTTAGCATTAATAAGAGAAGAATTGTGTCTGCCAAGTAACATGAGTGGCTGTCGGGTGCCGTACAGTTTTGGAACCAGTGTTGGTTTTTATGCCAAACAAAAATTACAACCTGAAGTCCTAATTAGTGCTTTACGAGTCTAATCATGCAGCAGTTTCTCTCTGTTCATCATAATGGATGACTGCTCCACGTGGAGAATAATAAAGAAACTATTTTAGTGGTTGTGGAATCCAAATAGAGAAATCATTAAAAACTAATTGCAGGTACGGAGAATATTTTTTTATAAGACTAAAGAAGTGTTAGTCTTCAACTTAAGGGGCCTGGAATATAAAGGGATGGGGATTGTTTTAAAGATGTTTTCGGAGCTCTGGTCAGACCACATCTAGAACTCAGCATTTCTAGATGGCGATATTGGTCTTGAAGAGAATGCAGCTCAGATTCACCAGAATTATACCAGGGCTAAAAGGGTTAAATTATGAGGGCAGAGGCAGCATGGTGGCACGGTGGTTAACACTGCTGCCTTACAGCAGCAAGGTCCCAGGTTTGATCCTGGCCCTGGGTCACTGTCCATGTGGAGTTTGCACATTCTCCCCATGTTTGAATGGGCTTCGCCCCTACAACCCAAACAACCCAATGATGTGCAGGGTAGGTGGATTGGCCATGCTAAATTGCCCCTCTATTGGAAAAAATTAATTGGGTTACTCTAAATTTTAAAAATCCAATCGCTATTACACAGTAATATTGGAATTATTCAGTAGTTTGTGGCACACTTTTTTTCATTGGTAGCTTATATTGTACTACTGTGGTAAATCTACCAGTTTAAGGGGATACATCTTTTGGTAAGTGAAAACTAAAAGTTGTGATAAATGGAAAAATTCAGGACAAATACTTGAAAGGCAATAAAAAGCAGGGTCATGGTGAAAATGCAAGGGAGTGGACTAACTTAATAGCTCTTTCAAAAACGTACAATAGGCCATAGACTCCTGTGCTCACGAATTCTACCGTCCCTATTATTCATGAGCATTGAGGGGGGACCAGTATGTTTGCTTACATAACAAGAACAAATATAAAGAAAGGTACAGCACAGGAACAGGCACTTCGGCCCTCCAAGCCTGCGCCAACCATGCTGTCTGTCTAAGCTAAAACCTTCTACACTTTCGGGGTCCGTATCCCTCTATTCACATCCTATTCATATGTTCGAAGACCACCTTTAAACGTCACTATCGTACTTGCTTCCATCACCACCTCCGGCAACAAATTCCAGGCACCCACTTACCCTTTGTGTAAAAAACTTCCCTCACACATCTCTTCTAAACCTTGCCCCTCGCACCTTAAACCTATGTCCCATAGTAATTGACTCTTTGACCATGGGAAAAGGATTCTGATTATCCACCTCATAATTTTGTAGATTTCTATCAGGTCACCCTTCAACCTCCATCGTTCCAGTGAGAACAAACCGAGATTATCCAATCTCTCCTCATAGCTAATGCCCCCATACCAGATTACATCCTGGTAATCCTCTTCTGTCCCCTCTTCAAAGCCCCAACTTTCTTCTGGTAGTGAGGCGACCAGAATTGAACACTATTCCAAGTGTGACCTAACTAAGGTTCTATACAATTGCAGCATGACTTGCCTATTTTTATAATCAATGCCCCGGTCACTGAAGGCAAGCATGCTGTATACCTTCTTGACTACCTTCTCCACCTGTGTTGCCACTTTCAGTGACTTGTGGACCTGTGCACCCAGGTCCCTCTGCCTGTCAATACCCTAAAGGGTTCTGCCATTTACTGTATATTTCCCACTTGTATTAGGCTTTCCAAAATGCATTACCTCATCTTTTTTCTGGATTAAATGCCATCAGCCATCCCTCCACCCAAGTCTCCAAACAATCTATGTCCTGCTGTATCATCTGACAGTCCTCATCACTATCCACAATTCCCCCAAACTTTGTGTCGTCCGCAAACCTACTAGTCAGACCAGTTACAAACAACAAAGGTCCAAGCACAGATCCCTGCAGAACACCACTAGTCACAGCCCTCCATTCAGAAAGCACAGTTCCACTGCTACCCTCTGTCTTCTGCGACCAAGCCAGTTCTGTATCCATCTTGCCAGCTCACCTCTGATCCCATGTGACTTCACCTTCTCTACCAGTCTGCCATGAGGGACCATGTCAAAGACCTTATTGAAGTCCATGGAGACAGCATCCACTGCCCTACCTTCATCAATCATCTTCATCACTTCCTCAAAAAACTCGATCAAGTTCATGAGACACGACCTCCCCTTCACAAAACCATGCTGCCTCTCGCTAATACTGTCCACTTGCTTCCAAATGGGAGGTGCTGCATTCCAAAATGTATTCAAGTGCATGGAGATATTCTGACAATGTAATATATGCACAAAGATTTATTTTTATCTTCTGGTTATATTAACTGTGCTGATAATTCATATGGTGATGTGAAGAGTGCAAAGGAGGCTGGCTATAATGAAAGGACGAGGAAAAGCTAAGTGGATGGGCTACATGTTTGGTGGAAGGAGTTTAACGTGGATAGATGTGAGTTAGTGCAGGGTGCTGGAGGATGCATGCACCCTGACTGAGCATTTCTTAGAAATAACAATGAACAAAGAGGATTAAAGCCTCATTGTAATTCATTTGTTTAAATCTGGTTGCTGTATGGTTGTTTTCAATCAACAGCCATCTTGTTATCTGAGACAATGGTGTTTACTTTGAGATTATGCAAAGCACTGATGATGACCAAATTTAAAATATTCCAGCAATTTTGGATATTCCAACTACAAAGACACTGTGATGGTCTCAAAATCTTCAGAGGAGAGTCGCAAGAGTTATCACAGGATATAATGGAATAAGACATAAAACAGGACTTAGGGCAGGGCTTCACTTCTGAAAAGGCCTTGAGTGATTATTAGGCAGTGCTGAGGCATTGGCACTCCTTAAATCTGGGTTCGGCCAAGTAAAGGAAATAGGATACATAATAGGTAGACCATTCAGCCCCTTGAATTTCCTCCAGCATTCAATTAGATCATGGCAGATTTTCCCACCCTACCGTCATATCTGTTGATGTTTTTACTATCTGTCTTGAACATACTCAATGACTGAGCCCTCTGGGGTCACAAATTCCAAGTAATTATCATCCTCTAAGTGAAGGAATTCCTCTCCATCTCAGTTCTGAATGGCCTGCCCCCTTAAATCGGGCAGAATATTAGACGGGGAGGTGGGATGGCGTGGGGGCAGATGACTCGTCTCACGCCAATTCCCCCCCAAAGCAAACCCTTGACATGGACTTGACCAGCTCCATGCCTAGCCCGCCCCACAACCATCATGCATTGCGGGTGGGGTAATCCGGGCAGTGCGGGACCTCTGCCCCTCACTGGAGAGGAAGTCGCGCCCTCAGTAGCTGCCAGACAATTGGATCAGCTGGCAGCTCCATCAGTCACGCCAGTGCCAGGGGCGCATTTGATAAACCTGCCAAGGCTGAAACGAGGAAAAAGAAGAAGGTCCAATGCATCCCAAAGGCAGATAAATCCGGGGTCTTGGGCACGGGGAGTATTGGTACGTTAGAGGGATGGGCAGTGGGTTTGGTGGTGATGCGTTAAATGTAGCTGGTGGGTGGGAAAAAGAGGGGCTTCTATCTTGGAGGGGTACTAATCCCCCATCAGCACAGGGTAGCCCCCAAAGATAGAACTCTCCCTCAATTACTTCCCACCAATTGAAATGTTATTTAAATATTCGGGCTGCCCAATCGCACTTGACTGCCAAGCCAAACGTTTTCTGGCAGGGCAATGTATTACTTTACTACCAAACCCAGTTGACCCCTTGATTACCTATTTAAATATGGTGTGCAGGCTGCAAATTTCGCCATCCGCCCATTCCTCTTTATCAGGGGTGGTGAGCTCAGGGTTGGGCAGAAAGATGGTGGAATGGGCACCCACCCTATATTGTGTGCAGCCCTCCATCGAACACATACCCGGCGGCTGCACGCAAAAGCCAGCCAACTGAAACCATGCCCATATTTCCTGTCATCTGACTCAAAACCTTTAGAAGGAGGAACAGACTGTGTGGGGAAAAAGTGATGAAAGATGCCTGGGTGAGACCTGACAGATGCTCAACATCTGTAACCAAATTATAACACGACTGAAATGAAAAAGACGGCGAGAATTTTATTGTGACATATTTTATAACCACACCTGCAGTATGAACAACAGGCCGTTAATTGTGGCTTTTATCTCCCATTAATCGGAGCCACACAAATTATCATGAGATAAAATATGTCTTTAACAGCTTGCCTTTAAGCATTCTCAATGAGATATAAACTGATTTTACTCTTCAGCAGCCAACCTCAAATTATCACTCAATAAAATAGTAGTGAGTAAATCATACATGTTAATCGTGCAGTGAGGATGTCTTCACTCAGAAACTCCATTAGTCCATTTGCAGTGGCTAGCACTGCTGCTGCACGGCGCCGAGGACCCAGGTTCGATACCGGACCTCGATCACTGTACGTGTGGAGTTGCAGATTCTCCCTGTGTCTGCGTGGGTCTCGCCCCCACAACCCCAAGATCAGCAGGGTTGGTGAATTGGCCATGCTAAATTGTCTCTTAATTGGAAATAAATAATTGGATACTCTAAATTTATTTTTAAAATTCTCATCTCAGGACTCCTGCAACACTTGGAATTTTCTGTGGTCCAGAATTTCAGTTAACTCCTTCAATGAGATTACTGCTTGGTAGTCACCAGGGTTTCTGCTTTCCCTGTGTGGCATGTATCGAATATAGAATCATAGAATCCCTCCTGTGCAGAAAGAGGCCATTCGGCCCATCGGGTCTGCACTGAAATTCCGAAAGAGCACTCTACCCAGGTCCACTCCTCGGTCCACCATGCCCTATCCCTGTAACCCTGCATTTACTTAGACACTAAGGGGAGACCACGGCCCATACACTAATCTGCACAACTTTGGACTGCAGGAGGCAACTGGAGCCCCCAGAGGAAACCCACACAGACACGTGGAGAATGTGCAAACTCCACACAGACAGCCACCCAAGGCTGGAATTGAATCCAGTTCCCTGCCGCTGTCACCATGCCACAAGCTAGAGAAATTAATGCAGGTAAATGCAATTAAGGCAGGGCTTGTCATGATCTAACTGAATAGGCTTGAAGGGCTGAATGGTCTATCCTTGTCCTGATGTTATGTGGATGCTCATTTTGGAAGCCCCATTGATATTCAGGCAGTCTAATTCTATGAGGTAGGGGTGGTGGTGGTTGGGCGGGGGGGGGGGGGGGGGGGGGGGGATGTGGTTGGTTGTGGTCCTGGGGGTGGTTTTCCTGCTGGACTACCTGGTGCAGGGAAGCTAAGCCACCCCTGAGACCTGTCAGTCAATCAGTGGTCAGCAGCTCTTCAGTACCAGCAGTGAAACTGGGAGCAGTGTTCATTGCCAGTACTGCAGTAGGCCAAGGTTGAAATCATGGCTGGAGCGCTGAAGTGCAAGTGATTTGGGTGGGATCACCAGGGCCAGTGAGGGGGAGTGTTGCTGACAAAGGCAGAGTGCTGTTTTCCAGAGGGTCTCTCCAATTCCACCAGCTGGTCCCTTCCATTGGACACAGGATGCCAGAGAAGGAGGGACAGCTGCACACCCCCAACATGTTCGTTCGATCGCGTCCATATTTTGAGGAACTGAGTAATATTTAAAATTCTATAAAAAACAGTCCACCTTTCGTCTAAATTCATCTCCTTACTTCTGTAGCACAAAAAAGACATTTTGAAATTTGCGAAGCCTTTCAGGTTCCAAAATTAAAATTGATTTTCTTCAAAGTCTGGATGAATATTCATGCCAGCTTGAGTGTCATGGAAGTGCAGCGTTTTCTGTGTTCCAACATGAAGATATTCATACACACACCAATAATGAGGCCAGTGGATCTCAGAATGGTGCTGGCAATTTGAAAATCGCCAGATCTGCTGTTGGCACCAGTTCAAAAGATCATCCTCATGTCTCCTCCCACTTCTTTCCAAGATATGCTCCCCCAGGCACACCCTATGACTCTAATGCTCCCATGATAAGGTATAGCCACCACCCATCCACATGTCCCTTTATGTCTCCCATACTAAGGTATGTTCCCTCACCCACCTACTACAGCTCCTCATACCCCCATGTCAAGGTATGCTTTCCCAATCATCCACTATGCCTTATGCACCAAATGCCAAGATATGCCCATCAACAGCCTATTGCCTCTCATATGCCCAATGCCAAACTATGGCACTTTCATGCCCATTCACCACACCACACACTGTATAGAACAAATAAACCCAAATTGCATAATGAGTCTTGGCTGAGAGCTCAGACCCCATTAGAGTATTGAAACACCAAATCCCCAGGGAAAACATGACTTGTTTGAGAGCTGTCGCTCTCTGATGTCTTCTGTCAATTGCACAATGTTTCTTAATACAAGGTTAAGAAGTTTTGAGTGTTTGCCGTTTCTTCTATTGATACTTAAAATGGTCTGGATAATTGACGCTTTATCAGACTATATTAAAAGGAGTATTGTCTTTACACAACCCATTGTTCATTAGTTCCATACAATCTATAATGCATGAATGGGCATGGAAGTGCAATAGCTTGGCATGGGAAGTGGTCATACGAGGCAGCTGAGGGAGAATACCTTTGCATGGTGAAGCATTGGTGAGCATGATGAGTGAGTGAGTTGGGGTGAGTGGGGAGTGGGCATGCATTAGTATGGATGGCATGAGTGGTTATGGGGGTGCATTGGAAAGCTAATCTTAGCATGAGAGTCCACAGGAGATGGGTGGGGGCAGAAGGTGGCATGGAGAGTCTTTGGAGTGTGAGTGGTGAGGATGCATGGACCTTTTTTCATCATAACTGATACCAAGCGCTGAAGTAGACCTTTTAAATGGTCCATCTTGGCACCCTGATGCACTATGGCTTCTTCCAAACATTTATATGGGTCAGTTGGCCCGAATACAGATCAACACCCACCCTCCCCACAATAAAAGTTCCGTCTCCTGGCACTTTCTTGTGAGGCGGGCGGGCCTAGCTTGGAATTTTCCCAACTTCCAGTACCCACCTCCAGGACAAAAACCCAGCCCTAAAATGCGATATTGTTGAGAGTCTGCACAACACTTTAAACATAGGAGTTTGGGTTCGAAACTCAAAACTAACTTGAGGTAAAGTTGCTCTCATTTCACATCCTATACTGAGAATTTCCCCACATTTGCAGGTCCTAGAATTTAACTGCAGCCATCCAACAGCTCACCGGTGGCTATTTCAGTTTGCCCAACCTTTGTTATCGAGATTCCCGATCCTTTTCTTATCCCGGTATTCTCTATGTCATTCCAATTATTGCTGTTATCTGCAATGGTGGCCAAGCAGCAAAGTGTTGGCACCACATCTCGGAAGCAGATGGCTTGAAACCAATTTGCCTTGATTATCTGCCTTGTTTTAATTATGATTAGTCTTGCTAGAAGATATGAAAATTTACTATTGATGGATGCAGCATTTGGCACCCAAATAGAAAATGCATTGCCTCAGCAGAGATGGGAAAAGTGAAATTAAGTCCCAGCCATGTGTTTTTTGACAAGTTGCAAAAAGCATTAATATCAAGTTCACCTGCAGATTGAATCCCAGGAGTTAAATGATCTCCAAAGCCAGCCTTAACATGTGAACCAATGTGTTTTAGTTTTTATCAAATTTCTGATTGGTCGCATTCCCTTTGTAACATTCAGGACAAGCCTCATTTAACATTATTATTATGTAGCCTTAAGGGGGAATGTCTACCTTTAAGGGGGAATATCTACCTTTGCTACTTTTAGTGAAGGGGTCACAGCCACAGGAACACAAGTAATGCATTCAACTCCTCAAGGATACTCTGCTATTCAATTGCACCATGGTTGGTTTGTATTTCTTCTACAAACCTTGGTCACATCACGCTTAAAGTCGACCATGGTTTAGTTGCCCGCACTCACCCCTCTGACTCAGAAGGTTGTGGGATCAAGGTCCACTCTAGAAATCAGAGTACAAAGTTCAAGGTTAACACTCTCATGCTGTCAACTTGGAATGTTGAACTGAATATTGCACTGTTGGAGATATGTGTCTTTCTTGAAATGGCAAACTAAGGCCCTGTCTGCTCTCTCAGCTGGACTCGAACATGGCACCATCGGCAACATCACAAATTTTGTGATTATTACCACATTGCTGTTTGCAAGAGTTTGTCTTGCACAAATTGATTGCCATGTCCTACATTACAATAGATTTTTAAAAAAAATTTAGTGTACCCAATGGATTTTTTCCAATTAAGGGGCAATTTAGCGCGGCCAATCCACCTACCCTGCACATCTTTGGGTTGTGGGGGTGAAACCCATGTAAACATGGGGAGAATGTGCAAACTCCACATGGACAGTGACTCAGAGCCGGGATCGAACCTGGGACCACGACGCCATGAGGCAGCAGTGCTAACCCACTGCGCCACCGTGCCGCCCGCTTACATTACAATAGTGACCACAGTTCAAAAATAAAAGTACTTTGGGATGGGGTAGCACTGTGGTACAGTGGTTGGCACTGCTGCCTCACAATGCCAGGCAATCGTGTTCAATTCCAACCTTGGGTGATTGTGTGGAGTTTGCACTTTCTCCCCGTGTCTGCGCGGGTTTCCTCCGGGTGCTCTGGTTTCCTCCCACAGACCAAAGATGTGCAAGTTAGGTGGATTGGCCATGATCAATTGCCCCTTTGTGTCCAAAAGGTTCGGCGGGGTTACAGCATGGGGCAGGGGAGTGGGTCTAAGTGGAGTGCTCTTTCAGAGGGTCAGAGCAGACCCGATGGGCCAAATGGCCTCCTTCTGCATCGTAGGGTTTCTGCAATTCTATGCCGTGAGGTCATGAAAGGCATTATTTATAACCCTTGCCTAACTAAAACTTATCAATGTGACTTTCTTGTGAACACTGCAATCTTTCTTCATTGCATATTGTTTAGCCCAAGAAGCTATATCTGGGACATTGTGTACAAGCGCTTGACCTTTGTGCACTTTCTCATTGGCAATTGAAAAGACCATTTGCCGTCCTTATGGTGGTAAAGACTGCGCAATTGGCGATGTCATTTTCAGTCACTGATGCTTGCAGTGGCAGGGCTGTGTTGCCAGTGAAGTCGAAAAGGTACTTTGGCTTATATGGCGAGTACTGTTCATCAGCTACAATGAGTCAAATGGAAATGCTTTGGTGGCATGGGTACATCAGCAAATTACCACCAAAATGTTTTTGGACCAAGACACCGGGGGCAGGATTCTCTGAGCCTACGCACTGAAATCGGGATCGGTGCAGGGGTGGAGATTGGGCGTTGACGCCGAAATCCAGCACGACGCCGCTCCCGTGATTCTCCAGTCCCTGGAGAATCACCGCGAATCGGCGCAAGGCGTCTACGCGGCACGTGTAGGGGGGCATTGACAGAGGCCCCCGTAACGATTTTCCAGCGACAACTGGCCGAGTTCCCGACGGCGTGGTTCTAACCACATTTTGCCTGTTGAGAACGGTCGAGACCCAGTCCGCAGCTGCCCTGGTGGGGGGCGTGGCGATCCTTCACGGGGGGGGACGGGGGGGGGGGGACGGCTGTGGAGCCTCATAGACGGCCAGGCAAGCAATCGAGTGTCACCGATCCACGGGCATATGGCGCACGGGGCGTCCGCTACTGGCCGCCACCGTGCGCATGCGCGGACACCCGACTGGAAGTGCAGGGCCCTGTATCCGCAGCCAGAGCTGCGAGAAGCACTCCGGGGCCCTGCTAGCCCCCTGAAAATTCGAGAATCTTAAGGAACGTCCAGAGTGAAATGCCCGCGTTTTGACGCTTGCAGGGGACATAGCCCCATTATTGGAGAATCCCGCCCCATACCTGTGCAGTTTAGTGTACCAGTCAAAACATTTTTTGAGTTATGGATATGTTTAGCACAGCGCAGTAGGAATGGTTGAATGGAACATCCATTTTAGAGGACCCTAGTTTCCTCTGGACCTAATCACCTGGGTTCAGCCAAACACCCAGGGCGGGATTCTCCGACCCCACGCCGGGTCGGAGAATCCCCGGGGGGGGGGGGGCTCCGCCGATTCTCTGGCAGCCCCCCCCCCCCCGGCAATTCTCCCTGCACGCTGGGCCCCGAGTGCCCGGCGAGTTAGGCCGTGTCTCGCCGGTGTCGTTTTCTCACGTGGTCCTACCCGGCGGGACCTCGGCGTTCATGCTGCAGGGGGCGGCCTGGTGGGGTGGAGGGGGCATCTGACTCTGGGGGTGGGGCCTCCACGGTGGTCGTGGCGTGCATGCGCGAACTTGCGGCGGCCCTGGAGCACATGCGCGGACCCCCGGCGCCCGTCCTGACGCCCGTATCTGCTGCTGGGGCAGTGTGAGGCTCTCCAGTGCCATGCTGGCCCCCTGTGCAGTGCAGGATCACTGATTCTAGGGGCCAGATGACACCGTCGTAAAATGCTCCGGTGTTTACGACAGCGTCAACACTCAGCCCCGGAGAATCCCGCCCCCAATTTCATTCCTGCTGTTCAACACAGAATTAATAATGAGGGGGAGTATGATGTTAATGACATTGATAGGCAAAATATTTTTTACAAGGGATGAAATTTTTAAAGATTAATGTTCATATAGACTTTATTTTAATTTAGTTTAATAAATTTAGAGCACCCAATTCATTTTTTCCAATTAAGGGGCAATTTAACATGGCTAATCCACCTACCCGACACATCTTTTTAGGTTGTGGGGGCGAAACCCACGCAAACACGGGGAGAATGTGCAAACTCCACACGGACAGTGAACCAGAGCTGGGATCAAACCTGGGATCGAGCATGGTGAGACAGCAGTGCTAACCACTGCGCCACCTTCCTGCCCTATGTTCATAACAACTTGAGTGCACTTGTACAACGTTAGCAGGTGGGTACAGCAGGCAATTAGTAAGACAAATGGTATGTTGGCCTTTATTCTCAGGTAATTGGAGTGCAGGAACAAAGGCATTTTTCTACAATGCCAGACAGCTTTGGTGAGACCACATCTGGAGTATTATTCACTGTTTTGACCTCCATTACTGAGGAAGGATATGTTTGCCTTTAAGGTCGCAATATGAAGATCTACTAGCTTGGTTCCTGGGATAAATGGATGATGACAAGAAACTGAGTAAATGAGGCTGATACCCTCTAGAGTTTAGCAGTATGACAGGTGATCTCACTCAAACATGCAAGGGATTCAATGAATACAGGGGGGCATATAGAATGGTCTGAAGATCAGCCACAGTTGTAATGGATGATGAAACAGGTTTGAGGGACATATAGGTCTACTCCTGCCCCTATTTCTTCTGTGTTTAACTTTATTCACTCAAGTTGAGGTTTACTCATCTAAGTGCCCTTGTAGAACAGCATTGTTTCTCAGTTTGCTGAAATGTTGATTGAGTAAAATGTCAGGTAGGGTGATTGTAAATAGTTGAGGATCTCAGTTGATCAACTGACTCAGTCATATCCACCACCTACCTCTCAAACTCGGTAGTTTAGCCATAAATACACAAACGAAGAGCTGATTTATGTTAGTGTAAAAACAAAAAAAGCTGGGAACACTCAGATCAGGCAGCACCTGTGAAGAGAGAAACAGAATTAACAGCTCAGATTGATGAACTTTCATCAGAACTTATTAGTTGTAAGTGGGGCTGGTTCAGCACTGTGAGCAAAACAGCTGGTTTGTAATGCAGAACAAGGCCAGCAGCACGGGTTCAGTTCCCGTACCGGCCTCCCCGAACAGGCGCCGGAATGTGGCGACCAGGGGCTTTTCACAGTAACTTCATTGAGGCCTACTTGGGACAATTAGCGACTATTATTATTATTAATGGCGAGCTACCTGCCCCCAGTTTCTTGCTAAACACGCCAAGCATGTTGTACAGGAGAATGTACTCTTGGAATCAGCCAACTCTTAGAGCATTAAGGAGCACAGACTGATTGCCAGGTGATTGTTAAGTATGATTCCTTCAGTCAACTTCAAACTTGTCTTCAAGAACTCAGAACTGGGCAGTGACTGACAAACCTGAAAATAAATTACTGAGAAGCTGCCTCATAATTGATCACAGAATTGATAATGCAACAGGGTCTCACTTGAACACAAATCTACCACAACCTCTCTGCATGCTATAGCATGCATTATTTATTTTATTTATTTATTTATTATTATCCCTGAGTAACAGAGGAACCACTCCTAGTGTATGAGGCTTTTGGAACAGTAATGAAGGATGGTTTTGGAGTTGCAATCTGCACACGCCACGTGTGCATTTTTCTGCGTGCACGCAAGTGTGTGTACGTGTGAGAGATTTATTACATCCATTATATTGATCAAAGGAGAGATCTGTTTCTGGGAAGCAGCTAATTATACATCTCATTAATTTGTGTTACCAGACACAAAGATGAAATTAGCGTGACATAGTCTGCAATGATATATCAGGTTACTATTGACAGGGTATTGTGAAATGTAATTTGAATAAGGATGCTTTTAAACAAATGTCTTCTCGTCAGGATGATTTATTTTGAATATGGGCATTACATTGTAAAAGGTTGTGATTCAGATAGTATGGCAACCCATTCACTTGTTTAGAGTTGCACTCCCTGAGAGTGTGATGGAGGCACTTTAAATTGAGTAATTCAAAAGAGAATATAGTCTGCTATTTGTAAAGGAAGAATGAAATGAAATGAAAATGAAAATTGCTTATTGTCACGAGTAGGCTTCAAATGAAGTTACTGTGAAAAGCCCCTAGTCGCCACATTCCGGCGCCTGTTCGGGGAGGCTGTTACGGGAAACGTTACAGGGAAAAGACTAGGAATGGTACCAGGTTCATTACCCATTCTCAGAACTAGTGCAAACATGACCGGCTCAATGGCCTCGTTCTGCATTGTAATAGTTCTGTGCTTCTGTGTTGTGGTAAAACCTTCCCCTCTCCTGTTAATATCCTGCTGATCGACTGATTTGAGCGCAGTTCTGAACAACAATATTAAAAGTTTTTGGAGTGCAACTCCACAGTCGCTGTGTTGAGGTGAAACAGCTTTATCTGTGAAACAAATGAAAAGGTAAAAATAAAATCCCAGAATATGATGGGCATACTCAGCAGGTCTGGCAGCACCTGTGGAGAGAGAAATACAGTGGGCTGGATTCTCCGCTGTCGGGATACTCAGTTGCGCCGGCAGTGCACCCACGCCTTGGGATTTCCCGACGGCGAGGGGCTGCCCAAAGTGGGAAACCCCATTAGCCGGCTGGCGAGACAGAGAATCCCGCACCAGAAAACTAGTGTGGCAGAATGGAGAATCGCGCCCAGTTATTCTTACAATTCCATGATCTTTCAAAAGATCATGGACCTGAAACAGTAACTCTTCTTCTCGCCACAGAACTCAGAGTCCCTACAGTGCAGAAGGAGGCCATTCAGTATATTGAGCCTGCATCGACTCTTTGACACAGTACCTTACCTAGGCCCACTCCCTTGCCCTATCCCCACTAAACAGCAAACTTACCTTCTGTGATAAGGAATACCACTGCTCACGAAGAGAAGCTGTTCATGGTTCCCCACATCCCATCAATGCACCAGGACTTTCATGCAAAGGGGGCATTATTGGTTCACTCCTTGACCTGCTTTTAGTGTGGTACATTCCTTGGCTCTCAAAGTATCAACAGACAGAATTGAGCCTTAACAGTAATTGTCTGACCATTATCTATTGGTTATCAGCCAGTCTTTAGAAAGTCTAGTTTCTAACTTATTGATGCCTTGATCTGTAACACTAATTCCGAGAAGTCCTTCTCTGGTACAAATCAGGGTATATTTTCCCATCAGATAGTGTACAGATCTATAAAATCTAACTTTACTTCTTTAACGATAGAAGCTAGCTCTTTTTCCATTGCATTCATGTGATCTTTGAGAGAAGCTAAATTGGACAAAGTTTCACAAAATTGAGCTGAATTTCCAATATCGGCTCTGCCAGCCCCTCATTGGTATAAACTGTTTTAGAACAGAATTGGAACAGTTTATTTTTCTCTGCTGTAATCATTCATCTGCATCCGAGATGCGGTTGGTTTGGGGGTTTTGTGCCCCCTCATCTTGCATTACATTGGCAAAGTAGATTTTAACGGCACTTGGTACATGCCCAGATGTTGGGCATTGATTCATACCTTTGCTAGTAGCCGTTGTGTAGGTGCTTTTGTCTAACATATGAAGAGGATTGAGGTTCTGCATGTCTGGCTTTCCTTTCCAGTTCTGTACTGAGTTTCAGTTTGGAGGTAAATTTGCGCAGTGCTAGAACTTGTACAGCTATTTTCAGTCAATAGATTTTAATAATTCTGACACCTTGTTGTTGATTCCCAACAGACGCTATTAGCTTTTTACTGTTCTGAGTTCCTTGTTTTTGAACATCGCTTTACGACATATAACTTAAAACATCTTGGAATTAATTTTCACTCTTGAAAATTCCCAGCTCCACAAACCCAATTTGGAAGCAAGTTCCCCGGGTAGTCGAATTTAGGTTCCAAAGGTTGCGTGGGTGGCAGAAGCGGGTGATAACTGAAGTAGGTCTGCCACTCATGGAGAGAGATCAGAGGTCACAGGGGCTATCAGGTGTTCAGTTAGACTTTGCAAAAGGCCTGCTTTGATGCTCTGGGATGTTGCCCCACTTTTAAAAAAACTCAATAAAACAAAAAACATCTCTCCAGCCCTCACCCCACACACCCCATCACCCCACACACTGCCCATGCCTCACCCATGTCAACCCATGCCATCTCATGCCTCCATTCTTAGGCCACATGCACTCCATGGCAACCTATTCCCCCTTCACCCACCCCCTTTATCACCCATATTACAACTTAGTTCCAATTCATGCCTTCCCCACACCACCCTTTTCCCTGACTCACTCCATGCCAGCTCAGCCAATATCCACCATGGATAGACCTCAGGACCCATGCTGAGATGAAATAGAATAAACGTCTTCAGTATCTATTAATACATTCACTGTTCGAAAGAAAACTCCCATTTATGAAACCACACACGTTATTTAACTTCCTTCAATTCCTGAAACCCTTGTAAAAACAGATATTTGAATTCATAGCCACACTTCAAAGACTTTATAAGCACTTGGAAATGTCGATCAAACTATGAACTGACAGGCATCCCACTGTGATAATCAGTCATGCAGCACAAATCCAATAATGACAACCACCAGGCTCATGCCAAAAGAGTGAGTAAAATAGCAAGCAATGATTTTCTTTTTAAAACTTTTTAAGGCCAGCAGATCTAGATCCCTTGGCTGCATGATAGTTCCCTTGACAAGTTAACAGTTTGCTTGACAGCTTGGCAATTCCAATCAACTTGATAGTTCTAATGAGTTTTATATATTTCTTACACACATTCATGTCTAATTTTAACAAAGGGCACTTGACTTCTCCCAAAAGGTATCCCACCTCTTCAAGGAACTCAGGCAGTTCTAGTCCTTCTCCTGAAAGATATAAAGCCCACAAATCATGTTTTGGACATTTCAGTGACGAAAATTCCATCGGACCAAGCCAACTGTACTTTAACGTGCAAACTAAAACCCCCTCTGATAGAAGTGGTGGATGCTAGCTTTGGAGAAGAACTTCTGGATTCAGGCCTCCAGTGTCCTTTTAACTAAGGTTGAGATTCTCCCTGTCGTGCTGAAAATTCAGGCTGTAGAATTGGTTTGGGAACTTAATTATATGACAACAATTTCCATTTATGTAGTAGATTTAACATAGTGATGCATTCCAAGGTGCTTCACTGAAACCACATTTGACACCAAGCCACATACAGAAATGTTCGGACAATGGCCAAAAGTTTGGTCCATGAGGTAAAGTTTTGAGGAGTGCCTTAAAGGAGGAAGGTGAGGTAGACAGTTAAACATTGTTTAGATCAGGAAGCTGCAATGGTGCATGCACATCTGTTTGTTGATTATATCAATATCACTATAACAGAAGAGCCCTTTATTCAGGAACTGGACTAAATCTCAGCTCAGGCAACAGATCGCTTTACACCAAGTTGTGAATAAGAGATAGGATGCCTGGGTGAAAGGGAGATGGGTTATATGTTGAAAACGTAATTGGTCCACAACATCTCTTCCAGTGCCATGATTCCAAAAAGAGGGAGAAAAGGGCCCAGGGAAAATAATCTATTTTTCGAGCTTTTTAATTGAATTTGGTGAGGGGGAGGGATTTTCCAGCTCCCTCTGTGGCCTGTTTTCTGGTGCCGATCCTCTGCTGGAGATCCCGTCATGGAGTGTCATCTTTGGAGCGTCCAGAAGATCCCATCGGCGGGAAGAGCTGGAAAATCCCACCTAATGTGTTATATTTTTAAAAGTACAGCATCATTCAAGCAGATAAGTGGCATCCCAGATTGATATCGGATGAAACTTGTGGGGAAAATAGACCATTCAATGATTTAAAAAAAAACAGTTGTGGGCTTGAGTTCTCCTTGGGCAATAGAGAAAAAAACATTTTCTCATATTTGAGTTTCAAAATAAGGTCATTAATAAAGACACCGAAGTGGATTTGCAATTTGCCACATGGATATAAAACCGGAAATTAAGAATGGACTGATCTAATAATAGCTTCAGGGCCAGTTAAAAAAAGCTAAAATCCACATCATCCAGGAAGACTTCAGTCCATTGAAGTCATTGGGTCTCCATGCTGTTGTAATTCTACTGATTTGGATGATTAACAAATATGGTATTATTTGAAGTACTCTGGGCTTTATTAATAGGGGTGTGGAGTACAAGAGCAAGAAGGTTATCCTGAACTTATACAATACACTAGTTAGACTTCAGCTGCAGTACTGTGTGCAGTTAACACCACATTGTAAACAATAGGAAGGATGTGAACGCATTAGAGAGAGTGCAGAAGAGTTTTCTAAGAATGGTTCCAGGGATGAGAAACTTCAGTTGAGGATAGATTGGAGAGGTTGGGACTGCTCTCCTTGGAGAGAAAAAGGGTAAGTGGAAATTTGTTCAAGGTGTTCAAAATCATGTGGGGGCTGGGCAGAGTAGATAGGGGAAACTGTTCCCACTTGTCAAAGGACCAAGAACGAGGGAACACAGATTTAAAGTTATTTGCAAAAGGAACAAATGTAATGTGAGAAAAAAGCTTTTTCACACTGCCTGCAAGTGTGGTGGAGAGAGGTTTAATTAAGGTATTCATGAGGACATTAATGATTACTTGATTAGATGATGCGCAGGGGTATAGGGAAAAGGCAAGGGAATAACATGAAGCCATGATGTTTGTTTGGAGAGCTTGTGCAGACACAGTGGGCCAAATGGCCTCATTCTACGCTGTAGCAATTCTGTGACTGTGATCTAAAATTCCTCTCTTTGCTAATTTTAATAAAGCGATTGTTGATGAGAAGTGACATTCCATGACTTCAATTATGTTTGGGGCCACACATGCACCATCTGCAATCTGAACTGAGTAGGATTTAGTTAGTTCAGAAAAGATTTGGCAGGGTCTATCTCTGCAGTATTCACATTTTGTGAGAAACTGAGATCACGGGCTATATTTTCGCTACCGAGGCAATTACCTTGCGTAGGGAAAGTTCATGATTTGGCAAACCCACTTTGGTTTAATAGGTCCCATGACAACCAATTTTAATTCTGGGGAAGTAGATGCAGAATAGAATCATTGATCCCAGAAGCAAATCACAGGTGGTCACTGGCGCAGACGAGCACTTGGAGCAAGTTCTCTGTGAATATTTCCCAGTTATTTTAGAAGCTGATAGGCTCTCTAGCCCCCACCCCATACATTCCTCAAATCTGCATGTTCCTTCTTGCCAGCTTACGCCACCATATACCCCCATGCCACCTCCATAGCCACTCACCCAGTATCCACTAAGGGGACACCTTAAGTGCCATGTGGAAATGGGGGAAAAAATTGTAACAATATAATAGAGCTTTTACACATGCACATTTGGGACTGAAAAAATCTTCCCAAAAAAATGAATCTAAGGTTTTAAATCTTTTCAAGGATTCAGTCTGGTATAAGGATAAGGTTTTGTATTCAGTTACCACATCAATCCTTTAATAGCTTTTTTAAACTGTCAATCAAAGTGTGAGCTCAACACCCACCAACATTGAGATATATGTTTCTGTGCCTTTTGAAACTCAACCAACCATTCATACTTGATTAAGCTAGAACAACAGGCCATGGGAAATGTCAACACATTACTCCATTGTAATTGCGGGAATGAATGATAATGATCTTTTCTATTATACACCAGATGCCCTGTCAATCAAAGCACTCCAACCAAGGGTGTTTTTATTTTAACTCTGGCAGATTCAACCTGTTTTGTTTCCATGGATAACCGATGGAATGTTTTTAAAACCGTACCCACCCTTCGCAAGTGTTTAGGTCCACTCCCTAAGCTTATGACTCCGACACTGAAAGTTAAGGACCATGGAATAGGGAAAGTGGGGTTTTATTGAACTCAGCTTTAATTTCAAATGGTTTTGCTAAGTTTGGGCTTCTCACCTGCATGAATCACCCCCCCCCCCCCCCCAACACACACATGCACACACCCCTTCCACCGCCCTTCTGGCAAAAATGGGATCTGAGGGAAATGGGGAGTGTTCCACATCCGGGTCCCATCCTCCAGTTTTAAAAGTCTCCAATGTCAACCTGGCTCTGTGAAAATTTGGCCCCCTAGTGATTTAGAAATGGATAGAGATTTGAATAAGGTGTTCCTAACTTTGGAAAAGTACTCAGCAATTATAAGACCAGCGCAGCAAGTTACAGTGTCTGGATCACTGACAATGCTTGGGCAGCAGTCTGAGTACACTTGCTAATATTGTCCAATTACTGAACTGGAAAATGATAACATGATTAATAAACCTCAGGCACACCTTTGTAGGAGGATTCAGAGCAACATTTCTTAGAACTGCAAATTACGCATTAATACCATAGAAATTGGCCCAACTTTTGCTTTTTTTAAAGTCTATCACAAAGTATTTCCATGGCTGCTCCACATAAGCTAGCAATATCGAAGTATCTATGATGCCTCTTAGAACAGTACCAGCAATTCATTAGAATGGAAATACAAGTTTGCTTTGCTTATCCAGGATATGTTACAAGTTATATTAATAACCTCTTGACTTTCCAGATAAGTGGCCCAATCTGACAACATATTTACTTAGTCTCCAGTGTCTGAAACACATGAAAAAAAGCATCAATAAAGAAGCATTGCAGAGTTAGTAACATAGGCCTAGCATCCGTTACTAAGAGTGGAGAAGGTGATAGTGACAAATTTGCAAAGAATACTGAGGGTGGAATTGTCTGGGAATCGCCGTGGGTGGGGGCACTTAATTTGGAGGTTCGCAAAAAGTCAGTTTCTCAACAGTGGGATAAATTGTTGGAATTCTGGTTCTCCCGACATTCAAGGCAAGTTAAAAGTGGGTCGAGTTTCCCGACGACCAAGGTGGGGAGCCCAATTTGCATGAATTGGCATCTAATTCATGCCATTAAAAAGGCCCTCCAAATTAAGTTCCCTGGCAGCGGGAAATTAAAACACTCTGGGCGAGATTCTCCGCACTCCCGACGGTGCGGAGAATAGCGTGGCTCGTAAAATTTTATGGCCACGCTGTTCCGACGCCCTCCCGCTATTCTCCCCCCCCCCCCCCACGCCCAACTCCCGACACGAATCGCTGCCGCCGTTTTTTTACGGCCGGCAGCGATTCACAGCTGATAGATGGGCCGAGTTCCCAGCCCTTTACGGCTGTTTTTACGAACGGCAAACACACCGGGCGCGATTCTCCCAAAACGGGAGAAATCGTAAGGCTGGCGTCAAACCCGGGCGGGTTTGACGCCAGCGCGCCCCTCCCCGACCGGGAACCGATTCTGGTCCCCGGTCGGGGCTAGCAGCCCGACGCCGTAAGCTCCGGCATCACGGGCTTAACGAATTTCGTTAAGCCCGCTTGCCGGAGTTAGCGCCGGCTGACGCGTCATATGACGTCAGCCGCGCATGCGCGGATTGGAAGACTCCAACCCGCGCATGCGCGGATGACGTCATCGCGTATTTGCGCGAAACCCGCGCATGCGCGGGCCGGGATGCCCCTCAGCCGCCCCGCGAATGGATACTGCGGGGCGGCGGAAGGAGAAATAGTGCGTGGGCATCGGGCCCGCTGCCCGCGATCGGCGCCCACCGATCGCGGGCCCATGGCACCCTTGGCACGGCCGTGGTACTGCCGTGCCAATCGATGCCATGGTTATAAAAAGCGAGTTGTTCCCGCCGTTTTTACGAACGGCCAGACCAGGTGTGTTTGCCGTTCGTAAAAACAGCGTAAAGGGCTGGGACTTCGGCCCATCTATCAGCTGTGAATCGCTGCCGGCCGTAAAAAAACGGTGGCACGATTCGTGTCGGGAGTTGGGCGGGGGGGGGGAGAATAGCGGGAGGGCGGGAAAAATGTCGGGAAGGCCCTCCCGCTATTCTCCGACCCGTCGTGGGGGGCGGAGAATCGCGCCCACCTTGTCTGGCCGTTCGTAAAAACGGCCGTAAACACTCGCATTTTATAACTATGGCACCGATTGGCACGGCAGTACCACGGCCGTGCCAAGGGTGCCATGGGCCCGCGATCAGTGGGCACTGATCGCGGGCAGAGGGCCCGATGCCCGCGCACTATTTGTCCTTCCGCCGCCCCGCAGTATCCATTCGCGGGCGGCTGAGGGGCATCCCTGCCGCGCATGCGCGGGTTTCGCGCAAATGCACGATGACGTCATCCGCGCATGCGCGGGTTGGAGTCTTCCAATCCGCGCATGCGCGGCTGACGTCATATGACGCGTCAGCCGGCGCTAACTCGGGCAAGCTGGCTTAACGAAATTCGTTAAGCCCGTGATGCCGGAGCTTACAGCGTCGGGCTGCTAGCCCCGACCGGGGACCAGAATCGGTTCCCGGTCGGGAAGGGGGGGGGCTGGCGTCAAACCCGCCCAGATTTGACGCCAGCCTTACGATTTCTCCCCATATGGGAGAATCTCGCTCTCTGTTTTGTGACAGTACATAAGTAGTGTGCACCTGGAAAGCTTCACCTCTTCCATGGCTTTGAGGTCCACAGACGTTGCATTCTCCTTGCTTGGCACCTCGCATAACTTCACCCGAGTGCAGTTAGAACATGCTGATCCAACACTGAATAAGCAAGGCAGACAAAGGCTGGGAGTAGGTGAGTGGAAAGGTAGAACTGAGGCTGGACAGAGGACGCAGGCTTATGAGGGAATGGTGCGGAGAGTGTCCGGGGAAAAGGGATCCAGTAGTTTAGGTGGTGCGCTCCTCGGGAGAAAACTCAGGTGATAGGAAGAAATAGTCAGAGTCGGGGTGGAGGGGGATGGGTTGCGGTAGGATGGAAGGTTCAGGGCCTGATAGGTGAAGGTCTCACCAGGAGGGTGGTCACAGAAGGGAACCAGGCAGGTAGTTCGGGTAGGTGCAGCTCAGGGTCAGCATGGGGACAATAATGGGTGTTGACGCTCTGAGGGAAGGAAGTGGACCATGATAGCATCCAGGGTAACGCTGTGAGGTCCAAGAATGACAGATGAGAGAGGAATGGTGATATTGGGTGGGTCTATGATGATGGAGGGAGGTTGGTGGGTGACATGTGGCGAGCAGAAGGTGGTGGAGCAAGTTTGCAAAGTGACACACACCATTTTTCCAAGCTGAACTCGACCACGCTGTTGATCAGTCAGCAAGGCTCCTCAAGATGGGTGAAGGGTTTTTTCAAGTGGGTGGAGCTGAAAATCAGCACAGGTAGCTGTCTATAAGGGACATCCTAATAATTATGAGGCCGGTGGATGTCAAAGATGCTCACTTATGTTACTTCTCGATGCTGAAGCCTGCATTGCTGCAGGTTTGTTCTTGGCTCATGGGTCTCATAACATTGAGATGCCAGAAAAGTGTTGGCTGCCATTCATTCTGTGCCATTTGCTTCTGTAAGAGGGAGGGAGGGAGGTGGAATGCCTCCAAGCGACACAGCTGGTGAATGGCAACCAATCCATGACTCCAAACACCTATCCTCTGAGGCGAATGGTTAGGTTGGCAAGGGATCATGTGATTTTCTTTCTCTGCTGACGAGGCAGTAGTCTCTGTAGAGTTTCAAGGGTAATGCAGAAAAGTGGAAAAGTGTCCGCCTGAGGCTTCTTGCACTCATAGCACTCATCAGACTGATCAAAGAGCAAATTCTCCATAGACATTTATGTGTGAATGGGAAGAATCCCCATTTCTGGTCCTCCAGGTCCTTTACCTGGAAGAGGTAGGATGGGGATGGTTACTTGCCTGTTGGCTATAAGATGGAAGGAAACTTGTAAAGGACATGCCCACTTTTGTATCACTTCAATCTGTTCATACATCCACTGAGGCATTGATGATGAAAACTGCAGGCAACCCTGTCTTGGAGACAGCTTCATCAAGATAAGGAGAAGGAGGGCACATTGCAGGTTGCACATTGCAGGGCCAGGATGATCAAGGTCCTGAATACCCAAAGAGGCTGCAGGGCCTTCAGAGGGACAAGATGATGGTGAACTGGGTACATTGCAATGGAAAACATTGTCCTGGCCACGGGTATCTCACAGGTTGTGTTCTTATAAAAGAGGTGAGCAAAAGATCATGCCAGAGGCACCTTCGTAGGGATGTGGCTGTTCACATCTGCCCGCTTCTCCAGTACGAGCTGCAACCACATGGACTCTGGAGGAGTAATGCAGAGCTCCTGGCCTGCATTGAGTGAATGGCTGTATGAGTGTCATTTAAATATGGCGGCAGGGCCTTTGACCCCCATGAGGTATTGGCAGAGCCCACTCCACTGTAAGGTTCACCAAGCTCCTCACTGGTGCATATTTAATGAGCTAAACAGTGTAGGATTGTGAGTGTTCAACTTTCTCGTTGTCCAACGGGAATCATGTCAACTTCCCTGCCCATCACAGATTTACAAAGAACAAAGAACAGTACAGCACAGGAATAGGCCCTTCGGCCCTCCAAGCCTGCGCCGGTGACGTGTCCTATCTAAACCAACTGCCTGTATCTTTCTATACCCCGTCTGTTCATGTGTCTATTCAGATAAGTCTTAAAGGTCGCTGAGGTATCTGCCTCAAACATCTCACTTGGCAGTACATTCCAAGCCACCACCACCTTCTGTGTAAACAACTTCACCCGCACATCTCCACTGAAGCTTTTCCCCCCTCACCTTGAACTTGTGCCCCCTTGTAATTGTCGTTTCCACCCTGGGAGAAAGCCTCTAACTGTTCACCCTGTCTAAACCCCTAATAATTTTATAAACTTCTATCGGGTCGCCTCTCAGCCTCCGTCTGTCTAGGGAGAACAATCCCAGTTTATTCAATCTCTCCTCATAGCTAATACCCTCCATACCAGGCAACATCCTGGTAAACCTTTTCTGTACTCTCTCCAAAGTCTCCACGTCCTTCCAGTTGTGCGGTGACCAGAATTGGACACAGTATTCCAAATGTGGCCGAACCAACATTCTATATAACAGTAACATAATTTTTGAGCTTTTATACTCCATACCCCGTCCTATGAAGGCAAGCATGCCAGATGCTTTCTTTACCACCATTTCCACCTTTGCTGCCACTTTTAAGGATCTGTGGACCTGCATGCCCAGATCTCTCTGTGTCTCTGTGCTCCTGATGGTTCTGCCATTTATTTTATAGCTCCCATCTGAATTGGACCTACCGAAATGCATCACCTCACATTTGTCCGGATTAAATTCCATCAGCCATTTCTCTTCCCAATTTTGCAGTTTATCTATATCCTGTTGTATTCTCTGACAATCTTCATCACCAACCGCAACTCTTGTAATCTTAGTATCATATGCAGACTTGCTAATCAGACCCGCTATGTTTTCTTCCAAGTCATTTATATGTATTACAAAGCGCAGAGCTCCCAGTGCTGATCCCTTGGAACACTACTAGTTACAGACCTCCATTCGTAAAAACACCCTTCCACCGCTACCCTCTGTCTTCCATGGCCAAGCCAGTTCTGGATTGATCCATCTAGTTCACCCCTGACCCCATGTAATTTAATCTTTTGCACCAACCTACCATGAGGGACCTTATCAAATGCTTTACTTAAGTCCATGTCAACAACATCCACAGTCCTTCCCTCGTCAATCATTTTTGTCACCTCATAAAATTCAATTAAATTCGTGAGACGTGACCTCCCTCTTACAAGACCATGCTGTCTGTCGCCAATAAGACCATTCACTTCCAAATGTGTATAGATCCTCTCTGAGAATCTTTTCCAACAATTTCACTATCACTGACATCAGGCTCACTGGCCTATACTTACCCGTATTATCCTTGCAGCCCTTTTTAAATAATGGTATAACATTGGCTTTCCTCCAATCCTCTGGGATCTTACCTGTAGCTAACGAGGTGTAAATGTGGCAGTCAGTGAGGGTGCCCTCCTTCCTTTGGATAGCAATAATCTAATGCTCAGAGTCGCCAGGTATCGAATGATACCACCACAAGGTTCAACCGGCTATCGGTCAAAGAGCCAACACCAGTTACTTAGTCCAAGGTCAAGGGTACTTTATTTACACACACAATTAATCATGCAACATAAACACTACTAGTTAAACTGCGTCTATCGACTATGACAACCTGTACTTAACTTCAGGCACCCGGCTTAGGTCAGAGAAACAGTGGTCGTTGTTCGATTCTGGATCTATCGGGTCTGTAGGAGTAACTGCTGCTTAGCTAGCCTCATCCGTCTGGTAGCGGGCGATGAACTTGAACTTGCTTCTGGTGGTGCTGCACTTGGGAGTGGACGTTGCCGGAGTGCCAGGTTCAAGAGAGGCCGAACACATGATGGACTCTCTTTTTATTCTTGGGCGTTTTCGCTCTCTTTTGGGCGGTCCTTCAGTTTGGACCCTACTAATTGGGTGATTCCTGATCATTGCGTTCGATTCAAACCAAGAAATGGGCGGGTGCCTTGATGGCTGGGCATGTCGCAAGTGGTTATTGACCCTGTTGTTGACGCATCCCTAGTACAGGGAGTGGCGCCGAAATGTCTGGGACTGTACCGGTCGCTCAAGTACCAGTCCTTTGTCTGGTGGAGATAAGCCATCAAATGCTAATCGGTCCATCAAATGCTAATCGGTTGGGGTTTTGATACCGTCTGGATTCCTCGTGCGCAAATATACATTTCAGGCTCTGAGCCTGCCTGAATTTCGCATTGTCCATTTTTCCCACTATGCTTTGCGACCTTCTCTGTTCCTAGTTGTAAGTGGCCATCACAGATGGATACAGAGGACACGAAGAGTTCTGTTAGAGGCCCAGCGATTTCATCTCTTGTCTCCCTCAGGAATCTGGGATAGATGCCATTTGACCATGGGATTTGTCCACCTTAATTCTTTTTTAACACATCAATACTTCCTCCCTCGTAATAACAACCTGTTTTAAAGTGTTAAAGTTTTAGACTCCAGATAGGTAGATTCCATCCTCGAGCAATCAGATGACAGCCAAAATTCTCTGACTCTTCGCTGATGGGAAGGTTCCGTTCCAAGGTCCTTCCAGCAACGCACACCCGTTCGTGGGATTCCCAGCGGTATGGGGAGGCTTCAGTGGGAAATCCTATTGACAGTGGCAGAAGGAAAGAATCACACCACCAGTGAACAGTGCGCCATCTCCCGCTGCTGAGAAACACACGACTCGGAGGCCAGATAATCCCACTCAACATCAGCTTTGTTTCTGAAACAAATCTTCATGTTTTAAAACCCCTTCATGACTTTGCCATTCCCTCCTCCATCATCTCCCCCAGCTTACAAGCCACCATGATCTTTGCACGGCTCCTGCAGCCTCCAATTCACACCTCTCCACTATTGGAGGCCAGGCCATCAGTTGTCTGCATTCATAGCTCTGGAATTCAGTTTCTTGATTTCTCAGCCTCTCTAATTTTTTCTTGTCCTTTAACTTACTTCTTCATTTTCATAGGGTTTGTTAATCCTCCCTTTTCACGGTCCAAAGATGTTTCTTATAGGTGCCTAAGTGAGATGGTAAACCTGCTTGAAAATTGGGAGTGGCTTCAAACACTCCAGTTTGTTTCCCACAACCTGATTAGCCAGACATCGCCCCAAGTGTTTCACAGAGATGTGGGGCTGGACTCTCCGATTTCCAGACTAAGTGTTGAAGTCGGCGTGGGAACAGGGGTGTTTTGCGCCAGAAAAAACGGCACAACAGCTGCACCAATTCCAGAACCATTGGGGAACTAGCAACCGCGCCGGGTAAAGCTCCCAGCTCCTAGGCCAAAAACGGCTGGAGAATGGCGGGGTCCGTGGCCGTGCATACGCAGGGTGGCAGCCTACAGCAGCCGCACCATGCAACATGGTGCTCCCGATCACTCTCCTCATAGACTGTAAGCATAAAGCGCTGGAAACAGTCAGCCATTTTGACAGCATCTGTTGGAAACAAAGTTCACGGGCGGGATTCTCCGACCCCCCACCAGGTTGGAGAATCCCCGGGGGTGGCATGAATCCCACCCCGCCGCTCCGACGCCGGTGGGCGTATTCTACGTATTCGGGCGGGGGCAGGATTCACTCTCCGCCGGTCGGGGCCGTTGGCAGCAGACTCCCCGGAAATTCTCAGGGCCCCGATGGACCGAGCGGCCGTCGGTTCTTCTCCAGTCCCACCGATGTGAAATGGACATGGTCCATCACGGCGGGACCTGGCTTGTAGACCAGCTATTGAACTCTTCTTGGGGGCGAGGGGGGATCTGGCCCCGGTGGGGGGAGGGGGGGGAGGGGGGGTTCCCCCATGGTGGCCTGGCTCGCAATCGTGGCCCACAGATCTGCGGGTGGGCCTGTACCGTGGGGGTACCCCATCCTTCTGCGCCGGCCTCTGTAGTACTCCGCCACGGAAAAGAAATGCCCTGCGCATGTTCAGGAAACATGCCAGCTGGTTTGCGCGTGCATGGAACCACGGAACCCTTCGGCGCCGGTTGGCGCAGCGCCAACTCCTCCAGCCCTGGCCTAGCCCCCAGAAATGCGAAGGATTCTGCAACCCCCAGTTGACCTCACACCGGAGTGGTTCGCGCCATTCTTGGCGGCAGCGTCGGGTCATCCCGCCAATTGTGGGAGAATCCCGCCCCATATTTTGGGTCAATGATTTTTTTTTTGTCAGAATTCCAGCAAGCACAGTATTTTGCTTTTGACTTGTAGAAGGTATCTGTTGTCATGGGAGTGTCCAATTAAGAAATATTTTTGGCTTATCACATGGCTTCAGTGATGTCATTGTGTGTGTGGTGCTGGGCTGTGGCTCTGGGAGTTGGTTTTACTTTCGTTTTGAGTTTGAACTGGTTTTGTTCCGCACAGGTTGAAAGAAGGTTTTTTTCTCTCTCTGCTTTTAAAAGCTGCTTCCAATCTGCTTGATAACTTGAAAAGAAATAACTGTTTTCTGGAAGAAATTCAAGCCTACTGTTTTGGAAAGGAAACAGGAGCAACCAGACCAGGCCTTGAGTACTATGTGCTTTGAAAAACCACCTTTGAAAATGGTTTTCTGGTTTATGGGATCTTGTCATTAAATTGGAACAGCTAAAGGGGGAATTTATTATGGGTTATACATAGAGTGCTGTAGCTGTGTGGGGTATTTATGCTGGTAGTTGATAAAAATGCTTACTGTGTGTATTTATAAAAAATGTTAACTAAATTCGTAGAACAAACTTTGTTTGTCATTAAAAGTGCTTAATGCTTCTGTTGAATAACATCTGAAAGGCAGGCCCTTGTGCTCATCATAACCAAAATCAATAAACAGTGGTAGGTCAGGTGAACTCCATGATATACTTTGGAGTTTTCTAAACCATGGTCCATAACAAATTGTGGGCTTGTGGGATAAAAGTCTATCATTCATGATTGGGTTGGCTTAGTGAACTTAAAGACAGTGAGGGGTGAGCATATTTGTGTTTGCTTTTCAGGTGGTGAATTCCAGTTTATGTATGGAGTTGGTTTTGGACAATGGCTCTTTCAGAGACTCAGAAGATTTTGGTGGTGGAGAAGGTCACACGCAGTACCTAACAAACAGAGACTAAAAAAGGCTTTTAGATTTGGCAACAACATTGCAGTTAACATTGCCTGACAAAATACAAAAAGAAGAGGTAATTGCGGCGGTAGCTGAGCCTTTAAAATTGCCTGAGACACCATCAGAATCATTGGAAATGGCAAGAATTCAATTACAGATTAAGCAGCTTGAACATGAAAAAGAATTAAAGCAGCTTGAATACGAAGAAAGGGAAAAATAAAGAATAGCCCGAGCAGAACAAAAAGCGAGAGAAAGGGAGGTACATATCAGAGAAAAGGAGAGAGAAGAAAGGGAAAAGAAATAATAGCCCGATCAGAACAAAAAGCGAAAGAAAGGGGGGTATAGATCAGGGGAAAAGAAAAAGAGAGAGACTGAACTTCGGAAAATGGCATGAAATGTGACAGTTAGTTACAATTGACGGATGTAACGAGAAACGAACAGTTTGAGGATAGTGATGAGGTTCGTGAGAAAGAGCGTCATAGTCGAAGGCTTGGTGGGGATCTATTTAAATATGTCCCAGCATTGCCAAGGTTTGATGAGAAGGAGGTAGAAGCCTTTTTCATTTCATTTGGGAAGGTAGCTAAACAAATGAAATAGCCACAGGACATGTGGGTATTACAGATTCAAACAAAGTTGGGAGGTAGAGCTAGTGAAGTGTTTGCATCACTATCGCAGGACGTACGAGGAGATGAAAAAATCAATTTTAGGAGCATATGAACTAGTGCCTGAGGCCTACAGACAAAGGTTTAGAAATTTAAGCAAAGAACCTGGTCAAACATACATGGAGTTTGAAAGGATCAAACAAAGTAACTTTGATAGGTGGATAAGGGCTTTGAAAACAGACCAGGAGTATGAAGCTCTGAGATATATTATAATTTTGGAGGAGTTTAAAAATTCAATTCCTGACATAGTGAGAACTCATGTGGAAGAACAGAGGGTTAAAACTGTGAGATTAGCAGCAGAAATGGCAGATGATTATGAATTAATTCATAAATCAAAGTTTGGTTTCTCACATCAGTTTCAGCCTGTGAGGGATAGAAACTGGGGAGAAGAGAAGTACCCAAGTGGTAAAGGTAAAGGTGATCTGATGGGAGATAATAAGGAGAGTGTACCTCAGATTAAAAAAGAAATCCAGGAGGGAAGCCATGTGAAGTCGCAGTGCTGGGGGTTGAAGAAAAGCACTGGGGAGGCTGATGTGGTAAAACAGGATAAGCCAGTGGGGTTTGTTAAAGTGGAAAAGGAAAGCTCAATTAAAGCAAAGTAGGTGCAAAAAGATTGTACAGTCTGATCAAGAGATAATTGACAATAAGGTGCCAGATCGCATTGAAGAATTGACTTGTGTGGGTAAAGTGTACTCATGTGTACCAGGAGGAGTAGTTAAAGAAGTCAGAATTTTAAGAGAGATGCGAGCTCGTCAATCTTTGATGGTAAGAGATGAGGAGTTATGTAGTTTGGAAGGAATGTTGCCAGAAAAGTGGTAATATGTGGAATTCAGGGTGAGAGGAGTAGTGTTCCATTATCCAAGGTAAGGTTGGAAAGTCCAGTGAAGAGTGGTGAAGTGGTAGTAGGAGTAATAGAGAAACTATCTTGTCCAGGAATACAGTTTATCTTGGGTAATGATATAGCTGGATCGCAGGTGGGAGTGATGTCTACTGTGGTTGATAAGCCAGTGGAAAATCAAACAACTGAATTGTTGAAGGACTAATATCCTGAGATTTTTCCGGATTGTGTAGTAACAAGGTCGCAACGTCACAGGTTAAGACAAGAAGAGAAATTAAATAGTGAAGATGAAGTTGAAGTTCAATTACCAGAAACGATTTTTGATCAGATGGTTGGAAAAGAACAAGAACAGATGGAGGATGAGGTGGATATTTTTAGTTCAGGAAAATTGGCGGAGTTACAACAGAAAGATAAAGAAATAAACCAGGTGCATCAGAAAGCATACGCGGAAGAGGAATCTGAGTGTATCCCAGAGTATTATTACCTTAAAAATGATGACTTAATGAGAAAATGGATACGTTTACATATGCAGGCGGATGAAAAGTGGACAGAGTTCATCAAGTTGTATTGCCGGTCGGGTAGAGAAAGGAGGCGTTGTGAGTAGCACATGAGGTACCAGGGAATTCAAGCTAAAATACAAAAACATTTTTATTGGCCTGGACTACATAAAGGTGTAGTTCGATTTTGTTGATCATGTCACACATGTCAAGTGATAGGAAAGCCTCAAGCGGTGATAAAACTAGCGCTCTTAATACCCATTCCAGCATTTGAGGAACCTTTTACATGGGTTTTAATTGATTGCGTAGGACCACTTCCTAAAACGAAAAGCGAGAATCAATATCTTTTGACTATAATGGATGTGTTGACTAGGTTTCCAGAGGCCATTCCAGTGCGCAATATTACATCTAAAAAGATTGTGGAGGAGTTACTTAAATTCTTTACTAGATATCGACTACCCACAGAACAACAATCGGATCAAGGATCACATTTTACCTCAAGGGTATTGAAGGAAGTTATGGATAGCTTAGGAATAAAACAATTTAAATCAACTGCATACCATCCAGAATCGCAGGGAGCATTAGAACGGTGGCAACAGATGTTAAAGACAATGTTGCAAAAGCCGGAGGCGCTAAAATTCCCTTTGTTCCAATGTGTGCAGAGTGCCCAATTCATATGAAAACATTAAAAGACCTATGATTAAAGGCATGCAACCCAGGACAACATATTGCACTTCACGGGTTTAAACAGAATTAGCTGAGAGAACAGGCTGGATAAAATGATGTATATTGCACATTTTGGTTCTAATTACTTTGGTACTTCGTTGTAGTCAATCACTCTGTCATGTAATAATGCTATCAGATTAGTGCCGCAGAGTCATCTTGGTAATAATGCTCCATGTAAATGTCATGTAATGCTGGATGAAATGTTCCAAACACAGGCTACAAATCCTGTGTCGGCTTGTGATTCAGTGGTAATGGAATTGTCTTACAATAGCTGGCACTTTAATAGAATCTAATACACTGAGGACTGATTTGAAAAGCTTCTAGAAATTCGCAGTTGGAACATTTTTGCGCAGCTGAAATATTCAAGGACCCCTTTGAAATGTTGTCGGAATTTATCTTTGAAAATAGCAGCCCATGAAGCACTTTTTGAAGCCCTCTTGCTTGTAGTTGCGTTGCCACCAATTTGAACAAACTGCAGTGAGTTCAATGACAAGATTATGGGCGGGATTCTCTGACCCCCCACCGGGCTGGAGAATCGGCGGGGGGAGCGGCGTGAATCCCGCCCCGCCACCCCGACGCCGGCTGCCAGATTCTCCGGTGCTGGTTCTTTGGCGGGGGCGGGAATCGTGCCGTGCTGGTCGGGGGCCGTTAGCAGCGCCCCCCCCCCGGTGATTCTCCGCCCTGCGATGGGCTGAGTGGCCGCCCATTTTCGGCAGTTCCGCCGGCGTACATTAGACCAGGTCCTTACCGGCAGGACCTGGCTCTGTGGGAGTCCTCGGGGGAGTGCGGGGGGATCTGGCCCCGGTGGGGGGGGGGGGAGTTTGCCCCCAAGGTGACCGATCCGCGAGTGGGCCTGTGCCGTGTGGGCGCTCTTTCTCTCCGTGCCGGCCGGTGTAATGGTCCGCCATGGCTGACGCAGAGAAGAACCCCCTGCGCATACGCTGGGATGACGCCAGTACACGCTGGCACTCCCACGCATGCGCCAACCCGCGCCGGCCGACAGAGGCCCTTCGGCGCTGGCTGGCCTCTGAAGGTGCGGAGGATTCTGCATCTGCCGGGGGGCCCGACGCCGGAGTGGTTCACCACTCCTCGGCACTGGTGCGGCCCACCATGCCAGATAGCGGTGAATCCCTCCCTATCTGTTTCAGCAATGTTGTTTTGTGGGATAAACGTTGGCCCGGAACACAGAGAGAACTCCCCTGTTCCTGTTGAGATAGCACGCTGGGATCCTTTATGTGAGGGGGCAGACGTATCATCAGTTTGAAATACACAACCTTCTGAATCAGAGGTGGGAGTGCTACCACTGAGCCAAGACTGACATTTAAAAGGCAGTAGAAATACTGTCACAGTTTGAATTGATGCTGGGATCTCTAAGACTAATGCCTTTGTGGTAGTCTGACTTCATCCCTTCTGTTTTTCTTCCAAAAAATCTGGAATCCAGATCGCAAGACAATTTATAGCCTGTTTATATGTTTTCAAAAGTGAGAAAAAATGTTAATGATGGTTGACATTTGAAAACTAATTAAAAACAAGAGCTGGGCTGGTAATTTTGTTACACTTCGCTTCATTTTCCAAATTCCTCCACTTTGGTAACTGTTACTGACAGTACGGTTGTTTTGGGTGACAATTAACTTGTTATGGCTCAGATTCATTTGGAAACCATCATGGCGGTTACCTCGAGGGCATCTTATTAAGAACGTTCAGGCTGTAGAAATGTGTGCATCTTCTCAACAAATGAGCGCACAGCTGCTTAAAGAAAGGATAGCCAAGTTAGAAGGGCAGAATTCCAGGGTGCATAAAAATGCCCAATTAAAATCGAAGGAAACGTAATTTCTGTGGTTATCCCTTTTGAGTATTTAATGAAAGTGCGAGTCTTGGATGGCTATGATAGTAGCAATAAGCGAAACAGAACCCTATTGTGATGATTTAATTATTAATTCATTCATCCAAGCAAAATGATGCATTTTCTAAGTGTTGGAACCAACAATTCTACGGACACGTGCTTGTGGGATTAGAATAACGGTTTTAATATACTTACAACAGAGCCAGCCTGTTAGCCGTTGAACTTTCGGTGAACTGGCCGGCTGGCCCTGTGGCACTGATCTTTATACAGCAGCTCCCAGGGGAGGAGTCCTGGGCGGAGCCAAGGGAGAAGCCCCGTACAACTCTCAAGCATTTCCAGAGCTACTCCCCCTGGAGGTCAGGTAGTGCAACTGCACTTACAATATAGACACATGTATATACAGGTTATAATCCAGTGTGAATCACATTCACCCCCTGTGAAAAAATTCGAGTCCAGCGGGGGTGGTGGCTCACAGAGTTAGTCTGTCCGGCGGATGAATTGTTCTTTTCGATCTGCGGAGCCCCGGAGTTGCAGCCTCTTGCGGTGGCTGGGTGGGTGTTGAGAGCTGGAGTACGATGGCAGACTCCGGGGCTGGTCTTGTCCGAACTTTATACACCTCTGGCTCGACCGGAGACTGGGGGCGCTGGGGGTGGGTTGGTTCTGGCGCGTGGAACCGGTGGGGTGAGCTTGCGGAATCGGGGGCGCGAGGGGGCGGCAGCAGAAGGAACGGGGTAAGGGGTTCCTCAGCGGGGGTAGGGGGGGCTGGATCCAGCGGGTGCCAGGTCCCGAAGGGATACCGTGTCCTGGCGACCGTCCGGGAACTCCACGAATGTGTACTCGGGGTTGGAATGGAGGAGGCGCACCTTTTCAACAAGGGGGTCAGTTTTGTGCCCCCTGACATGCTTCCTCAGGAGGACCGGGCCTGGTGTCCTCAGCCACGCCGGAAGTGAGTCTCCCGTGGTAGTGCCCCTAAAAAAAATAAAGAGTCGTTCGTGAGGGGTTTGATTTGTAGCTGTACAGAGGAGGGATCTGATAGCGTGGAGCGCGTCTGGGAGGACTTCTGGCCATTGGGAGACTTGGAGTTTTCTAGACCGGAGGGTCAGCAGGACGGTCTTCCAGACCGTCGCGTTCTCCCTCTCCACCTGTCCGTTCCCCCTGGGGTTGTAGCTGGTAGTCCTGCTCGAGGCGATGTCCTTGTCGAGCAGGTACTGACGCAGCTCGTCGCTCATAAAGGATGAACCCCAGTCGCTGTGCACGTAGCTGGGGAAACCGAACAGGGTGAAGATACTATGCAGGGCCCTAATGACTGTGTGGGAGGTCATGTCGGGGCACGGAATGGCAAAAGGGAATCGGGAGAACTCGTCGATGATGTTGAGGAAATAAATGTTCTTGTTAGTGGAGGGGAGTGGCCCTTTGAAATCGATCACAAGGCGTTCAAACCTTGACCAGGTGGGCCCTGTCTGGTCTATAGAAGTGCGGTTTGCACTCCGCACAAATCGGGCAGTCCCTGGTGACCGCTTTTACCTCCTCGTTGGAGAAAGGCAGTTTTCGGGCTCTGATGTAGTGGGCGAGCCGGGTGACCCCTGGATGGCAGAGGTCCACGTGGATGGCTTTCAGACGGCTGATCTGCGCGCTGGCGCATGTCCCACGGGGTAGGGTATCCGAGGACTCGTTGAGCTTCCCCGGTCAATATTTAATATCGTAACTATAGGTGGAGAGTTCGATCCTCCACCGAAGGATTTTATCATTTTTTATTTTGCCCCTTTGCGAGTTGTCAAACAAAAAGGCAACCGATTGTTGGTCGGTGATGAGGGTGAACCTCCTACCTACGAGGTAGTGCCTCCAGTGACGAACAGCCTCCACGATGGCTTGCGCTTCCTTCTCGACTGAGGAGTGTCTGAGTTCTGAAGTGGATAGGGTACGGGAGAAAAATGCAACGGGCCTCCCTGCCTGATTTAAAGTGGCTGCTAGAGCTACCTCTGAGGCGTCGCTCTCAACCTGAAAGGGAGTGGATTCATCCACTGCCCGCATGGCAGCTTTGGCGATGTCCTCCTTGATGCAGCATAAGGCCTGGCACGCCTCAGCAGACAGGGGAAATTGTGTGGCCTTAAAGAGTGGGTGGGCTTTGTCTGCATATTGAGGGACCCACTGGGCGTAGTATGAAAAGAACTCCAAGCACCGTTTGAGGGCCTTGGGGCAATGAGGGAGGGGGAGTACTCCGTTCTCCACGACGTAGCCGAGGATGGCCAGTCTGTTTGTGCGGAAAACGCATTTCTCCTTGTTATAAGTGAGATTTAATTTCTGTGCCGTTTGGAGAAAACGGTGGAGGTTGGCGTCGTGGTCCTGCTGGTCATAGCCGCAGATGTTAACATTGTCCAGATACGGAAACGTGGCCCGCAGCCCGTACTGGTCTACCATTCGGTCCATTGCTCGTTGGAACACCGATACCCCGTTAGTGACGCCGAAGGGAACTCGGAGGAAGTGGAAGAGGTGGCCATCGGCCTCGAATGCCGTGTAGTGGCGGTCCTCCGTGCGGATTGGGAGCTGGTGGTGTGCAGACTTCAGATCCACCGTGGAAAATAGCCGATATTGGGCGATCTGATTAACCATGTCTGCAATTCTGGGGAGGGGATACGCGTCTAGGAGCGTAAAGCGATTTATGGTCTGGCTATAGTCGACGACCTTGCAAAATTTTTCCCCGGTCTTTACGACCACCACCTGAGCTCTCCAGGGACTATTACTGGCCTCTATGATCCCCTCACTGAGCAGCCGTCGGACCTCCGATTGGATAAAGACCCTATCTTGTAGGCTGTATCGCCTGCTGCGAGTAGCTACTGGCTTGCAATCTGGAGTGAGATTGGCGAAGAGAGGAGGGGGGGGAGATGCGCAGTGTGGCGAGGCTGCAGATAGTGAGTGGGGGCAGGGGCCCGCCGAAGCTGAGGGTGAGGCTCTTGAGGTTGCACTGGAAATCAAGGCCTAATAAGAGTGGCGCGCAGAGGTCAGGCAGGACGTAAAGTTTAAATTTAGAATAACTAGCGCCTCGAATTGTGAGAGTAGCGACGGTGCGTCCTTGGATTTGGACTGAGTGGGAGCCCAAAGCGAGGGCGATAGTTTGGCTCACCGGAAAAATAGAAAGCGAACAGCGTCTTACCAGTTCTGGATGTATAAAGCTCTCAGTGCTCCCGGAGTCAAAGAGACATGGCGTGCTGTACCCGTTGATCTGGACCTCCGCCATCGAACTTCGTAGGTGCTTGGGGCGGGATTGATCCAGGGTGACTGCGTTGAGTTGCGGGCCGCGTGGTGAGTGCCCGAGGAAGTCGTATCCTTCAGATGGGCTTTCTGAGCATGCCGATGCAGATGGGGCCCGTGGATCGCACGTGGTGAGCAGCGAGGAAGATGGCGGCCCCCATGAGTCACACGCGGCCGGCCGCATGGTGGGGGTTTGCCAAGATGGCGGCCCCCATGGATCGCACGTGGCGGGAGGGGGCGGAGTTGGGGCGTAGGCCGCAGTGTTTCGGGCCCCGCGGGCCCGCTGGCGATTTGTTCTCTCTGCAGGGGAGTTAAAAACTGGGGCCCTTTTTGCGAGGCACACTCTGGCATAGTGGCCTTTCTTCCCGCAGCTGCTGCAGGTCGCGGATCGGGCTGGGCAGTGCTGCCGCGGGTGCTGGCTTTGGCCACAGAAATGGCAGGCTGGGGCAGCTGAGTAGCTGGCTGGAGCAGCTGAGTAGCTGGCTGGGGCAGCAGAGTAACTGGCTTTGGCAGCGCGGCAGCTGGGGGGCCGTGCGGCACAGGCCTGGGGGGACTGTTGGTCGGGGGTCAACGATGGGGTCGCGGGGTCCGGGGGAAACGACGTGAGGCTGCGGAAGGAAACTTCCATTGTGGTAGCAGCCTCCACAGTAGTGTCTAAGTCCTGGGTCCCCTTTTCGAGCAGTCTTGGCGCACATAGTTAGACCTAAGGCCCGCCACGAAAACATCCCGCACAGCAAGCTCCCTATGTTCAGCCGCGGTAACGGCTTGATAATTACAGTCATTGGAAAGGATGTTCAATTCCCTTACAAATTCGGCTAGCGTTTCTGTAGGTCGCTGACGGTGAGTCGTAAACACATGGCGTGCATAAACCTCGTTAATGGGCCTAACGTATATTTTGCCCAGTATTGCCAGCGCTGCTGTGTAAGAACTGGCCGGATTCAGCTGTGTGGAGATTCTGTGGCTTACTCTCGCGTGCAGTAGGCTGAGTTTTTGTTCCTCCGTTGTTCCGGTGGTGCTGGCTTCTGCCAGGTAGGCTTTAAAACATCTCAGCCAGTGGGAAAAAATTTCCTTAGCCTCTGCATCCTGTGGGTCGAGTTCTAGGCGTCCGGGCTTGAGGGCTGCTTCCATGATTTCTTCGACTGTTTCCTAAGTATATTAAATTGTTGGAACCAACAATTCTACGGACACGTGCTTGTAGGATTAGAATAGCGGTTTTAATATACTTACAACAGAGCCAGCCTGTTAGCCATTGAACTTTTGGTGAATTGGCCGGCTGACCCTGTGGCACTGATCTTTATACAACAGCTCCCGGGGGAGGAGTCCTGGGCGGAGCCAAGGGAGAAGCCCCGTACAACTCTCAAGCATTCCCAGAGCTACTCCCCCTGGAGGTCAGGTAGTGCAACTGCACTTACAATATAGACACATGTATATACAGGTTATAATCCGGTGTGAATCACATTCACCACACTAAGTTGCACTGGTATGTGATTTAAAAGAAAGTCAGTGGAGTGTGGTTCAGAGTGGGAAGCATCACTTGATAAAGGAATGCACAAGAGGCCTCCGTAATGTGTTGGACAGCCATCAAAACAACAATTGAGCCTGAAGCCAGACTGATAGCATTTGCATTTTTGTATATCTAGACAGGGGGTTCAGAATTCTTGTTTAAGGTATGTGTTCCCAGCACTTAATTGGAGCTCTGATTTTATCCATTATCAACACAGATAATGCTCCTCCGATTGGCCAAATATTGTATTCAATGGGTTAATGCTATTGGTTTCTGTTAATAATATGTATATAAACAGAGGCAAATTAAATGACTCATTCAAAGTGTTAGAAAATATGAACTAAACATGGCAAAATAGATTAACTTACCACTGTAGCACGTAGTAATATCACGACATTGGAATAGAAAGATGCTTTTCAAGCAGCCAGGTCTTGTGGGCGGTGGTATGATTATCATACCCAGAGTCAGCTGTGGCTCGCTGTAAGTGTTTTTTTGCCTTTGAATCAAAAAGTTGTGGGTTCAAGTGCCACTCCACAAACTTGAGCACATAATTCATGTTGGCATCCTCTCGCCAGTGTAGTTCTGTGGGAATGCTGCACTGTGGGAGGTGCCGTCTTTTGGCCAAGGTTTAAATCTGAGGCCTCAACTGCTCTCTCAGGTGGACATACAAGATCTCACAAGAGTATTTCAAAGCTTTATCCCCACTGTCCCGACCAATATTATTCCTGAGCCGACATCACTAAAACGACCATCTGGCCATCATCACATTACTGTGGGGAAATTGCCAGCTAGGTTTCCCACATTACAAACATTTGACTGAGCGTTGGTTAACTGGAAGAAGCGGTTTCCATTTTTTTGATTTCCACATGTGTGCAATAATAGCAACTTACATTTATATAGAACCTTTACTGTAGCAAAATGTCGCAAGGAGCTTCACCGCAAACAAAACTTGACACTGAGCCTCATAAGGGGCACAATTCAACAACCACGATGCGCCAGGTGAATTGCAGGAAACGACAAAATCACGATTCGCGCCAGGTGCGAACCATTTTGCGATCCATCCGACCCACTCCCGATCAAAAGTTCCAGATCACGCCCAAAAATGGCAATAATATCATTAATCCTCATTTGCATTCATTTCAATCTTATTAACGAGATTGAAGTAGAGTAAAGCAGCCTCCCAGGAATTACCCGACTCGCCAGTGGGAAGTCGCGCGGGCGTTGTTTCGAACTCTTTTTCATAAAACATGAAGTTAGTGTAATGGCTACTAAGGGGGAGTGAGTAGGTGAGTAGCCATTTCTATTTTCAGGCATGCAACTCAAGGGCACTGGGTTGCTCCTGGGCTGGGGGGTTGAGGAGCTTTGTGTCTGAGAGACCTTCAAGCCATCGTTAAATAATTTGGAAACCCATAACCAGGGTCACCACAGCTGCAGCCTATCTGTCCTACCAAACACTCCAGCTCAAAGCTGTGTTGTGGCTTCCATCCTGATATTCAATTTCACTCCCTTTAACAGTGACCAGCCTCTAGCATCACAGCTGAAGGCTATTTCAAATGAGGAATTAGACTTGTCAGTTGTGATAGCACTCCACGCTCTCAATTCTCAAGTGCCTCCTTGAGGGCACATGTGCTATGCCTCAGAGGATGATCAGTGCATTGGATATCAGGCAAACTGTGATGCCTGAATGGTGTGCCTGAAACTAGGAACGTCAGCACCATAATGGCAGCTGCAAACAATCGGAAAAGCAGGGCTTTGCCTCTGCGGATCTTGCAACCAAAGGGTAAGTGTGCAAATGAGCAGAGGGCAGCTGAGCACAGTTTCCCTAATGTTCCTGGAAGAGATCTGGAGTCTGGGGCCTAGGGGCACCTGATGTGGCTGGGGGTGAGTGTGCAGAACAAAGTTTTCCAGCACAACTGGTTCACTGGATAGCACTCTAAGGGAAGGTGGAACAGTTATTGTAAGAGTGAGCGGTGGGGGGTTGCTGGGCAGATTTAAGAGTTTATGAATCCCAGGATGGAAGCCCTAACTGATTTCCAGTCTGTCTCCTGACAGCTGCTGCCACTGCCTCCCAGGCAGCATTGCTGAGCCTGCTGCTGCTGACTGCGCTCTGAGAAAACAGGGTGCCGTACCTCTCATCCAATGCGTTGAGAAGCCTTGTGAGGTCGCTATGCCCAAAGTGAGGAACAAGTCTGCACGCTGCCATGCTTGTGTGTTGACTGGGAGTGATCAGTGAGGGAGCTTTTAAAAGCAGCTTGTCCTTGTTAGCGGCAAGCTGCTGAGGCATGGGCCGGAAGAATCAGACAGCAAGGGGTCGGTAATGTTGAGAATCTTGTGGGGATTCATTTTTGATATTAAATGCTGTTGCAAACGGGCCGTGATCAAGCCAACATGCCTGTCGCCTTTGAAATTTTTCTGTCGTATATTGAACCCAAGGTATTAAGACAGGAGGACAAAAGCTTAACTAAAATTCTAGATTATCAGGGCATCTTTAAATTAGGAGTGAGAAGTAGTGTGGTGGGGATGTCATGGGAGGGGTTACAGTGCTTCGGGCCTACTCAGGTGAAGGTATGGGTGCCAATGGTGGAACGATGAACATTGGAGATGTGCAAGAGATCGGAATTCCAGGAGCACAGGTGCCTCAATGAGCATTTGTACGTGACAGAGATGGGGAAGGGTGTAGCCACGGAGCAATTTGAAAATAAGAATATGAAAAGTTTTGAAAAGATCTTCAGCTGAACACAGGAACAATTGGGAATTGAGGAGGGGAACACTCTCAACAGGAATGGAAGATAAAGAAAGCCTATCAAAGGATTTGACCCTCAAAGTGACTTGTCAAACCTGAACTGTTGGGGCATTCTGAAATTTCCAAGGGTATACGAGGCCATGCATTTGCTCGGCAGATACATGGTTTTCAAAGTATTCATCTCCATTAGAAGCAAACTCTAATCTTCCTTTCAGGAGGGCAGAGGCACATCACTGCTGTCATTTTATGGTGTATGACGTGAACACTTTTTTTTATATATGCAGGGGCTTCAGGTAGCTTGCTAATAAATTGAAAATGCACTTGTACAGACAAAAAGCTGACATCAAAAATGAGATGAGTCAATCACATAAAACAGCTCCTCATGTTGCTGCACAACGATTTGTGTCAAAATTAAGGTTTTAAAGATGAAGTGAAGGTGGATATCAGTAAAGCAATTCTCTTAATTAATCCCGTATTTCTATTTTTCATTCATATTCGGGACACAGGAAGAGGAAGAAGCCATTCAGCCCCTTGAGACTGTTTACACAATTGAAAGATAATTTACTATTCTATGACTTAACTCCATTACTACTTCATTGTCTCATATCCCGTTACACCTCTGGTTAACAGAGATCTATCAATCTGCGATTTACGATGAACAATTTACCCAGAATCAACTGCTTTTTTCTGCAGATAACTCCAAACTTCCATCACACTTTGCATGTTTCATTTTCATGTAGTTTCACCACGAGAGGCCTAGCTCTATTTGTAAGTTATGTCCCCGGGACTCAGATTCAACAAACAATGGAAATGGTTTCTCTCTATCTAGCCTATAAGTTCTTCTCAATATTTGAAAACTTCAACAAGATCAACCCACAATCATCTAAATTCATGGGCGGCAAGGTGGCACAGTGTTTAGCACTGCTGCCTCACAATGCCAGGGACCCAGGTTCGATTCCAGCCTTGGATGACTGTGTGGAGTTTGTACCTTTTCTCCCTGTCTGAGTGGGTTTCCTCCACATTCTAAAGATGTGCAGGTTAGGTGGATTGGCCTGCAAAATTGCCCCTGAGTGTCCAAAAGGTTAGGTGGGGTTACTGGGTTACAGGGATAGGGTGGGGATGTGGGCCTCGGCTGGGTGCTCTTTCAAAGGGTTGGTGGAGACTTGATGGGCCACTGCAGGGATTCTATGGATTTTAAATTCCAGGGAGAACGGACTGAATTTGTATAATCTTTTCTCACAATTTACCCCTTGCTTAGGAAATTAACTACCTCCAAAGGCCAATATATCCTTCCTAAACTGTGATGCCCAGAATTAAACACAGTGCTTTGGTGTCGTTTTACTGAATCACAGTACAGAACTATTACAGCACAATAGGAGGCTCTTCAACCCATCGTGTCTGCACCGGCTCTCACAATGAACAATTTACTTAGTGCCATTCTCCTGCCTTCTCCCCATCATCCTGCACATTGTTCCTGTTTAATTTCCTTTTGGATTCTTCAATTGAACCTGTCTTCAACACACTCTGAGGCAGTGATTCCAGGCCTTAGCCACCCACAGCACAATTATTTTATATCGTATCATTTTTTGCTACTTTTGCCAATTATTTTAAAACTGTCTCCTTTCGTTTTTGGTCCTTTCACGAGTGGGAACACATTTATCCGTATCTGCTTCACTGTAATCCCTCATGATTTTGAATGTCTTAATCAAGTCTCTTCTCGGCCTTGTTCTCTCCAAGGAAAACAGTCCCAACTTCTGCAGTCTAACCTCGTAAGTGAAGTTTCTCACCATGTGAATCTTTTCTGCACCCTCTCCAATGCCCTCACGTCCTTCCTATGGTACAGTGTCAAGAACTGTACACAATACTCTCACTGAGGTCTAACTAAGTTCAATATAGCATCCTTTCCCTTGTATTCTATGGGCCCTATAAAAAAGCCGAGGATACTGAATGCTTTATTAATCATGCTCTCAACCTGTCCTGCCATCTGTGCACATATATACTCAGGTCCCTCTGCTCCTTTCAAATTGTGCCCTTTATTTTACACTGTCTCTTCATGTTCTTCCTCCCAGAATAAATCACTTCACATTTCTCTGCATTGAACTTTGTTTGCCACCTGTGTGCCCATTTCACCAACTTGTCTATGCCCTTTAGAAGTTCTACATTGTCCTCCACACAGTATACAACACTTCCAAATTTGTTAAACCAGGGCCTTGTGTAGCAGTAGGACTACTTCTTCCTACTTGTATTCTAGTCCTTAAGGAAAGCAGTACAGTCGCCATTTTGATCGTTATTTATGCCCGACCATGATATTTCAATCTATATATTTGAACTCCCGAGTCTCTTTCAATCTCTTCTGCTTCTGGCTTTCACTATTTAGAAAGTACTTTGATGTACCCTTTTCGGGTCCAAAATGCATGACCACACAGTTGCTTATATTATTTAGTAGCTGATTTGCAATTCTCCCTTTCAAGCATTACATTGCACGTGATTATATTATGATTGTTGTTGGAAAAATATTCATGCACTGTTCGGCTGTTAACTAAATCTGGCTTATTAATCATTATTAAATCTGATATGACATACTCCCTTGTTGGCTCCAGGACATACTGTTGGAAAAAAAAAATCCTGAATGAACTCAAGACATTTGCTGCCTTCCGAACATGAGCTCACCTGCTTATACCGACCTATAATAAGTTTATAATTACCATTAATGCCATTTGACACAATTGTCCATTCTCTGCACTAATACATTCTACTACTTCACAGGTATGACCAAGGAATCTATACATAACTATGTCTCGTCTTAAAAGCAAATTACTGCGGATGCTGGAATCTGAAACGAAAGAGAAAATGCTGGAAAATCTCAGCACATCTGGCAGCATCTGTCGGGAGAGAAAAAGGCTAATGTTTCGAGTCTGATGACTCTTTGTCAAAGCTCTGACAAAGCAAATATTGAGCTTTGACAAAGAGTCATCACACTCGAAATGTTAGCTCTTTTCTCGCCCGACAAATGCTGCCAGACTTGCTGAGATTTTCCAGCATTTTCTCTTTTGTTTATGTCTAGTCCTTTTCGGTCCTTGTACACCATATACAGACAGGGCACCCCCGAGCCCAATCCTTCATGTGGACAACATGCCACCTGGGCACCATGGCACTGCCAGCCTGGCACCCTGGCAGTATCCCTGCATGCAAATTGGGCACCCTGGCAGTGCTAGACTGGCACCCGGGTAGCATTGCCAGGGTGCAGGCTGGCAGTGCCAGAGTATCACCCTGCCTAGATTCCAATCACAGAGGGCTTCCGAACGCCTGGGAGACCCTCCCCAAGTGCCGTTCGACCTGGTCCCCATTTGTAGGGACCACTGCTAAACGCTAGTCCTACATTTTCCCACAAGAGGGAACATCCTTTCCACATCCTCCCTGTCAAGTCCATTCAGCATCCCATGGCGAAATTCTTCCAAAATCTGGCAGAATGTCAGGCTCTGAGAGAAAACCGACGTGTATCACTCCAGATAGCACAGCTGAGAGTTCACTCCTAATTCAGTGCACAGAGAACCTGGGGCTATGGTTTGTGCCATCACTCTGGGAGAATGGGGCCTGATATAGCCAGCTCTACAGAGATCAGCGCTCTATCTTTAAAGGGTGCCCCGATCTGTGCTGGAACAACCCCCCCACAACACCACCCAAGCACCGGCGCATTCCCCTCACAGACATTGGCCCTCTCCCCTAAAAGGCATCAAAGTGTGCCCCCCAAACTACACGTGAGGGGCTCCTTATCACCCTCCACCTTCAGTATGCCCTGCAGCTGCTCAGTGACATCCTGGACCCTGGCATCAGGGAGGAGACACACCATCCTGGCCGGAGTTGGCTTAGTTGCTGGACAGCTGGTTCATGATGTTGAGTGAGGCCAACAGCGCAGGTTCAATTCCTGTACAGGCTAAGGTTATTCATAAAGGCCCCACCTTTATTATTGTTATTATATTATTATATTATATTATGTTATTCTATTATAATTATTATATTATTATTATTCTCAACCTTGCTCCCCGTCTGAGATGTGGTTATCCTCAGGTTAAATCACCAGCAGTCAGCTCTCCCCATCAAAGGGGATAGCAGCCTATGGTCATCTGGGACTATAGTGACTCTACGTTTTCTTTTTACCATCAAAACAGACAATCGAGCCTAGATCACTGAGTGTCGGAGAGCATTTCATAAACAGCACCAAACGTACATGCAAATCAGGTGCCAACCTGGTGGAGCTAATTCACAGGATGACACACATGTTAAATAGCAGAAGTAACATGCAATGGAAGAGCCAGTAAAGTCCACAAGAATGTGCCGCCTTTATGAATGATGGAGGGAAATGAAACAATTCATGGAAAGAGGAGGCTCGTAGGACATCACCATCCTCACTGATAATAGAAACCAACATGTAAGCTTGCATCCACCTTCAGCCATAATTGTCAAATGACATGTATTTTGGCATCCACCTGAGGAAGCACCATCACAAATAGAAGTCTTCAGCCAATTCCATTCACTTCAAATGATACTGAGAAATAGCTGAGCCCACTAGATATAGCAAAGGATCTGGCCTCAAAATATCCCAATTATATTGAATCATAGAATCATAGATGTTACAGTGCAGAAGGAGGCCATTTGACCCATCAAGTCTGCACCGGCTCTTGGAAAGAGCACCCTACCCAAGCCCACACCTATCCCCATAACCCCATAACCCAGTAACCCCACCCAACACGAAGGGCAATTTTGGGCACTAAGGGCAAATTAGTATGGTCAATCCACCTAACCTGCACATCTTTGGACTGTGGGAGGTAACCGGAGCACCCAGAGGAAACCCACGCACACACGGGGAGAACATGCAGACTCCGCACAGACAGTGACCCAAGCCAGGAATCGAACCTGGGACCCTGGAGCTGTGAAGCAATTGTGCTAACCACTATGCTACCGTGCTGCCCTATATTGCTGAACACTTGTGCTTCAGAACAATCTTGGCCTCTAGTCAGGTTTTTCCAGTACAGGTGCCTCATTTGATCCACTCATCAAAGTAAAAAATTGCTCAACTGAGTCCTGTTCTTAATAAGCAGGGCCGTTTCCATTGTGCCTGTTACCGACCTATCGACCTACTCTCAGTCACTTTCTAAGAACTGGTGGTCAGTTTGAGCATCATCAGGAGAACTCAGCTTCAGATAGCATTGGAGTCTCGGCCCAAGCATGGACAAAAGAGCTGAATTCCGGAGATGAGCAGTGAGTGGCTGCCCTTGACATCACTGAGGAGCCCCACTAATATTGAAGTCAGTGGGAAAACTCTCCACTGTTTGCAGTCATCCAAAGGAATATGGTTGTAGTTGTTGGAATCCAATCAATTCAACTCCAGGACATTGCTTCAGGAGCTCCTTTGGCTGTGTCCTACACCCAACAACTGCTTGATCAATTACCTTCCCTCTGCCTTCAGTCAGAAATGGGCTGTTAGGGGTGGCACGGTGGGCTGTTAGGGGTGGCACGGTGACACAGTGGCTAGCACTGCTGCCTCATGGTGCCAAGGACCCGGGTTTGACCCCGGTCACTGTTCGTGTGGAGTTTGCACATTCTCTCCAGGTCTGCGTGGGTCTCACCCCCACAACCCAAAGATGTGCAGGGTCAGTGAATTTTCCATGCTAAATTACCCCTTAACTGGAAATAAATGACTGGGTACCATAAAAAAAAATTTTTTAATGGTCTGTTAGCTGAGGACTGTACAGGGCCCAGTTCAGTTTACAACTTTTAAGATTATGAAGCATCTGTGTCCGCATACAGCAAGTCTTGATCAATATGCAAGGTGGCAAGTAATATTCACACCATTCAATATCAAGCAATTAACATGTCCTACAAGAGAAAGTCTAACCGCCTCCCCTTGCATTCAATGGAAATACCATTATTGAATTTCCCACCATGACATTTGTAGGGTCACCATTGACCAAAAATGTAACTGGACCATCCATAAAACTCCTGTGCCTGTCAGCGGGTTTGTGATAAGGTATTAGAACATAGAACAAAAGGAGGCCATTCGGCCTATCGAGACTGCACCGACCCACTTAAGCCTTCACTTCCCCCCTATCCCCGTAACCCAATAACCCCTCCTAACCTTTTTGGTCACTAAGGGCAATTTATCATGGCCAATCCACCTAACCTGCACGTCTTTGGACTGTAGGAGGAACCCGGAGCACTCGGAGGAACCCCACGCAGACACGGGGAGAACGTGCAGACTCCGCACAGACAGTGACCCAGCAGGGAAGCGGACCTGGGACCCTGGCGCTGTGAAGTCACAGTGCTATTCACTTGTGCTACCGTGCTGCTTCTGGAATGAGTGACGTATCTCCTGACTTCCCAAAGTCTTTCTGCCACCTACAAGGAACAAATCAGGAGAGATCGAATACTTCAACAAAACTCAAGCTCAGTCCCATCCAAAACAAAACAGTCCACTTGATTCGCGTCCTGACCGCTGCTTTAAACATTCACTCCTGGACCGGCATTTTGGGAATGCCTTCACACCACATGGACTGCAGCAGTTCAAGCAGGGAGCTTTCTCAAGAGTAATTAAGGACAAAGAATAAAAGCGGTGAAACGTGAATCTGATGAACAAGTAAGAGCAAAAAGTGAAACCTTTACACATGGAATGGTCCTATAGTTAGCTTGATTCATAACGTGTTCTGACTAATTGAATCTCTTATTTGTCTGTGTAAGCGTGGACCTGAGAGAGAATGTAAAAACACGGGTAGCAGAAAATTAATTATGGGAGGGAAATCCTCAAAGGCCTGTACCATTGTTCAAGCAAGAAGAGAGTTTTAAGGAAAGGGCGCATGGACGGAATGAGCTGCATGAAAGTATCAGGTAGAGCTGTCCCAGGAATGGCCTGAAAAATCGAATCAGTTCCAATCCCCTGCCACGTTTCCTGAGTGTCTCGGCTTTGCATTTCACTAGTTGAAATCATTACCCCATTATATGGGGAAGAATTGGGGCAAAGCAGTTTCTTATTGGAGTTTGGCATATTGTGGGGCACTGGTTACCTGCCATACATTCCTTATTAGGATTCAGCATTTATCCCAACGCTCCTTTGATCTGTAAACGTCAAGAGAAAACATGGGATTGAACGTCAGGCATGTTCCACAGTAGGTAAGTGATTCGCTCCACCAATCTCTGCCCAAGCAATGAATGTGAAAGTTGCCCCTTTGCAGTGGTGTTATTTACCTTTCTTTGCAGAACATGGCTTGTCCCCATTACTCATTTAGTCAAGCTTCTATGGCGAGAGTAAAGAAATTTCGTGCAGCGTAGCAACAAGAGTTGTAACACATGGCACTACTTACAGCGGGAGGACTTCAGTGTGTCAATGCCAACTTTGTTCTGTTACTTCACATGTCTCAGACTCTCTCCCGATGCATTTCAGCTCAGTGGCACAGCTGGAGAAATTCTAGATGGTGACAACTCTTGCAGACGTGTTTGCTCAGGATCCGAGCCACTTGCTGCTGTTGCTCCTCTTGCTAATCATCTGAAATCAGTGTCCTCTGGTTCGAAAGCTTTTGATGTGAAGGATATCGCCTTTCTTTCTGCCTCTTTGTGATGAACCTCTGTGTGCATCTGTATTAGGGGATGTAAGGTAGGACCTGCAATACAGGTTCGCCTGTAGCCCCTGCCAGCTAGCTCCGCCCATAAGGGGCCGGATAAATATGCGTGTCCTCCTGATCAGCCATTTTGGCAGCTACAGTAGGAGGCCACGCATCTGACTGTAATAAAGCCACAGTTGTACCAATCCGAGTCTTTCGTGCAATTGATCATGCATCACTCTTCTTGTCATAATATCCACTCATGTATATCATGAGATGCAGACAGGCAGTGATTAACACACAGGATAACTAATGAATACACACGACACAGAACAACCAATCACCAGACAGGACACCACCACTATAAAGCCCACAGGGCATTAAGGCTCTCCCTCTCTCACAGGACACGGCCAGGGAGATAGTCGCAGTGCACAGGCCAATGAACATCATCACCATGTGATAGAGAGCTAGTCTGGTCAAGCCAGTAGGAGGTTATCAGTTAGGTTAATAGAGTGTCAACCCACAGCAGATTATGTACAGAAATCAACAGGCTCAATAAAACAGTGTGTCATAATATACATCCATGTAGTGCAGACAGGCAGTAATTGACACAGAGGATGACCAGTGAGCACACAGAACACAGCAGCCAATCACCAGACAGGACACGACCACTATAAAGCCAGAGGGCACCAGTTTTCCCGCTCTCTTGGGATCCAGCCTCTGAGACAGTCAGAGCTCATGAGCAGCAGCTAGTACAAACACCATGTGGTAGTCAGTTAGTCTGGTCAGGCTAGCCTCAGGTCTCCAGTCAAGTCAGCAGAGTGTCAACCCATAGTTAAGCATGTAATATAGTTAGATGTTCAATAAAATCGAGTTGCATCTCATCAAATGTTGGAAGCCTGTCTCTCTCTACACTGCATAAAACGCAGTCCACATAGACCCAGCTTGCCCAACACATCAGACACCACCACTATAAAGCCCATAGGGCATTAAGGCTCTCCCTCTCTCACAGGACACGGCCAGGGAGATAGTCACAGTGCACAGGTCAATGAACATCATCAGCATGTGATAGAGAGCTAGTCTGGTCAAGCCAGTAGGAGGTTATCAGTTAGGTTAATAGAGTGTCAAGCCACAGCAGACTATGTACAGAAATCAACAGATTCAATAAAACAGTTTTGGACCACCTCCTGTGTCGGAAGCCTGTTTCTCGTTTTACTGCATCCAGTTGCAGTCGATGTTAGACCAACACAGATAACACATTACTTCTCTCCATAATTAATGAAATGGCTAATGACCCCAATCCGACTTCCAAGTTCATGAACTCAAAATTTTGGTCTCCTCCCTCCCAGTTGCCAAACAAACCCTACTCTGCATAAACTCGAGCTCACCTAGAATTCAGCCATTTACATCCTCTCCATCTGCTAAGTTTCACGTTGTTCCATTCATAGAATTTACAGTGCAGAAGGAGGCCATTCGGCCCATCGAGTCTGCACTGGTTCCCCGAAAGAGCACCCCATCCAAGCCCATGCCTCCACCCTATCCCCATAACCCAGTAACCCCACCCAACACTAATAGCAATTTTGGACACTAAGGGCAATTTATCATGGCCAATCCACCTAACCTGCACATCTTTGGACTGTGGGAGGAAACCGGAGCACCAGGAGGAAACCCACGCAGACACGGGGAGAACGTGCAGACTCCGCACAGGCAGTGACCCAAGCCGGGAATCGAACATGGGACCCTGGAGCTGTGAAGCGATTGTGCTAACCACCATGCTACCATGCTGCCGTTCACTGGTTTCACAGGCCCTCCCACCCAATTGGCTCCATGCCTTCTTGCTGCCTCTGCAGTCTGCTCCATCCAGCCCTCGGTCTGAGCATAGAATCATAAGTGCAGAAGGAGGCCATTCAGCCCCTGGAGTCTGCACCGGCCCTTGGAAAGAGCGCACTACTTAAGCCCACACCTCCACCCTATCCCCGTAACCCAGTAACCCCAAATAACCTTTTTGGACACTCAGGGAAATTTAGCATGACCAATCCGCCTAACCTGCACATCTTTTGGACTATGGGAGGAAACCAGAGTACCCAGAGGGAACCCACGCATACTAGGGGAGAACGTGCAGACTCCGCACAGACAGTGACCATAGCCGGGAATCAAACCAGGGACCCTGGAGCTGTGAAGCAACAGTGCTAACCACTGTGCTACCATGCTGCCACTTCTGAATCCGAACTCTGTTAGGTCAGCTTTCTGTTACAAATGTTAGTTGCTGATGAGTGATTTGCATCTATTGTTGGCAATAACATTTCAAAGAAATAATAGCGCTGGCCAATTTTGTAAACTATCCAGCAGGCCAAAAGGGTATTCCCATGTTAATAAACTCTGAGTTGCGGTCCCTGTGATTCTGTGAACGAAGCATTGGTTCTGAATGATGACTGGCTTTACCTTGGTGTGCAAAAAATAATTTATATAAATGTGGTGATTTCATAATCGTCATGTAGCAATTTTGTCTGCACTTAGGGAGCTGAGGTTCTCAGATGTTAGCCATGGCAGTGCATTGCAATGCCAGCCAGATGCCATCGCCGTGGCAACCAGTTTTAGTCATACCAGGTATTTGCGTCAACAGCACTGCTTGGAGAAGGCACAGCACACAGACTCTTGGATGAAGCATGGGCAAACTAAATGGTTAACCGGAACAGTGAACCCTTTTTTCTTCCTGTTGATTACGTCCCTCAGTGTTCATTTCAATAAGCAACAGAGCTAACGTGCAATATTCTCTGTGAAGACACTGAATTAATGTGCGCAGTTGAAGTATCAAGGCTGCTAATCCTCCTTTAGGTTAATAGCCATGAATTTGCAAGTTCTTACTGAATGCAAAATGCTATTTTGTTCAAAGAAATATCAACAAAAATGGAATTTTGAAAATCAAAGAACATTCATATTGATTACAAGTACTGCTTCATTGTTCAGACTTACAGGAGTACTAGTGCTAAGATCCTGATTTTTGCGGTGCTTATTATTAAATAATATGATTGTGGCAGTAGCTTGCAATTACCAGCACCCATGCAAAGCACTTTGTTCTCTGCACCAACCTATTAAAAAAAATGAAAGCAACCAAGAGTTCAATGGAATTAGCTGCAATTCAATAATCTCTCCTCTCAAAGGCTAAAGTCAAAGAATGCCTTGGGGAATGAAATGTAGTAGAGCGGTGCAGCAGAGCAGAGGATGTATTTTGAGAGATTGAGAATGGGTTGCACTTAGATTGAAAATACCACTGTGAACTGTTTGTTCCACCGTGATTGACAGCCTTGATCAGGAATTTCAATATTTAGCGTTTCTATCTTTTTTTTTGCCCCCTAATGTCATCTTTCCAATTGGTACATTACAGAGACTTGTATAATAGCAGTAACCTGCAAAGGCCATGCCTGGCCCATTCCTGTTTGCACTTTCTGTCTAATGGCAGACTTGCTGGGCCATGGGAGGGACAATGTTCGCTTATATTGCATCATTTTAAAGCCATTTCATTCTCACACAGTTCTCTCTGCTGCGATTCTCAACTGCCAGTAAGTGTCCTGCCGACTTTGTATCGGGTCATCCTTGGCAAAATCAGCATGGGTCGAAATAAAGCTGTGCTCTTGAACTCATCTGTGCTCGCAGTAATGATCTGCAAATGGTTCAGCACAAAAGATAATTTAGTGCAGTTGCTGCCTCAGCCCCGATTCTTCTGTCCTTGCAAAACCTTAAAGATGCTTATTGTAACTTCGCTGAATGGTGTCGAACGGGTGGTATAATAATAATAATAATAATCGCTTATTGCCCCTCGTCGCCACATTCTGGCACCTGTTTGAGGAGGCCGGTACGGGAATTGAACTCGCACTGCTGGCATTGTTCTGCATTGCATGCCAGCTATTTAGCCCACTGTGTTGAACCAGCCACTGGTCTTAGATCTGCTCCTTGTTATGTACCTCCCCAGAAAAGAAAAAAAATGGGGGAAATAAGTAACGGACAGCAGATCCGACATCAGCACGTTCTGCATCACTGATAAAAGTTCAAATCACTTATGTTGTCCTTGATGTCCTAAAGCGAAGATTATGCTCTGTTGGGGTATGAATGGCTGTGCCAGAACTTTGTGCACCAAAATAAGTGGACCCCATGGGACTTTGGATGTGGAGATCAGTAGAGCCCACAAGACTCTATGCATGAAAATCAGTGGACTTCATAGGAGATTGGATTTGGAGGTCTTTCGGCTCCACAAGACCCGTCATCCATTCATGTTTGACAACTACCCTCTGAATATGGCTTCATATAGAATACACAGAATTAATTAAAGTACCACAGGAAGTGTAGGTGCAGCAAATGCCAAACAATCCAGTCCTATTTGATCGCTCTTAACCACACCCCTCCACTTAGGTTCTCCCTCTTTACTTGAGGCTCCAATATCCATCAAACCCAGTTTGTTGCTGATATAATCAACAAGTGTTCCACTTTACCCATCCTGAAAATGAGCAGTGTAACAGACATTTTAAAGTATTAAAAAAAAGGCCATTGGGCAAATCAGTAACTGTCCCCATTGGTAATAGGATTCCTGATGAGTGTATTTGATCATATGGAATTTGCGCTACTATTTGGGTGTAACAGCAGAGATTAATGGGTCGAATTAGCCAGTGCAGCCCAAGGCACTGAGTATAAAAATTGGCAAGTTATGCTACAGCTGTACAGAACCTTAGTTAGGCCACACTAGGAATATTGCATACAATTCTAGTCGCCATACTACCAGAAGACGGTGCATTAGCACAGTGGTTAGCACTGTTGCTTCATAGCGCCAGGGACCTGGGTTCGATTCCCGGCTTGGGTCACTGTCGGTGCAGAGTGTACACGTTCTTCCCTGTGCTCCGGTTTCCTCCCACAGTCGAAAGATGTGCAGGTCAGGAGGATTGGCCATGCTAAATTGCCCCGTCGTGTCCAAAGGTTAGGTGGGGTCACTGGGTTATGGGGATAGGGTAGAGGTGTGGGCTTGGGTAGGATGCTCTTTCAAGGGCTGGTGTAGACTCGATGGGCCGAATGACCTCCTTCTGCAGAGTAAAGTGTATTCTATATTCTATGTGGAGGCTTTGGAAAGGTATAGAAGAGGTTTACCAGATTTGGCCTGGTCTGGAGGGCACTAGCTATGAGGAGAGATTAGATAAACTTGGGTTATTTTCACTGGAACGACGGAGGTTGAGGGGCGACCTGATAGAGATTTACGAAGTTACGAGTGGCACAGACAGAGTGAATAGTCAGACGCTTTTTCCCAGGGTGGAAAAGTCAATTACTGGGGGACATAGCTTTAAGATGCGAGGGGCAAAGTTTAGAGTAGATGTCTGAGGCAAGTTTTTTACACACAAGGTAGTGAGTGCCTGGAACGCGTCGCTGGGTGGAAGCAGATGCGATAATGACATTTTAGAGACAACTTGACAAATACATGAATAGGATGGGAATAGAGGGATATGGATCCCAAAAGTGCAGAAAGTTTTCGTTCAGACAGGCACCATGATCAGCGCAGGCTTGGAGGGCCGAAGGACCTGCTCCTGTGCTGTACTGTTCACATCCCACTGCTGACAACTTTTAAAACTTATTTCATAGGATGTGTGCGTCGTTGGCGAGGCCAGCAGTTTTATTATCCTTAATTGCATTTGAGAAGGTGGTGGTGAGCTGCAATCCATGTTATGCAGGTACACCCACAGTCCATTTAGGGAGGGAGTTCCCTTAACAGTGAAGGAACAACAATGTATTTCCAAGGCAAGGTGTCTTGTAGCTGAGATGATTGACTGCTAACAACCACAACCACCCTTTCATCCAATTCCCATTGACACCAGTTTTGCTCGTGCTCCTTGATGCCGTACTCAGTCAATATCAAGCCACGATATCGAGGGTAGTCACTCTCACAACACCTCTTTTGCCCATGTTTGGACCAAGGCTGTAATGAGTTTTGTAGCTGAGTGGGCCTTGCAGAACCCATCTGAGCCTAAGTGAACAGGTTATTGCTAAGCAAATGGCACTTGATAGCACTGTCAACATCTCCTTCCATCACTTTCCTGATGATTGAGAGTAAACTAATGGGGCAGTAATTGGCTGGGTCGGATTGTCCTGCTTTTTGGCTTCAGGATACTTGGGCAATTTCCCACATAAAGAACAAAGAACAAAGAACAGGAACAGGCCCTTCAGCCCTCCAAGCCTGCGCCGTCCATGCTGCCCGTCTAAACTAAAATCTTCTGCACTTCCTGGGTCCGTATCCCTCTATTTCCATCCTATCCTTGTATTTGTCAAGATGCCCCTTAAATGTCACTATTGTCCCTGCTTCCACCAGCTCCTCTGGCAGCGAGTTCCAGGCACCCACTACCCTCTGTGTAAAAAACTTGCCTTGTACATCTCCTCTAAACCTTGCCCCTCGCACCTTAAATCTATGCCCCCTAGTAATTGATCCCTCTACCCTGGGAAAAATCCTCTGACTATCCACTCTGTCTATGCCCCTCATAATTTTGTAGACCTCCATCAGGTCGCCCCTCAACCTCCGTCGTTCCAGTGAGAACAAACCGGGTTTATTCAACCACTCCTCATAGCTAATGCCCTCCATAACAGGCAACATCCTGGTAAATCTCTTCTGCACCCTCTCTAAAACTTCCACATCCTTCTGGTAGTGAGGCGACCAGAATTGAACACTATACTCCAAGTGTGGCCCAACTAAGGTTCTGTACAGCTGCAACATGACTTGCCAATTCTTATACTCAATGCCCCGGCCAATGAAGGCAAGCATGCCGCATGCCTTCTTGACTACCTTCTCCACCTGTGTTGGCCCTTTCAGTGACCTGTGGACCTGTACACCTAGATCTCTCTGACTGTCAATACTCTTGAGGGTTCTACCATTCATTGTATATTCCCTACCTGCATTAGAACTTCCAAAATGCATTACCTCCCATTTGTCCGGATTAAACGCCATCTGCCATCTCTCCGCCCAAGTCTCCAAACAATCTAAATCCTGTTGTATCCTCTGACAGTCCTCATCGCTATCCACAATTCCACCAACCTTTGTGTCGTCTGCAAACTTACTAATCGGACCAGTTACAGTTTCCTCCAAATCATTTATATATACTATGAACAGCAAAGGTCCCAGCACTGATCCCTGCGGAACACCACTAGTCACAGCCCTCCAATCAGAAAAGCACCCTTCCATTGCTACTCTCTGCCTTCTATGACCTAGCCAGTTCTGTATCCATCTTGCCAGCTCATCCCTGATCCCGTGTGACCACCTTTTGTACCAGTCTGCCATGAGAGACCTTGTCAAAGGCCTTACTGAAGTCCATATAGACAACATCCACTGCCCTACCTGCATCAATCATCTTTGTGACCTCTTCGAAAAACTCTATCAAGTTAGTGAGACACGACCTCCCCTTCACAAAATCATGCTGCCTCTCACTAATATGTCCATTTGCTTCCAAATGGGAGTAGATCCTGTCTCGAAGAATTCTCTCCAGTAATTTCCCTACCATTGACGTAAGGCTCACCGGCCTGTAGTTCCCTGGATTATCCTTGCTACCCTTCTTAAACAAAGGAACAATGTTGGCTATTCTACAGTCCTCCGGGACATCACCTGAAGACAGTGAGGATCCAAATATTTCTGTCAAGGCCTCAGCAATTTCCTCTCTAGCCTCCTTCAGTATTCTGGGGTAGATCCCATCAGGCCCTGGGGACTTACCTACCTTAATATATTTCAAGACGCCCAACACCTCGTCTTTTTGGATCTCAATGTGACCCAGGCTATCTACACACCCTTTCCAGACTCAACATCCACCAATTCCTTCTCTTTGGTGAATACTGATGCATTCATTTAGTACCTCGCCCATTTCCTCTGGCTCCACACATAGATTCCCTTGCCTGTCCTTCAGTGGGCCAACCCTTTCCATGGCTACCCTCTTGCTTTTTATGTACGTGTAAAAAGCCTTGGGATTTTCCTGAACCCTATTTGCCAATGACTTTTCATGACCCCTTTTAGCCCTCCTGACTCCTTGCTTAAGTTCCTTCCTACTTTCCTTATATTCCACATAGGCTTCTTCTGTTCCCAGCCTTCTAGCCCTGACAAATGCCTCCTTTTACTTTTTGACAAGGCCTACATTATCTCTCGTTATCCAAAGTTCCCGAAATTTGCCGTATTTATCCTTCTTCCGCACAGGAAATGCCGGCCCTGAATTCCTTTCAACTGACATTTGAAAGCCTCCCACATGTCAGATGTTGATTTACCCTCAAACATCCGCCCCCAATCTTGATTCTTTAGTTCTCGCCTAATATTGTTATAATTATCCTTCCCCCAATTGAGAACATTCACCCTAGGACCATTCTATCCTTGTCTACCAGCACTTTAAAACTTACTGAATTGTGGTCACTGTTCCAGAAGTGCTCCCCTACTGAAACTTCTACCATCTGGCCGTGCTCATTCCCCAATACCAGGTCCAGTACAGCCCCTTCCCGAGTTGGACTATCTATATATTATTTTAAGAAGCCCTCCTGGATGCTTCTTACGAACGCTGCCCCATCCAAGCTCCCAGCACAAAGTGAGTCCCAGTCAATATTGGGTAGTTGAAGTCTCCCATCACAACAACCCTGTTGCTTTTACTCCTTTCCAAAATTTGTCTACCTATCTGCTCCCCTATCTCCTTCTGGCTGTTGGGAGTAGATGGCCGAGTAGATGTCAGTGTTGTAGCTGTACTGAAACAGCTTGTCTAGCTGCACGGCAAGTTCTGGAGCGCAAGCTTCCAGTATTATTGCTGGAATATTTCCTGGGCCGATAGCCTTTGCAGTATCCAGCGCCTTCAGCTGCTTCTTGATATCACTGGCTGAAGATTGTTGGAAACGCTTCTTTTTTTGTCTTTCACACTGAGGTGCTGTACACCCCCATCATTGAGGATGGATATACTTGTGGAGCTTGATCCTCCAATTAATTATTGCACTGTCCACCACCATTTATGACTGGATGTGGCAGGACTGCAGAGCTTGGATCTGATCTGTTGGTTGTGGAATCGCTTATCTCTGTATATCACATGCTCGATTCACTGTTTGAAATATAAGTAGTCTTGTATTGCAGCTTCACCTGAGATATGTCTGGGCCATGAAGTTACAGATTTTAGTTGTGTACAATTTTGCTGCTGCTGATGACCCACAGCACCTCATGGATTCCCAGGTTTGATCTGCTAGACCTATTGGCAATCTATCCAAACTTGCACAATGGTAGTGCCACATAAAATGATGGAGGGTATCCTCCATCTGAAGACAGGACTTTGTCTCCACATGGACTGTGCAGTGCTCACTCTTCATGGACAGATGTATCTGTGACAGCTTGACGAGTGAGGATGAGGCTAAGTATGCTTTTGCCTCTTGTTTGTTCCCTGCTGCAGACCCAGTCTAGTGGTTATGTCCTTTAGGACTCAACCAGCTCGGTTCTTAGTGGTGTTATCAAGCTACGCTTGGTGATGAACATTGAAGCTGCCCCACCCAGAGTATATTTTTTGCCCAAGCCATCATCAGTGTTTCCTCCAAGTGGTGTTCAACACAGAAGAGTGGTGATTCATCAGCTGAGGCGGGAGACAGAATGTGGTCACCAGCAGGAGGTTTAATTGCCAATGTTTGATCTGGTGCCATGAGACATCACGGAGTCCAGAGTTGATGTCAAGGACTCCCAGGGAAACTCCCCCTGACTGCATACCACTTATGTCACCACCTCTGATGGCTATGTCTCGTTAGTGGGAGAGGACATACACAGCAATGATGCTGGTGGTATCTGGGACATTATCTGTAAGGTATGATTCCGTGAGTATGGCTATGTCTGACTGTTGCTTGACTAGTCTGTGTGTTGGCTCTCCCAATTTTGGCACAAGCTGCCAGATGTTAACAAGGAGGCCTTTTCAGGGTAAACAGGGCCAGGTTTTCCGTTGTCTTTTACTCACTCCTTCTTTACCCACCACAAGCAAATACCAGTGACAGTCTTGGATCTCAGAACATTTTTCCCTTGTCTGCCCTGACTCCATTGCTCCTGTGTGACTGCCAGACGAAGCCTGGCATTTGCCCTGGTAATCTGCAGGAATGATCCCATGTGCAGCAATTGCTGAAAACCACTGAGTTGGGTAAAGCCTTTACTGGGTGAGACATTCAAGTCTCCAGACTCTTATCCCCTCCAACTGTGCACCCTGTTGGTCTCCTGAGCTCTCACTTGCAAATGGGAAATATCCCTTGAATGCCAAATTATCCCCGCTGCAGGAAACTGGCCAGTGTGTTGGTGAGGTTAGGGCATTGTGACGGAAGTCCCACCCTGAGACTATTGGTGTAGGATCAGGCAGGGAAAAAGAAATAGCTCTTGGGCTTTAAGAAAGATGACATCATATCTCACATGAGTTGAAGCATGAGTGAATTGCTTTGATAACCGTCTCAATGGTAGCAGTGTTGTCAGCTGTTAACATTTAAAGGCCAGTGCGTAACATGAAAGAAGCTGTGAATGTTAGCCATTTCGCCGTCAGATTAAGTTCATGGACAGCTTCAACTGAATTTGTTTGAAAATCTTTCCATCTCATGGTAGGTGCTCATTTTACACACAGCTCAAAGTCAGATTATTTTATCATTTTCAAACGTACTCTTTATCCGTAATGCAAAGATTTTATCAGAACCATTAACACTTTGGTACTTATTTTGTCGCATTGCAAAGATATAGAAGCATTCAGCAGAACAAACAACTTAAGAATCAAAATAAGCCGTTTTGAAACCGTCGAGCAGAAAGAGAGAGAATGAGTCGTTTCTGGTATCATGAATACGGAGGTCTTCTCTCATGTATTTTTCACAGCAAATGTAAATAAGAACAACTGACAGTAGTTGAGACGGATTTTTATATCTTCCAACAGCTACAGCATTTACAAAGGGACCTGTTATTTCAGCTGATTTATCGACAAATGTTCATGTATTTGTGCTGAGGAGATACATTAAAATTGGACGACAATGGGCGGGATTCTCCATTTGAGAGAATAAATGCTGACGCCAGGGCTGAATCGCACGAGTTCTACGTTGACTAAAGTGGTACCAGTCCAGGAGCAATTCAGGACATCCTAATGGGCAATACAGGTGCCACGTGGAACTTGTGCAATTCCAACGAAAGCTGGCATATGACAATTTACACTGCACGAGAAGAGAATGCTGATTGGTTGGCAAGTGGACTCTGATTGTTAAAGGCTTTATCATGAAAAGGCACCGGGGAACAGCTTGGAAAACTGCCAAGCTTTTTTTCAATTCAATTCATACGATCGACACTGATGGGTCAAGGCATTGCCATGATGTCAGGAAACAGAAATAGTTTAAAGTAATTTACATTTGCCTTTGTGGCGATAGAAACAAGTAAATTTAATCTTAGGAACATAAGAACTAGGAGCAGGAGTAGGCTATCTGGCCCTTCGAGCCTGCTCCGCCATTCAATGAGATCTTTTGTGGACTCAGCTCCTCTTCCTGCTCGAATACCATAACCCTTTATTCCTTTACTCTTCAAAAAACTATCAATCTTTATCTTGAAAACATTTAATGAAGGAGCTTTACTGGGCAGGGAATTCCATAGATTCACAACTCTTTGGGTGAAGAAGTTCCTCCGAAGCTCTGTCCTAAATTTACTTCCCCTTATTTTGAGGCTATGCCCCCTAGTTCTGCTTTCACCCGCCAATGGAAACAACCTGCCCGCATCTATCCTATCTATTCCCTTCATAATTTTATATGTTTCTATAAGATCCCCCCCCCACATTCTTCTAAATTCCAACGGGTACAGTCCCAGTGTACTCAACCTCTCCTCATAATCCAACCCCCTCAACTCTGGGATGAATCTAGTGAATCTCCTCTGAATACCCTCCAGCGCTAGTACGTCCTTTCTCAGGTAAGGCGACTAAAACTGAATGCAATACTCCAGGTGTGGTCTCACTAACACCTTATACAGTTGCAACATAACCTCCCTAGTCTTAAACTCCATCCCTCTAGCAATGAAGGACAAAACTCCATTTGCCTTTTTAATCACGTGTTGCACCTGTAAACCAACTTTTTGCGACTCATGCACTAGGACACCCTGGTCCCTCTGCACAGCAGCATGTTTTAATATTTTATCATTTAAATAATGATCCCTGTTGCTGTTATTCCTACCAAAATGGATAACCACACATTTTTCAACATTGTATTCCATCTGCCAGACCCTAGCCCATTCACTTAACCTATCCAAATCCCTCTGCAGACTTCCAGTATCCTCTGCACTTTGTGCTTTACCACTCATCTTAGTGTTGTCTGTAAACTTGGACATATTGCACTTGGTCCCCAACTCCAAATCATCTGTGTAAATTGTGAACAATTGTGGCCCAGCATTGATCACTGAGGGACACCACTAGCTACTGATTGCCAACCAGAGAAACACCCATTGATCCCCACTCTTTTCTTTCTATTAATTAACCAATCCTTTATCCATGCTACTACTTTACCCTTAATGCCATGCATCTAATCTTATGCAGTAACCTTTTGTGTGGCACCTTGTCAAAAGCTTTCTGGAAATCCAGATATACCACATCAATTGGCTCCCCGTTGACTATCGCACTGGTAATGTCCTCAAAAAATTCCACGAAATTAGTTAGGCACGACCTGCTCTTCATGAACCCATGCTGCGTCCATCCAGATGCTTCGCTATTTCTTCCTTAATGATAGATTCCAGCATCTTCCCTATCACCGAAGTTAAGCTAACTGGCCTATAATTACCTGCTATCTGCCTACTTCCTTTTTTTAACAGTGGTGTCACATTTGTTAATTTCCAATCCGCCGAGACCACCCCAGAGTCGAGTGAATTTTGGTAAATTATCACTCATACGTTTGCAATTTCCCTAGCCATCTCTTTTTGTACTCTGGGATGCATTCCATCAGGGTCAGGAGACTTGTCTACTTTTAGCCCCATTAGCTTGCCCATCACTACCCACTTAGTGATAACAACCGTGTCAAGGTCCTCATCTGTCATAGCCCCATTTCCATCAGTCACTGGCATGTTATTTGTGTCTTCCACTGTGAAGACCGACCCAAAAAACATGCTCAGTTCCTCAGCCATGTCCTCATCTCCCATTATTAAATCTCCATTGTCCTCCTCTAAAGGACCAATATTTACCTTTTACCACTCTCTTTTGTTTTATATATTTATAAAAACATTTACTGTCTGTTTTTATATTCTGAGCAATGTTTCTATATTTGAAAAGGCTTGGGGCACGATTCTCCGCCCCCCATGACGGGTCGGAGAATAGCGGGAGGGCCTTCCCGACATTTTTCCCGACCTCCCGCTATTCTCCCCCCCCTCCCCCACGGCCGCCCCACGACACGAATCGCTGCTTGCCGTTCTTTACGGCGAGCAGTGATTCTCCCCTAGCCGATGGGCCGATTTCCCAGGCCTTTACGGCCGTTTTCACGAACTCCAACACACCTGCTCTCACCGTTCGTGAAAACGGCCGCAAAGTGCCGTTCTGGAGAACCATGCCACCGATTGGCACGGCCGCAGCACGGCCGTGCCAAGGGTGGCATGGGCCCGTGATCGGTGGGCACCGATCGTGGGCAGTGGGTCCGAACCCCGCGCACTCTTTGTTCCTCCGCTGCCCCGCTGGATCAGTCCGCGGGGCGGCTGAGGGGCATAACGGCCTGCGCATGTGCGGGTTTCACGCATATGCGTGATGACGTCATCCGCGCATGCGCGGATTGGAGCCGTCCAATCCGCGCATGCGTGGCTGACATCATCGTTTGCGTCAGCCGCTGTTACCCTTGGCGCGCGGGCTTAGCGAAGTTCGCTACGCCTGCGATGTCGAGGTTCACGGGGCCCCGCTGCTAGCCCCGACCGGGGAGCAGAATCAGGTCCCGGGAGGGGGCACGGAGGCTGCTGTGAAACACGGCCAGTTTCACGGCAGCCTTCACGACTCTCCGCATTTGCGGAGAATCGCTCCCTTAGTGACTTCAGGTGTATGATGTGAAAACAACAGGGTTGAAAGAAAAATTAAGGTGTTGCTTAGCAATCACGGGCCACCCTGGGACAGAAATAATTTGTGAGTTTGTTGTAAGCTTGTACCAGAAGAAGTTGGATACAGAAGTGAGCTGCAGAGAGCAGATTTCCAAAAAGAACAAAAGAAAGTCCCCAAAACCAGTCTGTGGGACAAACGTATGTCTCAGGAACACAGTTAAGTTAAAGGAACAAAGAATAAGAAATTGCACAAAGTCCTGTTTGATGAAGTTCAAGTGAAAAGTAGCAAAAGGGCTCTGAGATACAGAGACAGCTGCAAGAACTAGATTTGACGTAGGATGGGTGAGAAACCAGGGGCTGGATTCTCCGCTGTTGGGATTCTCCATTGGATCGACAGCCTGGGGGTTTCCCGACGGCGTAGAGCTGCCCACAGTGGGATACCCCATTGACCGGCTGGTGAGACAGAGATGCCCGGGGGTGCGCCGCACAGCAAACCTTGTGCGGCGGGGAGGGAGAATCCCGCCCCAGGTGTCTAAAGCAATAAAATGTTTGGTGGCACCTTAATGCAGCAAGTGAAGCAGTGATATTCTGTTGGTATGGCTGGGCACCTGAGAGATTGCATGGAAGCCTGAATGCATGTGGCAATCCGAGGCAGAGGAATACCAAAAGGAGAGTTTGAAATCTTGGCGGTGGATCCTTGGTGAAGGTATCAAGATAGAAAGCGTTGTTTGGGAGAAGATTTCAAGGCGTGTTCTTAGAGTGTGGAGTTTGGAAATTCTTCTGTGGAAATCAAAGTTCTATTGAGACCAGTTCGCTCACAGTGTAACAAGCATCTGGGGGCTGGGAAGGGGCGGCAGGAGGGGATTTGATGGAAAATCCTCAGAAACTGTTTTGGATGGTGTCTGTCATTTGATTTCAGAGTGTGGTATGTCTGACCACATTTCCCCTTTTGATTTACATGGACTGTGTATTTAATGAGAACATTAGAGTACAAGATATATTTTGTAACTTGTGTACCCTGACAAAACTGTGGATACCTGTAAATATATAGCTGGGGTGAAGGAGTAGTATGCTTTATTATTTTTTTCTTGTTGAGTAAAGGTATAATTCGTTGGTTGAAAGTTAATCAGCAGTCTGGCAACTCCCTTTATCCACTTCTCCAAACAAATATTGAAAATTTATGATATATCAGGCCAGGGTAGCGCTCTTGGGACCTGACTGTGCAGTAGTAACATCAATGGGGAATGAAACATGAAATGGCTGCCCCAATTTTTTATTTGGTTCAAAAAGGCGCAATGTGTGACATGCTCCTTCTGTCTGCAAAGGATACAAATTCTCTCCTGATGAGAGGGAGGGGGGAATGGTGGCACAGAGGTTGGCACTGCTGCCTCATAGTTTCAGGGACCCGGGATCAATTCTGGCCTTGAGTGACTGACTATGTGAAGTTTGCACGTTCTCTCCGTGTCTGCGTGTTCCAGTTTCCTCCCACAGTTCAGTTTCCTCCCACAGTCCAAAGATGTGCAGGTGAGGTGTATTGGCCATGATCAATGTACGTGATTGTGGGGGTGGGGTAGGGGTGTGTGCCTCGGTAGGGTGATCTTTTAGAGGGTGCATGCAGATTCATTGGACCAAATGGCCTCTTTCAGTACTGGAGGGATTCTATGGATACTAAGGATGAGTGAAGATAAGAATGTTTGCTTCTTTTTTCAGCAATACTCAAGTTCTGTTCTACCAAACAACAGAATTAACTGTGATATAGAAACTGTAATTTATAATAAAGCATTTTGGAACAATAGGCAGCCATGAAGTTGCTCACCAAGTCTGCTCACATGTCTGCAAATTACTCTGCCCACCCATTTTATGATATTTACCTCATACGTCTCTGTTTTATGAATTCATTTTGTTATATATTGTCTATGAAAGAGGGCGGACAATTTAGTAGATTGGGACACAGACAAAGTTACTACCATGATTTACAATGTTGTATTATTACTCTATTCCTGTCTGTCAGATTAGCAGCGACCAAGATATCAAATTAATTACACTCCATTGGGATTGGCTGTCAAGTAGCCTGGGAGCTTCATTCACTTATAAGCCTTTCTGTAACAAGTCATTCTTGACACTGTTTATCCAGTGACTCCTAGGTCTTCCTCAGCATCTTGCTCCATGTGCCTCTGCAGGGAGGTACATGGAAGGTATCTAGAGTTTTTCATTCTTGAAATGTGCATGTCCAAACCATTGCAGTCATCTCACTTGGATCTTCAATGTAAGTATTGTTCCTTGTCTGAGTCATGTTTTTTTCATATACTTCATGATATAATGTAAGATGCACAATGTAAATCCTCCTACCTATTTTCTCCAATGCTCGGGCTCTCAACTAATGCCTCGTATTTGTTCGAAACTGTGTTTTAAATGTGATTAGCAACCTCAATGCCCATTCAGTGACAAGCCACGGAACTTTGTTAGTTGTATCTTTGTCGTACAGGAAAGCAGTTTCCCTTTTGAAACGTTTATCAAAGCATTTACATCATATGAAAGGTGTGTGGGGAGGCGGGTGGGGGTGGTACATTGGTAGCAGGTGGCGTGAATGGAAGTGACCAGTCATGATGAGCTGGGCTGGTACAGGCAGACTTGTTGAAGCACTGGCGTTTCTTCAGCTGATCAATTTCAAAAGTTCACATTTCTTCCAAAGGTGATCTTTCACCCGAGGTTTCAAAATCAGAATATAACCTGTCAGTTCTGCCAATCATTCCCCACATACCTGGGCGTATCAACTGCTCCTAAAATCATAAATATATTGAAAAACAAGCAGGCTGGAAGCATGCCACATGCACGGCTGAAGATGACAAAGTGAAATTAATTTAAACTGTTTCCTTGTTCCTGCTTGACAATCAGGATGAGCTCAGAACATACTCCAGCTCGACGCTGACAAGTTTAAAGCCAATGCTCTTCAGCTGCTAACATGAGCATTGCAGTTCTGCCCAAAGTTGTTCACTAAAGGTGACCCTGATGCTGTATGGCTTTGGTGCCCCTTGTGATGCTAATTTCCTATCACCTTGGTTACCTATTTTCACCATTGCAACATTGCTCACCACTGTGACTATATTCCTCATTGCTGCTGTAGCTCTCATCTTTTTGTCACTTCCCAGCTTCAACTCTGCAAAGCTCCCTTTCGGAGCTTTGTGTTAAATACTGCACAAACTCCAAATCGTTCCGGGCTCTGATACAAATGCAAAATACTGCAGATGCTGGAAATCTGAAATGAAAATGGAAAATGCTGGAAATACCCTGCAGGATGGCACACATTCTCCCAGTTTCTCTGTCTCGACCGCATCTGTCTGGATGATGCAATCTCCTATACTAATGCTCCTGCCGTGTCAACCTTTCTCTCCCCACATGAAAAATGACAGCCCACCACCTCTCCACCCACAGCATGGTTGCCAGGACCCTTGACTCTGTCTGAATATTTCACAAACGTCTGCGCTCACACCCGCCCCACTACACTCTCCTCTTGTCCTTGCCTTCCACCCCACCAGCCTCCCTATTCAACAGCCCATCCTTCACCCTTTCCAGGGTGATTTCACCATGAAACACATCTTCCTCTGACCTCCCCTTTCAGAATTCGAAAGGACATTTCCCTCCATGTAATCCCCCCACTCCCCAGTCAACCACAACATCCTCTCCCTTTACTACAGTATCTTTCCATGCAAGCACAGGGATATAATATTTGCCCTTTTACCTCCTCCTTTCACACTCCTTCCAAGTGAATCAATAATTTACTTGTATTTCTTTCAAGTTAATATACTTTATTCATTACTTATGCTGTGAACCTCTCTACGTTGGGGAGACAAAATGCAGACGTGGGCCCGAATTCTCCAGCTGTTTGCTGGTGGTGGGGTTCTCTGGTAGGTTTGTCAGTAGCATGGGGTGGCTTCAATGGGAAACCCCATTGACAGCGGCCGAAACACAGAAAAACGCAGCTGGAAGGCCGGAGAACACCGCCCTGGGTGATTACTTTGCAGAACACCTCCATTCAGTCCACAAGCATGACCCTCAGCTTCCTGTCATTAGTAATTTCAATTCTCCATCTTGCTCCCACTCTGACCTTTCTGTACTTGGAATGCTACAGCGTTCCAATGAAGCTTGACGCAAGCTTGAGGAACAGCACCTCGGGCGCGATTCTCCGCAAATGCGGAGAGTCGTAAAGGCTGCCGTGAAACTGGCCGTGTTTCACAGCAGCCTCCGCGCCCCCTCCCGGGACCCGATTCTCCCCCCCCGGTCGGGGCTAGCAGCGCAGCCCCGCGAAGCACGGCATCGCAGGCTTAGCGACCATCGCTAAGCCCGTGCGCCAAGGGTCACGGCGGCTGATGCGCACGATGACGTCAGCCGCTCATGCGCGGATTGGACGGCTCCAACCCGCGCATGCGCAGATGACGTCATCACGCATATGCGTCAAACCCGCGCATGCGCGGGCCGTCATGCCCCTCAGCCGCCCCGCGGACTGATCCTGCGGGGCGGCGGAGGAACAAAGAGTGCGCGGGTTTCGGACCCGTGGTACGGCCGTGCCAATCGGTGCCATGGTTGTCGGGAACGGCACTTTGCGGCCGTTTTCATGAACGGTGAGAGCGGGTGTGTTTGCGTTCCTGAAAACGGCCGTAAAGGCCTGGGAACTCGGCCCATCGGCTAGGGGAGAATCCTTGTTCGTCGTAAAAAAACAGCAAGCAGCGATTCGTGTCATGTGGCGGCCGTGGGGGGGGGTGAGAATAGCGGGAGGTCGGGAAAAATGTAGGGATGGCCCTCCCGCTATTCACCGACCCGTCGTGGGCAGCGGAGAATCGCGCCCCTCATCTTCTGACTTGGCACTCTACAGCCTTCTGGACTTGACATTGAGTTCAGCAGTTTTAGATCACAACCTCTGCCTCCATTTTATTGTTTGTTTTCCTTTGGCTGTTTCAGTTTATTATCTTTCCTTTCTTGAATCCTTTACTTTGCATTCAGATGGCTGATATCGAGCCATTCACCTCATCTAGACAATCTTTTGTTTCTTTATTTGGCTCACTACCACTCTCTTTAGCTTTTTACTATAAACCTTTTGTCATTCAATCTCTTTCCCTCCATGCTATCACAGACCTTCCCTTTTGTTTGTGCCTATTACAACCCACCAATTCCACACTGTCATGTCAGAGTACCTTTAAGAAATGGGTGTTTATCAGTGATGTCAGAGTGTGGGGGGAGCTGGGCTGCCTGTCAGATTTTTACTTTTGTTTTAGGCTTTTTGCTGCAGGGTGTGTTTTAGTTTCGTTTTCAGTGTTGCAGCTGAAGCCAGACAGAGCAGGTGTACTGCTGTTCTCTCTGCCATTAAAAGACTATCTCTTGATCATTTGGTGAATTCAGAATTATCAATGTTCTCAGTAGTGAATGTAAACCTAATGTGCTTCTGTTAAAATGTGTTTCCTTTGTCTTCTGGATATTGTTTGGGAAGTTATTAAGATTTACTTAGTGTTGTATTCTTTGGGGGTTGTATTTGAATTGATGGTTGCTAAGATGTTCACTGTATGTTTTAAAAAGGTTAACTTGAGTTCATAGAATAAACATTGTTTTGCTTTAAAAAATACTTTTCCATTTCTGCTGTACCACACTTGTAGAGTGGGCCGTGTGCTCCCCATACCACAATCTATTAAAAGTTGTGGGTCAGGTGAACTCCATGATACACTTTGGGGTTCTCTAAACCCTGGCCCACAACAACACTAACCCCTATTTTTACCAAATTAAAATCTTTTACACTTGTAACGTCCCTCAGTTCTGATGCATACTCACAGACCTTAAATATTACCTCTGTTTTTTTTCTCTCTCCACATATACTGCCTGATCTGCTGAGAATTTCAGCGTTTTCTGTTTACATTCAGAACTCTCTTGCCAGCATCCTACCCCATAATAATTCTGAGTCACCTAGTTCTTGCCAAACTACACTGACTCTCTTAAAATGTGTGCATTCATTTAACCAAATGTTTTATTAGAATTTTTAATTTTACAAAATAGAAAATGTACAAACCGAATATAATTTACAAAGAGAAAACATTAAAAATAACCCCCAGGCCCCCTTAACCCTCCCCCCTCCCTCGATTCCCTTCCTCTTTCTTAATATTAAATGTTTTCTATTAATTTTTCATGTTCATACATAGCAAGGTCGCACAGTGACACATACGTTACATCGTGATAAATCAATTCTCGTCGGCAGTATGTGCCTCCTTTTTCTCCCACCTCTTTATCCCCCTCCTTCCCCCCCTCCCCGCCTTCTCCGCTTTTGTTGGTGCTTGTGATCTCTCTATGGACCTTCTTTATGCATTCATTTTGAAATCCTTGTCCTCAGTTAATACTCATGCTACAGCATGGGTCCACTTGCCCTCCTCCAATCTGGCTCGCTCTCTGCTATTCAGATTTTGGCCAAATGTATTTGAGGAGCAAAAAGTCTCAGATTTACTTGCTGCATCCCTCCAACAATTAGCACCTTTTTTCACCCATGAGAGTCACCTCAAAACTTTCCTCTCCGACCACACCTTGAGTAAACCACATCCCCACTAACTTGTCTACTCTCTATTTTTGCCTGGTTGTAACTAAATCTCCACTACTGCTATGTAAGCTGCTGGGAGGAGAAAATAAGCAATGCAAACCAAAAACCAATCAGAGAAAAGAACTCGGGTAACTGCGTTTCACTGTGTGAGAAACGATGCCATTCCAAATTGTTGATTTGCTTCTCTTTTTTAAAAATAAATGTCACGTACCCAATTCATTTTTTTCCAATAAAGGGGAAATTTAGCGTGTCCAATTCACCTATCCTGCACATCTTTGGGTTGTGGGGGCGAAACCCCCGCAAACACAGGGAGAATGTGCAGACTCCACACGGACAGTGACCCAGAGCCGGGATCGAACCTGGGACCGCGGCACGGTGAGGCAGCAGTGCCAAACACTGCGCCACCGTGCTGCCCGATCTCCTTCTCACTTCACAACTCACCGTGATTTTGGAATGATTTCTTTTGTTGAAGTCAAAGAAAAGCAAAGGTACACTAGTTACAGAGCTAAACCAGGATCCAGAAAGGTAATGAAAGCACTACATTTGAAGCATTGGACCTATCCTAGAGAGTATATGATGATGCACAAGGCATTGCAGTTTCAGGAGATAGGCTGGATGGACGAGGGAGTCATTTTCTCTCCATCATTATCCATATGTTCATATCATTGTTATAGATGGTTCTCAGTGGGACAACCCTACCTCCATAGAAACCTATTGCTTTTGCTCAATTAGCAAGGAAAAGCCAGAGAAATGACTGAATGTATTATCACATTTTATACTTGGGTGAGATCATTTTGTTGAAGCATGGACCAAAATCTCATATGCAGTGATTTTTATAGACCTCCCGTTCACTTCACAATGTGTGCACTGTCTTGCTTTAGCTCCCAGGGCTCCAATATTCTTAACTTTGTATACAAATCCTTCATATTCTCACCCCACCCTTTCCCTATAACCCCCTCCAGCCCTCCCTCAACTTTGCATTCTTCCAATCATGGTCATTTGTGCACCCAACTGCCTTGGTCCAAATATGGTGCATGTACCTTCTGAAAGTTCCAAATCCATGGGGAAAGTTTGGAAACTGCAGCAATGTAATTTCCACAGTAGTGTTCACTAACATAATTTGGATATTACCTATTCAGCATGGCATCAAGGCTTGTAAGAATATCAGCCGGGATTCTCCAATAATGGTTTATGTCCCCACTCCAGCGTGAAAACGTGGGCGAATCACCCTGCACTTCCGGTCGGGGGTCCGCGCAACCCCAAAAATTGCGAGTCCCCAGCCTGGCTTGACCCTGGATTCTACCACCCTCGACACCGTCCTTGCTACCCCCTTCCAAAACTCCCCCAGCGCTGGGCACGCCCAAAACATATGGGCGTGGTTTGCTGGGCTCCCCGAGCACCCAGCACACCTGTCTTCACCCCCGAAAAACCTACTCATCCTCGTCCCGGTCATGTGGGCCCTATGCAGCACCTTGAACTGTATGAGGCTAAGCCTCGCACAGGAAGAGCAGGAATTCACACTCTCCAGGGCATTCGCCCACGTCCCCTCCTCAATCTCCTCACCCAGCTCTTCTTCCCATTTACCATTCAGCTCCCCCACCGTGACCTCATCCACCTCCTGCATGACGTGGTACACGTCCAAAATCCTCCCCCCTCCAACCCTCACCCCCGAGAGCACCCTGTCCCGTACCCCATGTGGGGGCAGCAGAGGGAACCCCTTCACCTGCCACCTGGCAAACGCCCTAACCTGCATGTACCTAAACATGTTCCCCGGGGGGAGCCCAAACCTCCCCTCTAACTCACCCAGGCTCGCAAACCTCCCATCCACAAACAGGTCCCTCAACCTCCTAATACCTACCCTGCGCCAGCCAAGAAACCCACCATCAATGCTCCCTGGAACAAACCGGTGGTTCCCCTGTATCGGGAACTCCATTGAGCCCCCCACCTCCCCCCTATGCCATCTCCACTGCCCCCAAATTTTTAGGGTAACCGCCACCACCGGGCTCGTGGTATACCTCGTTGGAGGGTGCGGTAACGGCGCCGTTACCAGCGCCTCCAGGCTCGTGTCCATGCAGGACGCCATCTCCATCCTCTGCCATGCTGTCCCTGCCTCGTCCATTACCCACTTGTGCACCATCGCTGCGTTGGCAGCCCAATAGTACCCACAGAGGTTGGGCAACGCCAGCCCCCCCCCCCCCCCCCCCCCATCCCTGCCCCGCTCCAAAAACACCCTTCTCACCCTCGGAGTCCAATGCGCCCATACAAATCCCGTGATACTCCTGTTGACCCTCCTAAAAAAGGCCTTTGGGATAAGGATGGGAAGGCACTGGAACAGGAACAAAAGCCTTGGGAGCACCGTCATCTTGACGGACTGCACCCTGCCCGCCAGCGGCAGCGGCGACATGTCCCATCTTTTCAGCTCCTCCCTCATTTGCTCCACCAGTCTAGTGAGGTTACGTTTGTGAAGGGCCCCCCAGGTCCTAGCCACCTGGACTCCCAGGTACCGAAAGCTCCTCCCTGCCCTTTTCAGTGGGAGCCTACCAATCCCCCCCTCTTGATTCCCCGGGTGCACGACGAACAGCTCACTCTTACCCAGGTTGAGCTTATACCCAAGAAAAGCCCCCAAATTCCCTAAGGATCTTCACCACCTCCGGCATTCCCCCCACTGGGTCCGCCACATATAGCAACAAGTCATCTGCGTAGAGTGACACTCGGTGCTCCTCCCCACCCCGCACCAGACCCCTCCAATTCCCAGACTCCCTCAATGCCATGGCCAGGGGCTCAATTGCTAATGCAAAGAGCAAGGGGGACAGGGGACACCCCTGTCTCGTCCCCCGGTACAACCGAACGTACTCCGATCTCCTCCTATTTGTGGCTACGCTCGCCATCGGGGCTTCATATAACAGCCTCACCCAACTGACAAACCGCTCACCGAACCCAAACTTTTCCAGCACCTCCCACAAGTACCCCCACTCAACCCTATCAAAGGCCTTCTCCGCATCTAATGCTACCACTATCTCCGCCTCCCCTTCTACCGCCGGCATCATGATAACATTCAAAAGCCTACGTATATTGGTGTTCAGCTGCCTTCCCTTCACAAACCCCGTCTGGTCCTCATGAATGACCCCGGCACACAGTCCTCTATCCTTGTGGCCAAGATCTTCGCCAACAGCTTGGCATCCACATTTAACAACGAGATCGACCTATATGATCCACACTGCAGGGGGTCCTTGTCCCGTTTAAGGATCAAGCAAATCAGCGCCCGTGACATAGTCGGGGGCAAAGCCACCCCCTCCCTTGCTTCGTTAAAGGTCCTAACCAACAGAGGGCCCAGCAGATCTGCATACATTTTGTAAAATTCGACCGGAAACCCATCCAGCCACGGCGCCTTCCCTGACTGCATGCTACCTATCCCTTTGACCAGCTCCTCCAGCTCAATCGGCACCCCCAGCCCCTCCACCTGTCCCTCCTACACCTTCGGAAATCTCAGCCTGTCCAAAAAGTGCCCCATTCCCCCCCTCCCTCCGGTGGCTCGGACCGGTACAATTCCCCATAAAAGTCCCTGAAGACCCCATTAATGTCCACCCCCCTTCGCACCACATTGCCTCCCCATCCGTCACTCCACCAATCTCCCTGGCCACGTCGTGCTTACGAAACTGATGCGCCAGCATCCTACACGCCTTCTCCCCATATTCGTACACCGCTCTCTGTGCCTTCCTCCACTGAGCTTCCGCCTTTCCGGTGGTCAGCAAGTCGAACTTGGCCTGAAGGTTACGTCGCTTCCTCAACAGTCCCTCCTCCGGAGCCTCCGCGTATCTCCTGTCCACCCTCACCATCTCCCCCACCAACCTCTCCCTCTCTCTTTGCTCTCCCCTCTCCCTATGGGCTCGAATAGAAATCAACTCCCCTCTAATGTCCGCCTTCAATGCTTCCCAAACCATCCCCACCCGGACCCCCGCATTATCATTGGCCTCTAAGTACCTCTTGATACACCCCCGAACCTGCCCGCCCACCTTCTCATCCGCCAGTAGTCCCACCTCCAGGCGCCAGAGCAGGCGCTGGTCCCTCTCCTCCCCCAGCTCAAGGTCTACCCAGTGCGGGGCATGGTCCGAAATGACTATGGCCGAATACTCGGCATCCTCCACCCTCAAAATCAGCCCCCTGCTCAGGACAAAAAAATCGATCCGGGAATAGGCTTTATGCACGTGGGAAAAAAATGAATACTCCCTGGCCCTCGGCCTCGCGAACCTCCAAGGATCCACCCCTCCCATCTGGTGCATAAACCCCCTCAACACCTTAGCCGCCGCGGGTCTCCTACCCGTCTTGGACATGGATTGATCCAATGGGGGATCCAGCACCGTGTTAAAGTCCCCCGCTTAGGCCTCTGTCAATGGCTCCCTATCTGCGCCATGTAGACCACGAGCCCGCGATTCATGGTGATTCTCCGATGACCGGAGAATCGCGGGAGCTGCATTGCACCGGATTTCGGCGTTGAGTCCCATTCTCCGCGCCTATCGCGATTTCAGCGCGGAATCTCGGAGAATCCAGCCCACCATTTCTGCATATTTCTCAATAGTTTATATCTATTTGCAGGAATAACGCTTGTCATGATTTGTCTCTCGTTTTATGATGTTTGCAACCTGAGTTAATAGCCTCATTAAACCATTCAAACGTGCACGATGAAAGACAAAAGGATCGTTTTCATTGGGTCAATCTCATCTTCATTCAAGTTTAATTTACAATTCCCGATCATTTTTCAAAGGTGTGATCCCTTGCTCTTCCAGACTGAAGAAATTGTTAGCTGTTTCGGAACAGTGCTGTTGATGTGCGAGAACAGTCTCTCAAAGTGGTTTCAAAGTGTAATTGCAGATGAATAGAAATGTGATGCTTTGCTGAATTTGCATACTATTATTATTGGTAATGTTGTTTAGGTCAGGTCACACAATGAATCCAAAGCAGATTACATTTTTAAAACTATGTCATTTAGTAAATTAGGTTTTTCTGCTGCCTGAATAGGTGCTTATTGATGTCATTGTGCATTACAGCTTGGGTCGCAATCCCAGGTAGGCATACATGATTTGAATGCTTGACAGCTTGGGAGAACAGGTGTACAGGGACAACAACAATGAAAACATAGATCTGTATAATGATTTCAATGTGGTAAAACCTCCAAATGAACCGCGGAGAAGTAAATATCAAACAAGATTTTGTCCTGAAACAATACAGAGGACCTTTGGACTGGTGATCAAAGTCTTGGCCAATGAGGCAGGTTGTAAGGATTGTCTTAAAGGAGAGGGAGACTGAGAGATTTAAGGTGGGCATTCCAGTGCTTTGGGCTGAGACAGCTGAAAACCTGATGGCTGGTGCTGGAGTGATGTTCATTGGGAATGCACAAGAGGCCAGAATTGGAGGAGCCCAGAGGACTATGGGGCTGGAGGAGGTCACAGAGACAGAGACGAAACCACAGCTAGCCCGTGTCACACAGTTCCACTTGGAAAATAAAGCAGGCTGCCATTTTCAGCGGGCAGCCCAATAGCAAAATCACATGGCTGGCCACGCACCCCCCGCACTCCAAATCAGCCCCCGCACCCCAAATCAGCCCCAACCACAGATTTTCTGGGTGCCCCTCCTTCCCCCAGATTCCCTGGCCAGGGAGACCCCCCTGACAGGGACTTCCTTAATCAGGAGACCTCACCACAGGGACACCCTTAGTAGGAGGACTCCCTTGATCCCCCACAGGGACCCCATTAATAGCCACACCCCCCCCCCCTCCCGCAAACACTGCAAGGGTGGCATCCGCAGTGGAAAGCCTGGGACAAGAGGTCAGATCCATGATGGGAGAACTCCGATGCATGGCTCTGTCCTTGAGAACCATGGCTAAGGGCTTGAAATGCATGGTGCAGACAATGGCAGGCTGCTAGTACTGGCAGAGTCAGATTACACTGAGGCCTCTGGAGCTCAGTCCAGCTGCCTCTCTGTTTCATGGGGTACCCAGGAGTCCATGTGCACCAGACGGAGGGGGACCCTCTGGCACACATCTGGACTCCTTCCATCCAGGAGACCTGTGTAAGTGACCAGCCCTTCTCAACCTCCCATTCCTGAGACCGGTACAACTCAGGCACAGCAGACAGAACAAGGAGAAGCGGCAACATCAGCGTCACCCAAAATAGGCCGGGGTCCTCCAGGTCCCAGCGCTTCAGAGGATGCCCACCAAGGGCATCTCAAGTAACAGGACGTGGCAAGCAGCAGGACGCCTCCACCCCTGAGGTGCGTCCTGGGAACACACCCAGACGTAGAGGAGGGTTTGGAAGCTGAAGGAACTGTAGGGGCACAGCGTGGGCACGGATGAAGTTAGGCATAGGTTGTTAGGGGTCATTATCACTTATAACATTTGCACATGTCACTGAACTAAATATTACTGTTCTTGACCAACTTAACACCTCACAGTCTTTAACCTTCCAGCCAGTGGCATAGCACTTCTTGCCATCTGAACACAGTTCTTCTCATTGGCCCAAAGTGCCAGGCAGCTGGTTAGGCCCGATCATTGCAAATGTTTTATTCTCAGTGATGGGACTCAGGCATGACTAAGTGAACCCTAGATTCTCACCCCTAACCTCCCTCTAGGACAAAGGAAGGTAGGGCTGATCCTCACTGAGACACGAGCCGACGAGTCAGCGTGCTGGCAGCAGACAGACAGGAGTCAGACATGAGCAATAGCTGAGGAGCCTCACACAGCATTCCTTACTGCGAGCCGTCATCACCCTACTGCATTGACTGGGCATCAGGCAGTCAAGGACTCCCCAGCCCCAGCACCCTGATGAGTAAGATTGTTAGAACCTTCATCCCCTGGTCGCCGAGTGGTCACAGAAACCTGGGGGTGGGATGGGATTTGTTGCGTTGTCAGATAACATGCTGGTCCTACTCCATGAAGCAAGAGGCGATGAGGGCATCCCTAGCCCTCTTGCCTATGCACACCATCACCCACACCTGGCTTCCATCCTCCAGATCATCAGCTGCCTCTTCCTCAACTACCTCCTGAACATCCTCCTCATCCGAAGACAAATGCTGTTTCTCCAGGTCTTTCTCATGAAAGTCGTCTCCCGCTACAGAGCCAGGTAATGCGGATCACAGCAGAGATGTGGGAGAGCCTCTGGAGGCTGCAGGGCCCCACTGGACGTGTTGTGGCACCAGAAGTATATTTTCAAGAGTTCAATCCTCCGCTCTATCACAGATCAAGTGGTACTGTGAGCCTCATTGTACTGGGCCTCTGATGCAGTCTTTGTCCTTCACACTGCATCATCAGCCAAGACTTCAGCAGATTGCCTTGTCCCCTATAAGCCATCCTTGCAGCCTGGGATGAGCCTGAATAATGCCAGGGTTCTGCGATTGCCCGAGGATGTAACACACGCTCCCTGGAAAATGTGCACACACGTGCGTGAATTGCCTCTGGTGGTCGCTGCATATTGAGGGAGTGGAACCCTTTCCTATTTATGAAGGGGACTCTCTGCTGCCACGGGCTGCATAGAGCAACATGAGTACAAACGATCAGCCCCTGCACCTGTGGCAGAACAGCTATGGTGTCAAATCCCATAGTCCTCTCGCCTTGCTGGGCCCGCTCCAGGTCAAAATGAATAGAATCCAAAGACCTTGCCTAGAGTGCACCCGTAACCTCACAGATATACGTGTGGACTGATGCCTTCAAAATGTCACACGGCTCACCCATGGACGATCCCGTTATGTAAATATCGAGGGCTGCCATGACCTTCATGGGCACAGGGTTTACGTGTCCTCTGCAGCTACATGATGCCAGGTCAGCATAGATGTGGCAGAGGTACTGCACAGTCTCCGTGGTGAGGGTGAGTCTCCTCCGGTACATATTGTCCGGCAAAACATTGGGCAGCACAGTACCACAAGTGGATAGCGTTCTCCCTGTGTATGCTTGGGTTTCCTCCGGGTGCTCCCGTTTCCTCCCACAGCCCAAAGACGTGCAGATTAGGTGGATTGGCCATGATGAATTGCCCTTAGTGACCAAAAAGATTAGGAGAGGTTATTGGGTTACAGGGATAGGGTGGAAGTGAGGGCTTAAGCGAGGACTTAAGTGGGTTGGTGCAGACTCGATGGGCTGAATGGCCTCCTTCTCAACTGCATGTTCTATGTTCTAACTCCATGAAGGACACTCAGATCCTGTATACCCCGTCTCCTTCTGAGCCGTTGTGGCCCCTAGCTGGCTGGTGCGGTCTCGGGCCCCTGAGCCTGCCCGGTGGCCCCCTGGTCTGCTGCCGCTGGGTTTTCCCTGGGTGCCACCACCCATTTCTACTGGGGGCTGTGCTCCTCCACTGCTGTAATAAGACGAACAGCCAGCTCTGTTGGCTCCGTACCAAAATCACGCGATTACGTGCGAGCGATGAGAATAGAGAGAGAGAGAGAGAGAGAATCAGGTGTGTGTCGCATCTGGATAACATCTGTACTTCCCTGACCTATTGGCCTCCTGGACGTGGAAGCAGCTTGTCCTATGCCTTATCCGGTGGCTGCTGCTCACTCACAGCTCAGGGGCCCACCTATCTCCATTGCAGGAATGACCCCGGACTTTGACCTCACCCAGTCAGAGACACCTGTGGCCTCTCATATAGTTCTCCCCTCCCTTATTCTCTATGTTACTAGGGTTATCATAGATATCATAGAATTTACAGTGCAGAAGGAGGCCATTCGACCCAACACTAAGGGCAATTTTGGACACTAAGGGAAATTTAGCATGGCCAATCCACCTAACCCGCACATCTTTGGACTGTGGGAGGAAACCGGATTACCCGGAGGAAACCCACACACACATGGGGAGGATGTGCAGACTTCGCACAGACAGTGACCCAAGCCGGAATCGAACCTAGGACCCTGGAGCTTTGAAGCAATTGTGCTATCCACAATGCTACCGTGCAGCTCAGGAGGGTTATATAATCACACATCCCTAATGAGCAAGGTGAACTGGACGTTGATGTCTGGCTTGGGGGCAATGGATCCTCACTGGCACATGTTGGCGTCATGGGTCAAACCCCATGCAAACTCCACAAGCTATTCAACTGGGTCCCTGGTGCTGTGTGACAGCAGTGCTAGCCACTGTGCCACCGTGATGCCCCGGAGAGCAACACGTGAGCACGCTCAGTGCCTCGCAATCCCGTGTACCCAAGCGTTTCCCTTGAACCCTGAGTATTCAACCCATTCCTTGACTTTGAGACTGGGGAGCTGACATTGTTCGGGGTTAACTCTTGATGGTCAATTAGTTTGATGAACCTGAGTCTCAGGAATGTTAAAGGAATAGGCAAAACTAATAGGCACCCTTCTTACTCCGGCTGCATCAGTCCGAGATCTCATTGCTGTCATGCCTCAGCACTTAAGACTCCTGGGCCGCCACTCTCGACTCTTTGGCACTCACCTGACACCCCCTCTCAAAACCTTCTCTGCCCCCAGCCCAGGCTAGGCACAGTGTTGCCTTCTCTTCTCGTACGGAGTCAGGATCCTCAGCTCGGGCATCCCACTGTCTTCTCTCTCTCTCGCCACGGTTCTGGGCAAGCTTCTCCTGCAGGAACACAAATGGGGATAATGTGAACTGGGCACCTGGCAGGTCAAAAGTCAATGACGCCTGGTATTTCTGGGCACTGCGCCCAAGGAGGGAGAGGTTCCGATGAGGAGTGGAGCGGATTAAGGATACTGGTGGGAGGTCGGACCTGGGGCCCTGCGAGGTGGCAGCATGTGTGATCGAGCTGGCATTCCAGGGGAGTGACAGAAGGGTGGAGTGCAGAGAGGAGACAGGGAGAACGTACCCTGCACAGCCATCCTCTTGGTCAGGCTGCTGGTACAAACCAGTGCCTCCACCATCTCCCAGGTGGGATTTGGTAACTTGCTGGAGGGTCTCCAGCCAGCCTGAGGGTATATTGTAGCCCGCCTCTCCCCCACAGCATGGGTAAATGGCTGAGGAACCCCTCTGTCAATCAAGGAGCAGGTTTCCTGGCTGCCATCCTCCTGGCTTGAATATGAGAAAATGCTGATATGAGCAAGTGCTGTGGAGCAGTTAAAATGCAGCGCTCCCTTCATAGAAATACGCCGCTGACCCTGGGCCAGCCGAATGAGACACTTCACGCCTCAGGCTCGCAATTTTTCACATGGGGAAAGAAAATTGCCGTCCTGATCGCACCGCCGGGGCCGACGGGTATCGGCCAGACTTTCTCACAGAAAATTACTCCTTGGGCTGGATTCACCGGCCTTCCAGCCACATGTTTCCCGGCAATGGGAGGCGGCGCACCGTTCGATGGTGGCGGAATTCTCTATTCCCACCGCTGTCAGTGGGAATTCCCATTGAAGCCTCCCCACGCCGCTGGGAAACCCACGGCTGGGGGTGGACTGCCGGTGGGTCCAGAGAATCCCGCCACCAGCGCACGGCCAGAGAATTCCGACCTTTGTCTGGTGTGGACGTTGCCACACACCATTTTGGGTAAGTTGTCCTTGCAGATCCTGAGAGCATACTCCATAATATGCAGAGTGGGCAGGTTGTGACGTCAGCCAACGTGTCACACAGAACTGACTTCAATGGTGTCATTTTCAACCGCAGCGCTCTCATTTAACCTTGTACAGCTGCTGCTGCAGGCAGGCTCCCCTCCCGGCCATTTCCCATGCATTGATGTTTTTAGGGATGATCAAACACTTTCAGGATTTGCTGATCGATTTCCACTGGCTGTTGCTGAGTTGATAGAAATGTTCAGAGGTTTGTACTATTATTTAAAGCTGGTGGCGTCTACACGGTGTGGGGTCAGGTGAAGGCCTTGGTTCTCATTTCAAGTGTTCTGCTCAGACATTTTGCTCTGGATCATGGGTGCTGTCATTTCCATTGTCCTTAGCCTGCAGCATATCAGGGAGAATGAACAGAGTCAGCACAGAGGAGAGCAAGTTATTCAAAGAGGGAGGAGAAGGGCTGTCAGCAGGAGAACATATCCATCCAGGTTCTTCAACAAATGATTTTTCTACCGCTACTTCAATGCATGTGATGCTTCTGTTAAACTAACAAGGTGCTCACTGAAGTCCTACTCCTGTTACAGGCAGCCCTGCAGCTCCAGAGCAGGGTGAGGACAGCATTGCCAGTGCTTAGGAAGATCACCGAGGCCATGATCTTATTTGTGTCAGGCTCTTTGCATGCTGGAGCTGGTGGTAACTCTCACATCTCGTAGCTCGTCCTCCACTGTTGTGTCATGGAGGACACTGCGGCACTGTATGGAAGGAGTGGGAAATTCATAGAATCGCTACAGTGAAAAGGAGGCCATTCGACCCATCGGGTCTGTAACTACACTCTGAAAGAGCACCCTACCTAGGTTCACTCCCCCACCCTATCCCTGTGACCCCCACCGAATCTGCATATCTTTGGACACAAAGGGGCAATTTAGCGTGGCTAATCCACCTAACCTGCACACCTTTGGACTGCGGGAGAAAACTGGAGCACCAAGAGGAAGCCCAGGTAGACACGGGGAGTATGTACAAACTCCACATAGTCACCCAAGGCAGGAATTGAACCCGGGTCCCTGGCACTTAACACTTGAAATGAGAACAAAAGTCTTTCACCTCACTCCATGCCCTGTAGATATCACCAGCTTTCAGTAACAGTACAAAGCTCTGGAAATTTCTACCACTCAGCTACAGCCTGTGGAAATCAATAATTTCTCTTTCCAGAGAGAGGCAGGCAGAGCATGCTAGGGGCATCACCAGGCCTCTCTCTGGTGCAGGGTGCTATTGACTCTGGATTACAGTTGCCACATGCAAACCCGGAGATGGACAGCATTCACAGAGGGTGCCACTCCCTCATGTTCAGCTGTTGAATGACCATGCGCAAAGCATCATTCTTGTCAATGCAGTAGCCTGCCAGCAGTCATGATGCTTTCATTTTTGCATCTACCCATTGTTCCTTCAGCACCTGAGCCACCAGGAACAAGCAGAGTGTGGATCCTGGGGGAAAAAGATTATCCGCTCACCACCTGACTTCAGTGCCCAACCCAGGCAAACACGAGAGCCCAGGTACCACACACAAAAAACAAACATTAGATGCTTGAACGATACCTCTGCCTCCTCGATCACTCTGGAGGAGCTCTGCAGATGTCACCAGAGTGTGTGCCATGATTCATCATGGTCTGCTGAAACCAGCACAGCCTCTTCATTGTGAGGGCACAAATCATGCCACGCTGAACAGATGAAACGTAAGTGGCACATTCTCCTTCTAGCCAGGCTCTCCATAATCGGCTGATCCAACTGTACCAGTGAGCTGAAACGCAATTCCCTGTTCATCAACAGTCCCACATCTTACCATCTCTCTGCTGACAATTGCACCATCCTCTTTGCTATAATGTTGAGATAAGTGGCAACTTAATCAAACAAACTATCCAATGTTGCAGGAAAAAACCGAACTACTCATCCTTACGCATTCCTTCGGCGTCAGCCTTCTGCGTGTCTTTGCCGAGTTCAGTGTTCTTATGCAATGCAGTCCAGGGGCAGCAGAATGGCTGGTGAAAGGATGCTGACTTTCAGTTGGCCAACTGCAGATAGCTTTACAGGATGGCCCCAAACAACTCTGGCCCTCGAAAGCCTGGCTTTGCCTCAGCTTGTGCCGGGGCAATCTGGGTTGGCTAGCTGTCTGTCAAACAACAGCAAAAACACAAATAAAGTGGCATCGTGGTGAAACTACTTTTGTCATCCTGAGAGAGGAGAGCAGGTTTGTAGATACATACAAAATGATTGTGCAACTCCTGTGTAACACCTACATTTTCAGTTCTGCAAATGCCATTTGGGTCTAAAATGGTGGTCTGCGCATGTCTGGTGTGGACCATGCCACACATCTGGCAGGGCAGGGAGGGCTCGGCGATCCTAGAGAACAAATTCCTGGACACTTATTGGAGGCCCTTTGAGCACTGGCACTCACAGCCATGACAACAGCAGTCTGAACTTTCCAGTGCATCGCTTGAACTTTGTATGGGTTCAGCTGGTGTTGCGAGAGAAGCTGAGATGTCAGTCACAAAACACTGTTGGAGTCCTTAAACCTTCTCGTGAAGTTGTTCATCCCTTCCACACTAGAAAGAGTAGGCTCCACATTCTGTACAAATCCCTATACAAGGCTGGTGCTCCTTGACAGTGACCGCTTTCTGGCTGGCCTGCCAATGCGTTTCTGTGTGTGCATACCCATCAGCCTCTTTCTGTACGCCAGCCCATCAAAGTATTCAGCTGAGCTCTCTCTGCAGCAGAACGCATATGTAATCTTGGACTCTGACAAGGTGGTAGCTACACTACCTTTTCCCCTGCTCTTGTGATAGATCACTCATGCCAGTGTCTGACATGCAGGTCCTGCCTTTAAGTAGAAAGATAGATAGTGTAGAACGTGAAGGGGACATAGACAAGTTGGTGGACTGGGTGGACAGGTGGCAGATGAGGGTAATGTGGAGATAATCTAAGTGATGCATTTTATGAGGAAGAACATGGAGAGACAATATAAAGTAAAGGGTACAACTTTAAAGGAGATGCAGGAGCAGAGGGACCTGGGCATATATTCTCTGAAGGTGCAGGACAAGTTGAGAGATCAGTAAATAAGACTACAGCAAGAGGGACTGAGTACAAGATCAAGAAGGTTATGTTGAACTTGTATAAAACACTAGTTCGGCCTCAGCTCGAGTATTGCATACAGTTCTGAGTACTGCACATTATGTAATAATAATATAATAATCGCTTATTGTCACAAGTATACTTCAATGAAGTTACTGTGAAAAGCCCCTAGTCGCCACATTCCGGCGCCTGTTCGGGGAAGCTGGTACGGGAGGGTTAGAAACGATTCATGGGAATTATTCCAGGGATGAGGAACTTCATTTATGACGATAGCTTGGAGATGTCAGGGTTGTTTTCCTTCAGAGAAAAGAAGATTGGGACATTTCATGAGATATTCAAAATAGTGGTGGGGTTAGGTTTGGGTATATAGGGAAATACAGTTCCAACTTATGAAAGGATCAAGAACAAGAGGACACAGATTTAAGGCAATTATCAAAAGAAGCAAATGCGAGATGAGAAACATTTTTTTTTACATAGTGAGTGATCAGGGTTTGGAATGTACTGCCTGAGAGTGTGATGGAGGCAGGTTCAATTGCACTTTTCAAAAGAGGAAAGTTATCTGAAAAGTAAGATAATGCAGGGTTATGGGGAGAAGGTGGTGGGAAGTTGCTCATTTCAAAAGCTGGTGCAGACAAGATGGGCCAAGCAGCCTCCTTCTGCACTGCAGCAATTTGGTGATTTTGCAAAGTGCATGCAGTGTCCATATCTGAGCTCGTGGCTGCAAGTGTGGGAACAAGAGATGGTGGCCTCAATTTTGCGCTGCCCGCCGCCGGTAACAGGTCCCCTGATGCAGCGGAGAATAGAAAAATTGGGAACAGCGCTGGATATCGGCGGGGGCCGATCCGATCGTGATGCTCCGGCTCCTCCACTGGCGGTGGGTTCGCGCCCTTGCACCATATTTGCCAGAGGGAGCATTTAAATGAATGCAAATACATCCACTTAGCGAGACCAACACCCTATGTGCCAGCCTCCATGATTCTCTTGTCCTCTGCAATCACATGCTTGAATTATTGGAATGCACTTAGTGATTCAAATGGACTTACTTCTCTTTGATGTGGTTGAAGCATTGGGGGTTCAGCACTTAGCATGAAGGGATATGAATGAATCAAGGCTGTGGCTGTTTCATGGAAGCTGTCAATCACAGCCTACCAGTAGAAATGAATGAATGGGTTGCAACCACAGAATTGGAAGGGGTTTAAATACACATCACAGCTGCTCTCCTTCCAGGAATGGACGTTTGGTGTCTCCAGTTAAGTGTTACTATTGTAATTTCTGTCACTGCCGCTGTCTGGATGCTCTCTAGGTTCCCGACCGTTGTCTTTTTTCTGGAGGGTCTGTGGGGGCATCTCTCTAGTTAGGGGGTCTATGTGGGGCTCCCCCTATTAACGGGTCCCTGTGGGGGTCCCCCTTCCAAGGGGGTCTGTGTAGGGACCATATTAAGGTGCTCCCTGCAGGGGGCCTCCCTAGTTATGGAGTCCCTCGGGGGCGGTTCTCCTATTGAGGGGGACCCTGTGGAGGGTCCCCCAATTAAGAGAGTCCTTGCAGGGGTCTCCCTATTAAGGTGGTCCCTGTGGGGTGTCTCCCTAGTTAGGGCATCCCTGGAGGGTCACCCAGAAAGTCTGGAGGTGGAGAGATGCTTTGTGATGTGGGGGAATGGGGGGGTGGGCCGCGTTGGGATACTGATTTGCGGTATGTAGGGGCGTGGCCAGCCGTGGGACTTTGCTATCGGGCCCCCTGCACAAAATGGTCGCCTGATAGTGGGATCCCCTCGAGAATCCACCTATTCCTCGCCATGCATTAATTTGCATGGTGAGGAATACTGAATTGCTTCCTGATTTGCACTCCCAGGGAGAACGTAAATCGGTCTTTCCCCATCATTGGTACCCTTTTCCTCCTCACCTTGATGCTCTTGTACCACTGTCTTGGTTCTTGGGTATCTGAAAGGAGAAAGAGAGAAGGGTGTGCTTGTGATGAGGGGAAAGCGAATTGGAGGGAAAGCAAGAGCTTCCTTAGACCAAATGGACCTTGTAAATCAAAAGAGAATATGAGATGAGGGAGAAGTAGAATGTGAGAAGGGGATTTAGGCAGAAAATGCTGTCATCTTCAATGCTTTCAGTCCTGCTACTGGCTGTGGCCTCAGTCATGGCCACTCGATTAATAATGGGCACCGTCTCCTTCACTGGGGTGAGGATATACATTGATGCCTGTCTTTGCCGGTTAGTTGCCTCCCCCTGCAGTTCTGTGCCCCGAGGTCCTGCAAGAGAGAGGATCATGCGACATTGAGTGTGCTGTAATATGTTCGGGTGATGTAGCTTTGGGGGTGAGTAGCTGACAGTGTATGCAAACTGAGACATTCTGTGCCATGTTGACCCATTCTTGTGTCTTTTCCTTGTCTAACTCACTCACAGAATGAGCTCCAGCGCCCACTATACAAAGAACAAACACAGAACAAAGAAAAGTACAGCACAGGAACAGGCCCTTCAGCCCTCCAAGCCTGTGGCGGCCATGCTGCCTGTCTAAACTAAAATCTACACTTCCGGGACCCGTATCCCTCTATTCTCATCCTATTCATGTATTTGTCAAGATGCCCCTTAAACATCACTATCGTCCCTGCTTCCATCACCTCCTCTGGCAGCGTGTTCCAGGCACCCACTACCCTCTGTGTAAAAAAACTTGCCTCGTATATCTCTAAACCTTGCCCCTCACACCTTAAGCCTATGCTGCCTAGTAATTGACCCCTCTACCCTGGGACAACGTCTCTGACTATCCATTCTGTCTATGCCCCTTATCATTTTGTAGACCTCTATCAGGTCGCCCCTTAACCTCCTTCATTCCAGTGAGAGCAAACCAAGTTTATTCAACCTCTTCTCATAACTAATGCCCTCCATACCAGGCAACATCCTGGTAAATCTCTTCTGCACCCTCTCTAAAGCTTCCACGTTCTTCTGGTAGTGTGGCGACCAGAATTGAACACTATACTCCAAGTGTGGCCTGACTAAGGTTCTGTACAGCTGCAACATGACTTGCCAATTCTTATACTCAATGCCCCGGCCAATGAAGGCAAGCATGCCGTATGCCTTCTTGACTACCTTCTCCACCTGAATTGCCCCTTTCAGTGACCTGTGGACCTGCACACCCAGATCTCTCTGACTGTCAATACTCTTGAGGATTCTACCATTCACTGTATATTCCCTACCTGTATTAGACCTTCCAAAATGCATTACCTCACATTTGTCCGGATTAAACTCCATCTGCCATCTCTCCGCTCAAGTCTCAAAATGATCTAAATCCTGCTGTATCCTCTGGCAGTCCACATCGCTATCTGCAATTCCACCAACCTTTGTGTTGTCCGCCTTAAAGTGCACCTCCCCTTCTAAGAGGCGCAGGCTGCCTTTAACTAGCGCAGGCTAGTTTGACCTTGTGCCAGCCTCTCACGGTTTTACTCACCCTGCTCAGGCGCACAGTCACTTAGTTGCCTGCTCAGCACGGCCTATGTGCTGCAATCACAGAAAAGAGCAGGCAGCACAAAGTTTGTATACTGCGTGCATTGGAATGAATCGGCGCTGCTCATTCACACGTCATGATCCCCTTCTCTGCTTTCAGGGGCTATCCAGTTTTACCCAATGAGTATTAGACTGGAAAATGGCAAAGATCAACAAGATAAAATGTGATTTCATCCAAAAGTGGTGTAAATATGCGTGAGGAATGTATAAAATTAAATGGTGGCCAAGAGGAAGATTACAAGGACTAAAAGACAATACAAAAGAAAACCAGGCAAAAGATATTGAAGGGAATACAACGGGTTTTTATCGGTAAATAGAAAAAATAAAACAAGATGACGGAAAGGACCTTTTTGTGAAGGGTGAAGGTATGGTCGAGTTATTGAATAAATAGCTTGATTCCACTTTCACAAACGACGATTAGTCAGATTGGAGGATTACTATAGGGGGTGATGTGGCATCACTGATGAAACTAAATGTTGGCAGAGCTTGAGGTGGATCTATTGCCAAGCCACATTAACAGGCACCCTCTGCTGGGGAAAGAAATCAAAAGGAAAATAATGAGGATCTGGCCGCAATTCTTTCATCCTTGTTGAAGCCAATTGTGGTGATGTAACAATCTTGTTCAAGGAAGGAATAAAAGATAAACTGGGTCACCAAAGCTCATTCATCATCAAAATTAGAATTTTGGGGCAGCACGGTGGCGCAAGTGGTTAGCACGGTTGCTTCACGACGGCAAGGTCCCAGGTTCGATTCCGGCTCTGGGTCACTGTCCATGTGGGGTTTGCACATTCTCCCCGTGTTTGCTTGGGTTTCACCCCCCACAACCCAAAAAGATGTGCAGGGGAGGTGGATTGGTCATGCTAAATTGGCCCTTAATTGGCAAATATGAATTGCATACTCTAAATTTATATATTTTTTTAAAATTAGAATTTTGTACAGAAAGTGAAGACACTGAACAACGAGGAATTCACGTATTATGCAAATTTCTTGAAGGCAAAGCTGTGTTTGACAAATGTAATGATTTTTGAAATGCTGGTTAAGTAGATAAAAGGAATGCAGTAAATGTGGTATTGATGCAGTTTTAGGCGTTCAATAAGATGGAAGCGAAAATTAGGTGTATTCAGTGAAAGATAATGCAGCAGCACAAATATAAAGTTGGCTGCAGGACAGCAAATTTAAAAATATACTGATGTTGCTTGCTCTGGAGGAGAAGATATACTTCAGGAATCTGTGCTGGATCCGCTTTTGTCTTGGTGGAAACTATTGATTTGGATGGGTGCAGGAAACACAAATGTGCTGACATAGACACGGAAAAAAGTATGAAGTTTGGCAAAGTGAGGAGAACTGTATAAATTTCCAAGACATGGGTTGATCAGAAGATGGATAGGTGAAAAGATAACACTTTGTGCAGTTCAGTGTAAAATCATGCATACTGTGAGGGAAAACAAGGAATTGGTAAAGACACAAAAAAAGCAGTGAAAAGGCATAGGGCTGGATTCTCCCAAAAAGGGACTATGTCTCCACGCCAGCATAAAGAAGCTGAAGTTTTACTCTGGAGATTCCTGCAAAAAAGATCAGCTAGCAGGGACCTGGAGTAATTCACGCAGCTTTAGCTGCAGATGCGGGCCCCCGCACTTCCGATTTTGAGTCCACGTATGCGCACGCCGACGGCCTCCAATGGCCACGCCGAGCTCCATGGCGGACTCGGACTCATAAAAAGTCACTCATAAAAACTAGACTCCCCCCCCCCCCCCCCCCGATCAGTCACGTGCCCAAGGATCTGACCACGCGGATCTGTCTCCCAGCCACCTATAAGGCCCCCCCGGTGTCCGATCACCCCACCCCCCCTGCCAGAGCGGTCGTAGACTGAATCCACAGCCGCCACGCGAGCATCGCGACCGGCAATAGTAGGTTAGTTCCATGCCGTCGAAACTGGGCCAGTCGAGAGCGGAGGATCGGTGGACTGACCTCTGTCAATGGATCCCCAGCCTCGCGGAGTACTCCGCGATTGTGCCGATTCCCAGGTCCCGGAGAATCGCCAGACCGGCGATTATCCCCGATTTCGGCGTGAAATTGGATTCTCCGTCCCCGAGCCGAACGCGATTTTGCCGAGTGGCTGCGAGGAATCAAGCCCGTAGTGTAGTTTAGATTTTATAAGCAGGAATTGAATGTGAAAATCAATGTTCCAGCAGATTGGAAAATCGTAAATGTAATGTCCCTATTCAAGAAAGTAGGAGACTATAGATCAGTCAAGTTAAAATCTGCCATTGAGAATATATTGGAATCATTATTAGGGAATTAGAAAATAATCATAGATTCATAGAATTTACAGTGCAGAAGGAGGCCATTCAGCCCATCGTGTCTGCACCGGCCCTTGCAAAGAGCACCCTACCAAAGCCCACGTATCTACCCTATCCCTGTAATCCCGTAACCCAGTAACCCCCACTTAACATGTTTTTGGACATTAAGGGCAATTTATCATGGCCAATCCACCTAACCCGCACATCCTTGGACAGTGGGAGGAAACCGGAGCACCCGAAGGAAACCCACGTAGACATGGGGAGAATGTGCAGACTCCGCACAGACAGTGACCCAAGCCGAGAATCGAATCTGGGACCCTGGAGCATGTGATGTAACTGTGCTAACCACTATGCTACCATGTTGCCCATATGCTACCATGCCGCGCATATTATATTATCAAGCAGAGTCATACTGAGTTATTGGTGGGTGGCTGGTGAATATCCAGTAAATGGTCAAGGTCTATTTCCAAAGGCTTAAAATAGTACTGGAGTTTGTGATGAGATTAATAAATATCTAAAATAAATAATTGAGTAATACAACTAAGTAATTAGATAAAGCTCAGAAGTATGGCAGGACAGATGAGATGTTAAGGTGGAAGCTCATGAATACTGGTGTTATCCAGGAAAAGCCTGAGCAGCTTCAGCACAGAGTCATTGAGCTGGAGGCTGAGACACTGCGACACATTAGGGAGGGGGAGAGTTACCTGGATGCTTTGTTTCAGGAGGTGGTCACACCCCTTAGCATAGAATCCTCTAGTTTGGAAAGAGGACAGAGACAGGAGTCTGTGGCTGCAGCTGAGGCAGGGAAGGAGACAGAGGGCAGCTGTGCCAGCCTCTGCTATTGTCCAATAGGTTTGAGGGAGTTGGAGTATAATAGTATAGAAGCCTTGATACAATTGTACAGGGTGTTGCTGAGATCACACCTAGAATGCTGTGTACAATTTTGAACACTTTATTTAAATGGGGAGCAATGCCGTCTCACAGCACCCGGGTTCAATGCCGGCCTTGGATGATTGTGTGGATGTTGTACGTTCTTTCCGCGTCTGCGTGGGTTTCCTCCGGGTGCTCTGGTTTCCTCCCACAGTCCAAAGATATGCAGATGTTGTGGATCGGCCATGCTAAATTGCCCCTTAGTGTCCAAAAAGATGAGAAGGTTAAGTAGGGTTATGGGGATAGTCAGTGGGCCTAGGCAAGTTACGCTTTTGGATGGTCAGTGTAGACACGATGGGCTGAATGTGCCTGTAGGGATTCCAATGATATTTTTGCATGGGAGGCACTAAAGGGAAGGTTTACAATGTCTATTCCTGAGATGAAGGGATTGCCTTGTGAAGAAAGGTAGAGCAGGTTGGGCTGATACTGATTGGTATTTATAAGAATGAGAGGTGACCTCATTGAAACATATAATATTCTGATGGGGCTCGACAGGTTAGTTGCTGAGAGGATGTTTCTTCTTGTGAGCAATCTAGAACAAGGGGAAACAGCTTCAGACTAACGACTCCCTTGTAAGATGGAGATGAGGAGAAATTTATTCTCTCAGGGGTTGCGAATCTTTATAATTCTCTTGCCCCAGAAGGCAGTAGAGGCTGTGTCAGTGAATATACTCAAGACTGAGATAGACAGATTTTTGAACGATAAGGAAGTCAGTACCTTTGGGGAACAGGTGGGAAAGCGGAATTGATATCAGATGATCAGATCAGCTGTGATCTTACTCGACAGCAGAGCGAGGTTGAGAGGCGTTTGACCTACTCCTGCTATTTTTTATGATAAACGTGCACAAACATAACTTTGGCCACAATTAAACTACTGTGCGCAGTTTTGTGTACCAAGGGCAGCATAGACAAACTGGGCTGAATGGCCTCCTTCTATGCTGTGTGGAAAATGATCTCCTTGGCTTGAAAATAATTTGCACTTGTCAAAGTGAAGGGAAGAATGGATTTTTGAGAGGGGACTGATTCTCGCAGTGGAGAAAGTGTCTCGTGTCTTTTTTGTCTGGTGCTCCCAGTGCAGGGTTTATATTCTAGGACAAGATGTCCCCTGAATAACGTCCTGCACACTCCATTGCACTATGTCCTAATTTTTCACTCTTCAAAAGAAATAAATGCAACATTTTGAAAGTGATATTATTTCTGAATCAGTAATCATCTACCAGCAGTAAGGTAAAGAGACTAATTCCAGTCAGCCGATAATCATCTGCAGGAATTGAGAGTGCACTTTCCACAGGCAACAGGTGGTGTCTGTCTGAGTACCCCAATCAGTTATTGAGATTAGTTTATTCAAAGTAAGATCTAAGCAGCTTCTCAAGTTCAAATCTAACTAGCTAAAAGTAACTGGGTGGAGGGGTGCCTGCCCCTTGGATATTTTTCTCTCTGTTGCTTGCAATATGGCGGAGGAAACCAGCGTTGGGACCAATAGCTTCCACGCTGTTCGCTCTTCAAAAATATGAGAAAATTCTGCCCTTTATTAAAATGCAATTAACCTTGTGTCTGGTATGTTCGCCCACCTTTCAAGAAAGGAAAACTGCACAAATCTATTTTTTTTTTAAAGTGCTTCCTTCTTTCCATTGTCAACCAGAAACATGAATAACATATGGTCAGATTTGGCTGGAACGCAAGTTATTGGCCTCAAAAGCTTGACTCTTCTTTGTGTGTCACACGCATCATGCTACTAACTCGGACGTTGCCAAAATCTCCTGTGTTTATGTCTCTGTTAGAAGTCTGGATAACTCGTAGGCCATGTCCAATGTGCATTTGCACAACCTGACAGCAGCTCAGGAGAAAGGAAATGCACACAGAAAACATTGCATCAGTTCAAAACATACAACCTTGTACAATTTGCAGAAATCTGCAAACTGCTTCCTCGCAATATCCATTACAAGATTCCTTAATTGCTATGAAGACCAGTATTAGGTCAGCCTTTGCTTGCCCTTAATCAGCTATGATGGAAAAGTACATAATGATTGTCCTTGGAGTCCAATGCTTTTCGGCTTTAATTGCATAAAGAGCTGTGTGAGTTGTCCATCATGGAAAATCATCTGCAATTAAAAGTTAGCATTCATGTACCATTTTTCTTCTCTGCAAGGATTCATAGGTCAGTTGTTCAATTGTCCAATTGTTGCTTGTTTCATCTTTGCTAATTGGGGAGATAGGATAGAATGAAAAATAAATTAATCTAAAATGCTCAGCTATTCAGAATGGAGCTACAAAGCTGACTATCCATTGGAAGTGGAATGGTTTATGGTCATTTTGATAACGTCCGATTGCCCACGAGCTGTCACAAAGTGTGAATGGTTCTGTTTAACCCCGGCTGATTTTAGAACGGTGCATGAACAATCTTTTTGACTTCAGCTTAACATCGACCCCATTTAAAATGCATTTTAACGGTATTTATGTCAATTTCAAAGGAACTTATTACAGTTCACTTTAAAAAAGTGAGTGACAGACTAGTTTGGTGTCGATCTCTTCGAAATTGAACTCTTGACTTCCGGTGGCGGCGATGTGCTGAGCGGTCGCACATCAGGTGGCTCTCCTCCCAAACGAACCCAACAGAGGCAATTTAGAACATAGAACATAGAACAGTACAGCACAGAACAGGCCCTTCGGCCCTCGATGTTGTGCCGAGCAATGATCACCCTACTCAAACCCACGTATCCACCCTATACCCGTAACCCAACAACCCCACCCCCCCCTTAACCTTACTTTTAGGACACTACGGGCAATTTAGCATGGCCAATCCACCTAACTCGCACATCTTTGGACTGTGGGAGGAAACCGGAGCACCCGGAGGAAACCCACGCACACACGGGGAGGACGTGCAGACTCCGCACAGACAGTGACCCAGCCGGGAACTGAACCTGGGACCCTGGAGCTGTGAAGCATTTATGCTAACCACCATGCTATCGTGGGGCCCTATTGAGAATTTCGGCTTAAAAAGCCCACCAAAACCTAGCCAAAGGCGAAATAAGCAAGAAAGTAATGTGCCTGGCAATAACAAACCAAGGGGACGATGAGATCTTAGGAACAGCAGCGAAGGAAAGGGGCAGGAACGGTGGCCGCGCAGACAGGCGCCCACACGAGGCGAGGCGGAGGTTCAGGCGAACCAGGAGGGGGAAGAGCTGGCGAACCGGACAGTGGAGCAGTAACAGGACGCGGCAACCACTCCCCCCCCCCCCCCCCCCCCCCCCCCCCCCCCGGCACATGGGGACGAATGGAGAAGCATGCTGAAAAGGGAGTTTAAACCATGACGGAGGCGATCAGGACGGAGCTCCACACGATGATGAAGGAGGTGATGTCAGATGCGGCAAACACAATGCAGCAAAACATGGAAGGCCTGCGAAGGAAGTTGGAGGCACAGAAGAAAACAATCCTGGAATTGGAGACAGCTGCCTCAGACCAGAGCGACAGGATTGTAGCTCTGAAACCAAGGTGAGAAGGTTGGTGACGGCCCAGTGGAGCCTAAGAGGGAAAGTGGAGGACCAGGAAAACAGGTCCAGGCGGCAGAACGTCAGAATAGTGGGCCTGCCAGAGGCGATAGAGGGTAGAGACCCAAAAGCTACATTGCCCAAATGCTGGGCAAGTTAGTGGGGAGGAAAGGCTTTCCAAACCCCCCAGAAATGGACAGGGCACACAGGTCGCTTCGGCCCAGGCCCAAAGTCAGGGAGTAGCCCAGAGTGATTATCGCAAAAATGCACCGGTTCCAGGACTGGGAAAAAATCTTAAGATGGGCCCATCAGACGAAATTGTGCTCATGGGAAGAGTATAAGATAAGGGTCTACCAGGACATTGCGGCGGACCTGGCAAAAAAAGGGGCTGAGTTCAACAGAGCAAAATCAGTGCTCTACAAAAGTGGGATACGATTTGGGATGTTGTTCCCGGCTAGGCTCTGGGTAACATTCAAAGGCAATGAACTTTATTTTAACACCCCAACGGAGGCTGATGAGTTTGGTAAATTGAATAAATTGGGTGTGGAACAATCGCAACAAAGATGAAAGCTGCAGGGGCAGAAAAATGGATCGACACAAAGAGCGGAGGACAGACCGCAGAGACAATAATATCATGAACTTTATGCCAATGTTTTATTTTACGTAGGACTGTGCTGCCTCATTTTCGGGCTTGTCTCTTCCCTCAATGTGATGAGGGGGAGCAGAGCAAGAGGAGCGAGAGCGAGAAAAGCAGAGAGGAGGGTGAGATAAGGGATGGAAGGAAGAGGGTAAAACAGGGCCAGAGCTAGACAAGTACTGGGAGGGGGGAGCCACCATACTAGCGAGGAGGGCCAACACGGGAGGGCAGAAAAAAAGCAGGGCAGCGCGCACGTCTTAAGGGAGAGGTAGTGCCTGGCGTAAAGAGGGGGGGGGGGGGGGAAGGGAGAGAAACCCCGGAGTGCTGGGGCCTGACCACATGGTGAGAACAGTGACCGCGGCCATTTTCAACTGCCCCCGAATAAAGGGGAACCCCGGAGTGCAGGGGCACATCCACCAGGTAAGTATGGGTCATCCCGCAGAACCGGAGGGTCAGGAAACCCCCCCCCCCCCCACCAGGATTGTTACCTGGAATGTAAGGGGACTCAACAGCCCAGTATAAAGATCCAGAATCTTCACCCACCTGAGAAGCCTAAAAGCAGACATAATGGGCGCGATTCTCCGAAATGGAGACATTTGGTGCGAAATGGGTGCGGGCACTATCGATCCATGGAGGGCCAGAACGGCGCTGGAGCTGTTCACGGCGCTCCAGCCTCCCTTCCCAGCACCAACTGGGTGCCGCGCCAACCCGCGCATGTGCAGTTGGGCTGCGCCAACCCGCAAATGCGTGGGGGACCTCCTCAACATGCCGGCCACAATGCAACATGGCGTGGGGGTTCAGGGGACGGCCGCGTAATAAAATAGGGCCGGGGCTGGTGAGGCCGGCCCACCGTTCAGTGGGGCCCGATCGCAGACCAGACTCCATTGGTGGCATCCGCCGACCTTACGCGCAGAGTTCCCGCCAGCTGCGAGCAGGTGTGAAGGGCGCCGGCGGGACTCTGCTGTTTCCGCACGGCCGCTCGGTCCATCAAGGCCGGAAAATCAGCAGCCCGGCCGCGGACAGCGGCCCACGACCGGCGCTGCGCCAAACGTGCCGGCGCAAATGGCGCCGATTCTCCGCTCCTCGGAGGATTGCCTGCCGGCGTCGGACCGGCACCGCGGGAAAAAAATGGCGTGAACGGCGATTGTCCCATATGGTGCGGCATGGGAGAATCCCGCCCAATCTTCCTACAAGAGACTCACCTGAGGGAGAAGAACCGACTGCTGGTAAGGAAGGGCTGGGTGGGACTGACGTACCTCTCATGTTACAGGACGAGGGCTAAGGGGGTAGCAATATTAATTAACCAGAGGACGAGGTTTACAGAGACCAAGACAGTTACGGACACAGGGGGACGGTACGTCATGGTCAGTGGTGTCCTGGAAGGGGCACCTTTGGTCCAGTTAAATTTGTACGCTCCAAGCTGGGACAACACAGAATTCATAACGAAGACCAAGGCAGAAATCCCTGACATTGACACGCACCAACTGATTATGGGGGTGACTTTAACTGCGTGCAGGACCGACTGACCGACTGATCAGACCCCATGTCTTGTTATGCTCTTGATGTAGCGTAAGCTGCTTCCTTGATGTGCACTCAGACAAAGGAAGGTTCAAACGTGGAAATAGCTTCAACACATTTATTGAACTATTAACAATTCTCCTACTTGGATTCGGCTCTACTGTTAATCCTTCTATAGCTACTCAGACTGACGAACCAGCCTGCTACAATCCACGTGGTGGATGTGATGTTCAATCAACCCTTTATCTGTACTCACTGAGTGTCTCCACTGGAAAGAGGAACATCATGTGTGCTGTGTCCTGGGCAGCACGGTGGCCTAGTGGTTAGCACAACCGCCTCACGGCGCTGAGGTCCCAGGTTCGATCCCGGCTCTGGGTCACTGTCCGTGTGGAGTTTGCACGTTCTCCCCGTGTCTGCGTGGGTTTCGCCCCCACAACCCAAAAATGTGCAGAGTAGGTGGATTGGCCACGCTAAATTGCCCCTTAATTGGAAATAATAATTGGCTAATCTAATGTGTGCTGTGTCCTTCATATATGGGTTGGTGTAATGCCCTCCTGTGGTAGTGTCACCTCTGTATGTATCGTAAATGCCCACCGTACGTGTCCTATCTTACTGACCTATTGGTTGAAAGTCCGTGTGTCATGTCTCTGGTGCTCCCTCTGGTGTCTATCTAGTCTACGTGTATTTACATATCCCCTTGTGTATTTACAGTGATGCATATCACCACACTCCAGAACAGGGAAAAAGACTGACATGGCTAGGGAACTCAGAGCTTTTGTGGAACAGATGGTGGTGGTGGACCCACAGAGGTTCCTGCACCCAGGAGAAAAGGAATTCTAATAATTCTCACAAGTGCACAAGGTGTACACCCGTATAGACTTTTAATGCAGTGGGGAAATTAGTGCTTCATGGATCCATGGGAGCGGAATACTCTGCAATCGCCATCTCCAACCACGCTCCACAATACATGGATGTGAGGTTGGAGATAGGCTGTGCCCAGCGATCCACAAGGAAGTTGGATGTGGACCTCCTGGCCGACAAGGCCTTCTGCCAAAAAACATTGTGGGCCATAGGCGATTATGTGAATAACAACCAAAACGGGGGAGGTCTCACGCTCCACGTTTGGGAGGCACTGAAGGCTGTGATTAGAGGAAAGATTATAGCCTACAAGGCAAGCAGAGATAGGGAAGAGAAGGGTGGCCAGGCAGCGACTAGTGGACTCCACTCTGGAAGTCAACAGAAAATACTCCGAGGCCCTGACCAGAGAGCTGCTGGTGGAGAGAAAAAAAGCTGCAAATGGACTTTAACCTGCTATCCACTAGGAAAGTAGTGTACCAACTCCGCCAGATATGGCGGACCTTCTACGAACATGGAGACAATGTTGACTGCCTATTGGCTCATCAGCTGAGAAAGCAGACAGCCACAAAGAAAATAGCGCAGGTAAAGGATAGCAGAGGCAGACTGGTAACAGAACCAAAGGGGGTCAATCGGGCATTCAAGACTTTCTACTGGGGATTGTACACCTCCGAGCCCCCCAACGGGGACTAGGGGAGAAACAGTTCCGAGACGGATTGGAACTACCAGGCATGGGGAAGACAGAAAGGGGGAGCTGGAAGCACCAATAGATCTGGGAGAAATCATGGAGAGCATCAGCTCCATGCAGGTGTAGAAGGTTCCCGGCAGACTTCTACAAAAATTTGCGCTAGTCCTGGCCCCACACCTAAGGGACATGTTCGCAGACTCACTGGCAAGGGGCACTCTGCACCCCCAAGCTAACGCAGGCCACAATTTCACTGGCATCCAAAAAAAGATAACGAGTGCTGAACGTGGATCACATAGACCTATTTCACTGCTGAATGTGGATATGAAAATACTCGCAAAGGCCCTGGCCAAAGGACTGGAGGGCTGCCTACCGGAGGTGGTCGCAGAGGACCAAACAGGCTTAGTCAAGGGTAGGCAGCTCACAACGAACATCAGACAGCTGCTAAACATAATAATCTCAACCCCCGGGAGACAACACCAGAGGTGATCGCCTCCCTGGATGCAGAAAAGGCCTTCGACAGAGTCGAATGGAAGAATCTCCTTGAGGTACTGGAACGGTTTGTTTATCAATGTGGGAAATGTCAATAAAAAGATTTTTAAAAAGAAATTGAACTTTTGTATGAAAGACTTCTTGCTCGGAGTATTCAGAAGCCCTTTATATTTGACAATTTCTACAGTTTACGCAGAATATTGTTCGGCACCTGCACACAGAAAGATCACGCAAGTAACAATGTGATGAATAACCTGTTGGCTTGTTTTTGGCAATGTTGGTTGAGAAAAGATTTACAAGTACATTGGGATAAATAGTGCCATGGGATCATCATCGACCAGTTAAAGGTGGGGTGTTGAATCTGCAACATTTAGACGGGCGTGTTTACCAACTGAGCGAATATATACAGGGGCTGGTTTAGCTCAGTGGGCTAGATAGCTGGTGTGTGATGCAGAATAAGGCCAGCAGCGCAGGTTCAATGCTTTTATCAGCTGCAAATTCTGGATTTTCCCTCTGTGTACCCGAACAGGCCCCAGAATGTGGCGACTAGCAGCTTTTCACAGTAACTTTGTTGCTGTGTTAATGTAAGCCTACTTGTGACAATAAAGATTATTTATTTTATTTATTTATCAGCAGTCATGAATCTGCTTGACATTAATCTGGGGTTTATTGCCAGAAAGTAAATCTCATGGAAAAAAATGTGGCTTGTTTCTTTGCTGTTTTCCAGCTGGATTTACACATTTAGTACTCGAGTCAACTCCAAGAAAACAGAAATCTCTGAATACATTTCAGCAAGGAAAATATGGGGAAGAGCACTTAGTGCTAGATCGTCATAGTCAGAGAGTCATAGATTTTTACAGCATAGCAAGAGGCCTGTCAACCCATCATGTCTGCGCTGGCCATCAAGCACCTAGCAATTTTGATTCCATTTTCTCGCACTTGGTCTGTAGCCTTAACTCTGAGTCTGTTACACTGACTTGAAGCTCAACCCACCAGTTGGATTCGTAGGGTTCTATCCATTTCCCGATTTGCCCCATTTCCCAAAAAACAGGCCAACAGGTTATTCATCACATTGTTACTTGTGTGACCTTGCTGTGTGCAGGTGCCGAACAATATTCTGTGTAACTGTGGAAATGGTCAAATGTAAGCGCTGGAGCGGTTCACGCCGTTTCAGCCTCCTTACACGGTGACAAATGGGCACCGCGCTAACCCGTGCATGTGCAGTTGGGCCAGCTCGATCCTGCGTATGCGCAGTTGGGCCTCGCCATCCTGCTCATGCACGGGGAACTTCTTACGCGCGCCAGCCCCGACCCAACGTGGGGTCGGCCTGGGGGTGGCGGGAGAGGCCGGCCCGCTGATCAGTGGGCCCCGATCACGGGCCAGACCCCTTCGGAGGCCCCCCCGGTGAAGGAGCACCCCCCCTCCCACAGGCTGCCCCACCCCCCCCAAGCCTTCGCAACGAGGTGTGGACGGCGACGGCGGGACAGTCATTTTTTTCGCCGGCCGCTCGGCCCATCCGGGCCGGAGCATTGATGCTCGCCGTTTACGGCGATTCTCCGAACGGCCCGGCGCGATTCTCGCGGCACTGATTTCGGGGGGGGTGGGAGAATCGCGGGCGGAGTCAGGGCAGCGTGGCGTGATTCGCGCGGCACCCCGGCAATTCTCACACCCGGCGTGGGGGGGGGGGGGGAAACAATACCGCCCATATTCTTTCACAAAGCAAGTCAGACATCTTGGGCGGGATTCTCCCGCAACTGGCTGGAGGGCCAGATGTTGGCGCCAAGAGCGGCATGAACCACTCCGGCGTCGGGCCGCCCGGAAGTTGCGGAATCCTCCAACCAGTGCCGAAGGGCCGCTGTGAGCCGGCGCAAGTTGGCACATGCGCAGAACCACCGGCATGTTCTGGCGCATGTGCAGAACCGCCGCCATGTTTCCTGTGCATGCACAGGGGCAGAAACGGCCCTAGGGTTGCTGGCGCCCCGGGCAAGCTGAATTTCGGCGCCCTTCGGGGGGGGCTCCGTTCACACGGGGGGGGGTGCTCCGTTCACGGGGGGGGGGGGGGGGCTCCGTTCACCGGGGGGGGGGGGGGGCGCCGCCGGAGTGACCTGGTACATGATCGGGACCCACCGATCGGCGGGCCGGTCTCTCTGTCGGCAGGCTTCCTTTCTTCCACCGGCGAGCCTGGATCCATCCGCCATGTTTGTGCGAGGCGGCCTGGGGGAGGGCGGCCACCACGCATGCACTGGTTGGCACCGACCCAACTGCGCATGCGCGGGACCCGAGTCTTTTACGCGGCGCCGGGTCTCTGACGCCGGTCACGCACTCCTTGATGGCGCCCCCTAGCACATGGCGCCCCGGGCGACTGCCCGAGTTGCCGGTACCTTGAGCCGGCCCTGCACAGGGGGTTTCCTCTCTGCGCCGGCCATGGTGGAGCCCTACAGAGGCCGGCGCGGAGGGAAAGAGTGCTCCCACGGCACAGGCCCGCCCACAGATCAGTGGGCCCCGAAAGCATGCCAAGCCACCGTGGAGGCCCCCCTGGGGCCGGATCCTCCCCCCCCCCCCCCACGCCCCTGAGGACTCCGGTAGCCGCACTCCAAGCCTGGTCCCGCTGGGATGGGCCATGTCCATTTCACGGGCGGGACTGACTGAAAGCGTGTGGCCGCTCGGCCCATTGGGGCTCAGAGAATTGCCGGGGGGGGCGCTGCCAACGGCCCCCGACTGGCGCAGCGTGATCCCCGCCCCCGCCTAAAAACTGGTGCCGGAGAATTTGGCAGCCGGTGTCGGAGTGGCGGGGCGGGATTCACACCGTCCCACCGCCCCCCCCCCCCCGAGTGATTCTCCAACCCGGCGGGGTGTCGGAGAATTCTGCCCTTTATTTCTGCAATTGGACCTAGGTGGGTTCAGAGGACCAATCTTCAGAAGATATGCCACTCTACACCAAAAATTGCCAAAGTTATTAGACATAGGGCATGATTCACTGGTCGTACCTTGCCCCCATTCAGGTGAGCGGGGGTGTGGCACAGCTGGTAGATGCTGGGAGATCCCCATTGTGGGTGGGATCAGTATTTGGCAAATCTGCATATTAGAGTGAGGCAGCCAGTCTCTCTCTAATATGCACTTGCAGAATCTACTGCAGCCCTGGGGTCTAACCTCGACGACCTCAGGCAAGCCCCATTCAGTGCTGGTCCCTACAAACGGAAACCAGATGGAAAAGCACTTGGGGCTATCTCCCAGGCATTCAGATTCCCCCAGGTGCTTTTCCCCTGGGCAGGTTGGCACCCTGGCACCAATGGTACCACCTTGGCACTGCCAGCCTGCCCCCTGGACATCGTACTCTGTTGCAGTTTGGTTCGATCAGGCCCACGAGCTTTAAAGCTGATCAGGAAGTCGCAAGGCTATTTCACTTTTGACGGATTTGCTATAATTTAACTACAGAACTGTTGTCCGACACATTAGTCACATAGCCTCTTGTGACTCAATAGAATCTCAGATGTGACTAATCGCATTTTTGATTCTTAAATAAAAATGAGTAATAGATATTATCTACTAATAGGCTTGTGATCTCAATACTCATTTTCAAAAGACAAATGAATTTGTGTTGCAACCTTTCTGCGCAAAGTTGAAAAGCAGAGTGTGCAGGTGTTTATTTGATTGTTCTGTGTGCTTTTTATTTCCTTGGTTACTGCTTGCAGTTTACCTGTCACCGTGGTGTCTAACACGGGTGAAAATGCTGGAGTTCAGCTTCACGAATACAACGGCAACACTGCGTGGCGAGGGGATTGTCATCATTGTTAGCTTGACCAATTGGAAAACTGCTTCAGGCCAGCTGAAGCAGGCAAGTCAACTATCCAACAGGGCAGAGGACAGCAGCATCCAACCTCTGGGCGGACAGTAGGCATGGGCCAGGCAGGTCACATTGTCCAAGTCAGCTTTCTCAGCATTCACTCAGATAAAATCAAAGACACTCTTAACTGTTGCACACAAACCTAGAAGCTGCATTATGATCTGTGTTATACCTGATTAAATTTGTGCCAGTATTTCAACCTTTGGTGAAAGTGAAAGACTGCAAAGTTTTGCATCGAATGGTATTCGATACTTGTTACATATATTCACAGGTGAAGTACATTCAAACTGGTGCATGTGGTTAACTGGTGGTCACTCCTGCGGCAAATTGGGGATTTTGTTCTGGACAGCTCCACTTTAAAACAACATCTTCAAATTTAAAAGAAACAAAACCACAGTTAGAGTCACTGATGACGGGGCGGCACGGTGGTGCAGTGGTTAGCACTGTTGCCCACATTCGATCCCGGCCCCGGGTCACTGTCCGTGTGGAGTTTGCACATCCTCCCCGTGTCTGCATGAGCCTCACCCCCATAACCCAATAGGATGTCCAGGGTAGATGGATTGGCCACGCCAAATTGCCCCTTAATTGGAAAAGAAAATGATTTTTTTTTAAAGTCACTGAGAGCGTTAAATAGAAGGCTGCAATAGCTTTCTCGCGATAAACTGATTGCACAATTGGAACCGGCATTTAGAACACGAATACGATTGAGGATGATTTGTTGCAGTTTGTGCAGGTTAAAAGAATGTGAGGACAAAAGGTAGCATTTCATGCATGTAATTCCTTCCGTGCATCACGGCATGATTAACATTATTTATTCGCTGCCGCATCTTTATGGCCCCCTTTAGCAGCAAATCACTGGGCGCTGCCATGGCTGCTGTGGAAACATAGAGAACAGAACTCAAAGCAGATTAGGGTAGGCTGTTTCTATTCAATACGCTGACACACACTGCTTCATGCATTGCGAGTCTCTCTCGATCTGATTATCTTCCTGCCTTGCTCTAATTTGCAAGTTATATTAATCCGAGCTGAATCAACTGACTGAAGTGTTGATTTCAGCAGTTTTTTGCCATTTTCTGAAGCAATCAAAATAAAAGAGCAAAAGTTTGAAGAAAACAAACACAGAATCATGGCTATTCTTGCAGTGTCACGGTGATATTTTTGTTTCTGATGTAACACAGAGCCCTACAGATCATGAAATCAGAGCAAAGACGCACAGAGTAAGCAGTGCCTGATGATGAGTCTGACTTATTAAGAATATTCATCTATTGTTAAATAAATATTGCGTAATGTCTGAGCTTTGTCTCTTTTGAAATGAAATGAAATGAAATGAAAATCACTAAATCTCACGAGTAGGCTTCAATGAAGTTACTGTGAAAAGCCCCTAGTTGCCACATTCCGGCGCCTATCCGGGGAGGCTGGTACGGGAATTGAACCGTGCTGCTGGCCTGCTTGGTCTGCTTTAAAAGCCAGCGATTTAGCCCAGTGAGCTAAACCAGCTCAAAGCGATACATATTCTCTCCCTCCCCTGTCACAAGGCAAGGTAGACATCTTCCAGTCACTGTCCTCTGGAGCTATCTAAGAATGTCCTCGTCCTCTGCTGCAAAGGACATGAGTTATATTGCACATTTGTCCATCCAGCATAGGCTCTAACAACAACTTGCATTTAGAAAGTGCCTTCAACATAATGAAACACCCCAGGATGCCTCCCAGAAGCTTAATAGAATGCAAAGTTTGGCACCAAGCCACACATGGATATTCTCAGATGGGTGAGCAGGAGCTGAGTCGAATCGGCATACTGTAAATGCATGTTAATGGAAGAATGATAGCGAGGTTCAGAGGTTTAGCCAGGGAATTGCAAAGGTCAGGACCGAGACAACTGACGACATGGCTGCCAATGGTGGATCAACAGAAATCACAGATGTGCAAGAGGGCAATATTGAAGGCATGCAGACATCTCCTGTTGGAGCTTACAGAGATACAGAGAGATGAGGCCATGGAGGGATCTGAACACAAGGTTGAGATTTTTAAAGCTAATGCTTTGCCTCACCGGGAACCAGTGTGGTTCAGTGTCTTCAGAGGTGATTATTGAAGAGAAATTGGTGCAAGTTGCTTTGCTACCCATGTCTTAACCCTCAACAAGTTCCAATTCACTATTAATTATGTATTTCCTGATCTACATTGGCTTCTGATCAAACAACTTCTTTACTTTAAAATTCTCCACTTTGTTTTCAACTCCTTGCATGGCTTTGCAGTGATCTCCCCCTGCCGCACAATACTCTTGAGATATCTGCGTTCCTTTAATCCTTGCCTCTTATGCATCCCTAATTTTATTTACACCGTTGTTGCTGATTGTGCCTTCGATTGCCTCAGCCTCAAGCTCTGGAATAGCTTCCATATGCCTCCTCTGCCTCTCTGCCTCACCTTTCTCCTTTCAATTGCTCATTTGACCAAACATTCGGTCAGCTGACCTAATATCTCCTTTTTTTCTTAAATTTAGAGTACCCAATTACTTTTTTCCAATTAAGGGGCAATTTAGTGTGGCCAATCCACCTACCCTGCACATCTTTGGGTTGTGGGGGTGAAACCCACGCAAACACGGGGAGAATGTGCAAACTCCACACAGACAGTGACCCAAACCCGGGACCAAATCCAGGTCCTCAGCGCCACCGTTCCGCTCCTAAAATTCCTGTAAGTGGCTCGGTGTCATACTTTGTTTTATAGTGCTGTTGAGAAGCATCCAGTGGATTCAGCTCACTGGCTGGGAAATAAAGTTGCATCAATACCCTTTTGGTTCTGCCTTTCCTCTGTCTGCAATGGTATACTGTGGCTGCCTTTCCTGCCATTACACCCTGCCCTCAATCAGACTTTTTCTATTTACTTATTTTAAGTTTGTTTATTTTAATCTGTTCTAAATGTTGAGGCTCCCTCTTTAACCATCAGAGGTACTGTTTTTGAATTTCCTGTTTGTGTCACTGGGTGAAGAGATCGAATAAAATGTTTTTCATTAACTGCCAATTCCCACTGTGCTTCTTTTGTTTATCGTTCCTATTCTTACTGACAACTGATGTATCATATTAAAAAAATCAGAAATATTTTCAAAGCTGCCTTAAATTCATAAAATAAAGCTGTTTCTGATTTAGAAGGTTTACAAAATCCATATAAGTCCTTTTTTTTTTCTCTGTCCATTCACATTGAATGCACTGGCAGGCTGTGACAACTTGACTTGCCCTGGGTCACTTGTATTTTTTTGTGTGGTCTTGGAAGTTTGAAAAAGGTTTATAAAGATTTTTTTTGCAGCACAAGATTTTTGCATAAATAAAAGTGAAAAATAGCGGTAACGATGATTGCAACATGCTGCCAATGTTTTTCATGGCCAACATCTCCCAGTTCCTCTCTGTTGTGTCAGTTTTGCTTGATTTTAACGTCATAGCAGCTTTCTATTCATATTTCTATTCGCGACCAAAGGTAGAGTGATGGTGCAAACACACCTACGTACTCAGAGAGAGCGAGAGATTGACACTGACTTAATACTGAAGAAATCAGGGCAGGCTGACTCATCCATCATCGTAAATAGGATTTCAGCAATTGACAAGAAGATCTGTACGCCCCACACCCTAAGGTGATTCATTTTTACTGAATATTTTCCAGGCAATTAATCGGAATACTAGGGAACAACAATTTTTACTGCGCAAGAAGAGATTGACAATTGGTTGTACTCGGATTAGCGGATTTGATTGGATTTGTTTACTGTCACGTATACCGAGATACAGTGAAAAGTATTTTTCTGCGAGCAGCTTAACAGATCATTAAGTACATGAAAAGAAAAGAAAATACATAATGGGGCAACACCAGGCACACCACGTAACTACATCGGGATAAGCATAGAGGGGTGTAGCTTTAATCGGGTCAGTGGGTCGTTTAGGAGCCTGGTAACAGTGGGGAAGAAACTGTTTTTGAATCTGTTTACGCGTGTTCTCAGACTTTTGTATCCCTTGCCCAATGGAAGAAGTTGGAAGAGTCAGTAAGCCGGGTGGGAGGGGTCTTTGATTGTGCTTCCCACTTACCCCAGGCAGCGGGATGTGCAAATTGAGTCAATGGATGGGAGGCAGGTTCATGTGATGGACTGGGCTGTGTTCACGGCTCTCTGATGTTTCTTGCGGTCTTGGGCCGAGCAGTTGCCATACCAGGCTGTGATGCAGCCAGATAGGATGCTTTCTGTGGTGCATCTGTAAAAGTTGGTACGAGTTAATGTGGACATGCCGAATTTCCTTAGTTTCCTGATGAAGTAGAGGGGCGGCGTTCTTTCTTGGTGGTAGCGTCGACGTGGATGGACCAGGACAGATTTCTGGTGATGTGTATCCCTAGGAATTTGAAGCTGTTAATCATCTCCACCTCGGCCCCGTTAATGCTGACAGGGGTGTGTACAGTACTTTGCTTCCTGAAGTCAATGACCTGTTCTTTAGTTTTGCTGGCATTGAGGGATAGACTGTTGTTGCTACACTACTCCACGAGGTTCTCCATATCCCTCCTGTATTTGGACTTGTCGTTATTCGAGATCCAGCCCACTATGATCGTATCATCAGCAAACTTGGAAATGGAGTTGGAAACAAACTTTGCCACACAGTCGTGTGTGTACAGGGAATACAGTAGCGGGCTAAGAACGCAGCCCCTGTATTGAGGACTGTTGTGGAGAAGGTGTTACATAGAACATAGAACAGTACAGCACAGAACAGGCCCTTCAGCCCTCAATGTTGTGCCGAGCCATGATCACCCTACTCAAACCCACGTATCCACCCTATACCCGTAACCCAACAACCCCCCCTTAACTTTACTTTTATTAGGACACTACAGGCAATTTAGCATGGCCAATCCACCTAACCCGCACATCTTTGGACTGTGGGAGGAAACCGGAGCACCCGGAGGAAACCCACGCACACAGGGGGAGGACGTGCAGACTCCACACTTCCGGTGGACGTCCGGTGGCGACCATGGAGGAGTAGGCCGCACGTTCAATAGCTCCTGCCTGAAATTGACTTTCGGACCTTTTTTCCCGACTTTTCTCGGACTTCAAGGGATAGATCGGTGTAGTGGACGATATTGAGAAGGATTCCCCCTCCGATATATGTCTAATTGGACTAGAAGTGGCCGTGTGAAAAGACTCAGCCCAGATAGAGTGAAGCAGTCGGAGCTGGTACCATGGCGCAGCATGGCGGAAGGTCAAGACCAGGGAGCCGTGGCTCAGTGGTCTGAGGAGCAGCAGATGAAGTTCTTTAAGGACTGTTTCGCTGGGCTAAAAAAGGGAACGCCGGACCCGATCAAGGCTACGATCGATCAAGTGGTTTTGAATCAGCAGCCCAAGGGAAAGCGATACAAGAAATTGAGCTGAAGTTGTCCAGCCAGGAGGACTACCTAACCATGCTGGAGCACAAGGTGGAGGTGTTGGATGAGCGCCACAAGAGAATGCAGGAGAAGTTGGAGGACCTGGAGAACAGGTCCAGGAGGCAGAACGTAAGGATCGTTGCCCTCCCTGAAGGAATTGAGGGGTCGAATGCGGGAGCATATGTGGCGAGCATGCTGAGGATGCTGATGGGGCCCGGGGCATTTTCTCAGCCTCTGGAAGTGGACGGAGCACATTGAGCCCTCGCAAGGAAGCCTAAGGCAAATGACTCGCCGAGGGCCATGGTGGTGCGTTTCCACCCCTTTTCGGACAAAGAACTCGTATTGCGGTGGGCCAAGAAGGAGCGGAGTAGCAGATGGGAGAACAGCGAGGTGCGCATCTACCAGGATCTGGGAGCGGAGCTGGCCAAGAGATGTGCTGAGTGTAACCGGGTGAAGGCGATCCTCTTCAAGAAGGAGGTGAAATTCGGGATGCTCTATCCAGCGCGGTTGTGGGTTACGCAAGAAGACCACTTTTACTTTGAGGCACCGGACGATGTATGGTCGTTTATCAAAGAAAAGAAGCTGGAAGTCTTGAAGAAGTTATGCGGCGGCGGTTTGAAATTTTTGTAATGCTTATATTGGTTCAAATAAGACTGTATGGGGTTCTGGGTTAAGTATTGGGCTGGAGTGGTGGTCTGAGGGTGCTTTTTTTGTAGAGATTGGATGCGGAGGGCGGAGGGGGGAGGGGAGCCCTGAAGTTGGTGCTATTCTGTGGGAGGTTAGGTCTGGTTTCAAGTGATTGTTTCTTCATTGGTTTATGTTAATTTCTTTTACTTGAGGTTGTTTACTTACTGGGGACTGCGATGTTTTTAAATGATTTATGCATGTCGGGAGAGGGGTTTGAACAATAGGGAGCCGGACTGTTTGGCACCAAGGGCGGGGGCGGTCGGGGTCAGCATGGGTCAGGTGACTCTCGGAAGCGTGGCGGGGGGTGCACATTGCTAAGATGGTACTTGACCTGGGGGATTAGGTTTTAGGGACTGTTGTGGGGGGGAGGGGGGATGTGGGAGGCTGCTTTGCTGACAGGGGAGGAACTATTATAGGGGAACAAAAGGGAGGTCGAGAGCGGTGGCTGCTTGTGGGGGAGTTCGGGGAAGCGGGGAGCACGGGCTCTGAGCTGGCCAAAAAAAGGTTATGGCTAGTTGGTGGGGGGGTGGGTGGGGGGGGGGGGGGGGGGCTAGTCGGGGGGGGGGTGGGGGGGGTGGAAGCCCCCCGTCCGGGCTGATTACGTGGAATGTGAGGGATTTGAATGGGCTGGTCAAAAGGGCTCGCGTTTTCGCATATTTAAAGGGGCTAAAGGCAGACGTAGCAATGCTTCAGGAGACACATCTAAAGGTTATTGATCAGACGAGATTGGGAAAGGGGTGGGTTGGTCAGGTGTTTCACTCTGGGCTGGACTCAAATACCAGGGGGGTAGCGATATTGATCAGCAAGCGGGTGGCGTTTGAGGCTGGAAGCATTGTGGCAGATAAGGGGGGTAGATATATTATGGTGAGTGGGAAGCTGGAGGGTGTAGAGGTGGTGCTTGAAAACGTATACGCTCCAAACTGGGATGATGTGGGGTTTATGAGATGGGTGTTATGCAAGATCCCGGACCTAGAGTCTCATGGCTTGATCATGGGGGGAGACTTTAACATGATCATTGATCCCGATCTGGACAGGTCAAAATCCAGGACTAGAAGAAGGCCAGTTGAGGGGATTTGTGGAGCAGATGGGGGGTATAAGAAAAGGTCCTCATCAGCACAATACCTCTAAGAACTTCTTATAGAATTCTACCGGATAACCGTCCGGCCCCGGAGCATTGCCTGACTGCATGCCCTCCAGTCCTCTAACAATTTCCTCTGCCTCGGAGATTCGAACAGCCGAGGTTGAAGGAGTTTTCGTTTTTTTCTCATGTCCATAAAGTTTACTCCCGCAATGATTTTATTGTTCTGAGCAGGGCGCTAATTCCTCAGGTGGCAGGGACGGAATATTCGGCAATTGCAGTGACGGATTATGCCCCGCATTGGGTGGATTTGCGGTTGAGTGAGGAGAGAGGGAAGCGCCCACTGCGGACGTAGCGGTTTGTGGGCCGGTGAATAAGTCCATTCAGAATTACCTGGATACAAACGATACGGGTGAGGTATCGGCAGCGGTAGTTTGGGAGGCTCTGAAAGCAGTTGTGAGAGGGGAACTAATTTTGATTCGGTCCCATAGAGAAAAGGTGGAACGAGCAGAGAGGGAGAGATTAGTGGAGGAGATACTTCGAGTGGATAGGAGCTATGCGGAGGCCCCGGATGCTAGGCTCCTGAGGGAGCGTCGGAAACCACACGCAGAGTTTGAGTTGTTGACCATGGGGAGGGCGGTGGAGCAGTTGAGGAGTGCAAGGTGGGGGGTGGCGGTCTACGAATATGGGGAAAAGGCGAGCAGGATGCTGGCGCACCAGCTTAGGAAGAGAGAGGCGGCCAGGGAGATTGGGGGAGTAAGGATTAGAGAGGGCGACATGGTATTGGACCCGGGGGGGTGAACGACGTTTTTAAAGAATTTTATAGTAAATGATATGGGTCGGAACCCCCTCCTGGTATCGAAGGGATGAGGCGATTCCTAGTTAAGTTGAGGTTCCCGAGGGTGGAAAAGGACCTGGTGGAGGGGCTGGGGGCCCCGTTTAGGGAACGTACTGAAGTCTGTGACGGTGGTGGCATACTCATTTAAGTTGGTCTTATCTTAAACATGTTAAATATGTTAAATATCTTAAATATGGACCAGTCCACTGTCTCTAAGCAGTCACGTAGGAACCCTTCTCTTTCCTCGGACCAGCACTGCACGGCTTTCTGAGCTGGATTCTCCCGCTATAGTTTCTGCTTGAATGCCGGGAGAAGGAGTTATGGTCTCATTTTCCAAAATGCGGTCGGGGGATGGAACGGTAGGCGCCCTTGATTTTTAAGTAGCAGTGGTCAAGAATGTTGTTGCCCCTGGTGGGACAGGAGATGTGCTGGTGGAATTTTGGCAGTCCACTCTTGAACTTGGCCTTGCTGAAGTCCTTGGAGATGTTGCCATGGAGAATGCACCAGGAAACAGTTAATTGCCAAGCCTTTGGTCAATTCAAACCAAACATGTCTTTATAATAATCTTTATTAGTGTCACAAGTAGGCTTAAATTAACACTGCCATGAAGTTACTGTGAAAATCCCCTAGTCGCGATACTAAGTGCCTATTTGGGTACACTGAGGGAAAATTCAGAATGTCCAATTCACCTAACAAGCACGTATTTTGGGACTTGTGGGAGGAAACTGGAGCACCCGGAGGAAACCCATGTAGACACGGGGAGAACGTGTCGACTCCGCACAGGCAGTAACCCAAGCTGGGAATCAAACCCAGGCCCCTGATGCTGTGAAGCAACAGTGCTACCCACTGTGCTACTGTACCACCCCAGAGTCGACTCTGATTGGGAAAGGCATTCCCATGGTGAATCAACCAGCTGGGAAATTATGTTTAATCTCTTTAATCTCTACTTTTACCCTGTCCTCAATAATATAATAATGATATAATATCATAATGTGATACTGAATGTCTCGTGAGTGCCTTGATTAATTTCCGACAAGAGCAGTGACATTGTCCCAGCATCCTAGCCAATACGTAGCCCTCCTCCAACATTACGCATACAAATTATCTGGTATTTTTCTACTTTTGAGGATGTTGCTGTTCGCAAATCAATAGCTACATTTCCTGCTTTGCAATTTGTATCAGTAGTTGCAAAATAGTTTGGGATATCATGAGGTCATGAATGATGCCCCATAAATGCGAGCCTTTTTCTGATATAGCATGAGAAAAATATGGCAGTTGAATTGAATACAGCTCCCTTTAAGAATGTGATGCTCTGCATCAAAGCCGTAATTCAGAAGGCCCGATTAAATGGCCTCGCCTCGACCAATTTGAGAGACGACGTGGCCATCAAGAGGCCTTCTGAGAGATTTGCGATACTCGGCAAGCCTTGCGAGCTCTTGACAGACATCGAGATCTCAATCGGTCTCACTGGGCGGAATACAAATTTGCATATTTAAGTGAGCAGTTAGGCTCCGAACTCTCCCAAGGCCCCAGGGTCAAACGCCCACACCTGGGACACCCCGACACAAGTACTAGTACTCGTCCACACAAACGTGGTTCAGGCATAATGGCACCTGGGTGGGGAGGTCTCTCCAGGCTGGCGGACGTCCCCGGTAGTCGGCATCTGGGCAGGATGGTACCCTGACACCTGGGCATCTTCCACAGCCAGGGTGCCCCGGTGGCACTGCTAGGATGGCAGGGACACTGCCAGGGTGTTTCTTCCCATTAAATCACGAACAGAACCATTCATGATTAGCTCTGTAATATATCGTCTTTAGTTGAGTGAATTCTGCCTGGCTGATGACAAATAGGGGAGCACGGTAGCATTGTGGATAGCACAATCGCTTCACAGCTCCAGGGTCCCAGGTTCGATTCTGGCTTTGGTCACTGTCTGTGCAGAGTCTGCACATCCTCCCCGTGTGTGCGTGGGTTTCCTCCGGGTGCTCTGGTTTCCTCCCACAGTGCAAAGATGTGCAGGTTAGGTGGATTGGCCATTCTAAATTGCCCTTAGTGCCTAAAATTGCCCTTAGTGTTGGGTGGGGTTACTGGGTTATGGGGCTAGGGTGGAGGTGTTAACCTTGGGTAGGGTGCTCTTTCCAGGAGCTGGTTCAGACTCGATGGGCCGAATGGCCTCCTTCTGCACTGTAAATTCTATGAAAATAAATAACCTAAAGGTGCATCTTAATGGTCTGACCTAAATTTGTGTATCGAGGGCAAGTCAAGTTGTCTCAGCCTGTCAGTGTATTCACTGTGAACGGGTAGAGAGAAAAAAAACACTTAGTGGATCTCTGTAAACCTTCTAAATTAGAAGGCACTTTATTTTATGAATTTGAGGCAGCTTTGAAAATATTTCTGATTTTTTTCAGTACACATTGGTTGTCAGCAAGAATAGTAATGAAAAGCAAAAGAAGCACAGGTGGTAATTGGCAGTAAATGAAACACGACATTCATGAATATTTTATTCTCTCCCTTCACCCAGTGAAACAAACAGAGGCTTCAAAAACAGTACTTCAGATAGTTAAAGAGAGAGTCCCAACATTAAAAACTTATTAAAAAAACAAACTTTAAACAATTATTTTTTAAGTGAACTGCAGCACCTTCTTTTTCTGATTCATGCTGTTTTCTTGACATTACTGGGAAACCTGATCCAAGAATCAGAGTGTAAATGATCGAAATTAATGTTAACATGAATATAACATTAAGGAAATATTTTTTAGTGCCGCTTTGGGCGAGATTGACAGTGTGTTTCTTGACGGCCACGTTGGCAAGATGTCGACTCATATCTAATGGCACTTAGTGCCGGAAAGGACCCCCCACGAGCTTCTTGCCATTACTGGCTGTCTCACCGTCTGATTTGCCCGACATGCACCTCAGTACCTGCTTTTAAATGTTCCCTCACCACTCATTCCCAGTCAATACAGAAGTATAGCAACACTTGCTGCTCGCTCGCATTGGGGATGCTGACTTGGCTCGGCTATTTCATGTTGTGGATGCAAGACGGGACCCCCTGGGTGGGATTCTCTGATCCTGAAGCTAAGTGTTGACGCCGTCATAAACGCCATCAACTCATCCCTTTGTCTCCCAATTCCTCCTTCCCCCTAATCCCCCCTCCCGCGACCCACGCCGCTCCAGCTGCCGATCCCCAGCGTCAGATAGACGGCGCGAGTCTGCGCATGCGCAGTGGGACCGGCGCCAATGCGCGCAGGTGCAGTCGCTCCCTTCTCCGCGCCGGCTCCAACGCAACATGGCGTAGGACTACAGGGGCCGGAGCGGAACAAAAGAGGCCCCAGCCCAAGAGGCCAGCTCGCCGATCGGTGGGCCTCGATCGTGGGCCAGGCCACAGCAGAGTCCCCCCGCCGGGGTTGAACCCCCCCCCCCCCCCCCCCCCCCCCCCCCCCCCCCCCCCCAACCAGGCCGCTCCTAGATGCATCCAAGTTGAGGTCACACCGGCTAAGAGCAGGTGTGAACGGCAACGGTGGGACTCAGCTTTTTTAGCGTGACCGCTCGACCCATCACAGGCCAAGAATCGCCGGGGGGGAGGCCCGTAGAGCAGCCCTGACCGCGATTCACGCTGGTCCCAGTGATTCTCCGGCCCAACACCGGGTCAGAGGACCAGCAGCAGGGTCACCAATACTGCCTGGGAGGCAGCGGCAGCCGCCCTTTCCCCGCTCCCAACAAATGACTGGTTGGCACCTCGCACGCTCCCAACATTCGTGCTTGCTCCTCAGAACCCCCTGGCACCAGCACAACCCGTTAATGGCCAGCTGCAGTGCACACACAGGTCACTTGCTATGAGCCCTCTCTTTTTCCCAGCAGGAGAAGATAGCCCACAATAAGTGGGAAAGGGCGAAGACGGGGGGGGCAGAATCCCAGAGATTCAAGTCCTCTCTCCTTATGAGGAATGGGCCCTGGAGATCCCGGGGTTGCCTGAGGCGAGAGCATTCACTGACAGCGAGGTTGGACTGGACCAGAAAGGTGAGAATCTCCTGCCCCTTCACCCCGTTGACCTGTCTCAAATTATTATTTCATGTCAGACAAAATGATCCTTCCCTCTCACTGACCACATGCCCATTGCCTTGCAGGATCTCCAGCTGATGGGAGTCAGGCCATCCAGAGTACCCTCCGCACTCCCCAAGAGACCACCTTGGAAGACAGCCCTGAGGAGACCACCATCGAGGCGTCACAGCTTTCACCCCCACCTTCCACCAGCACAGCGACACACCCCTCGGTGGGTGACAATAGTGGACAGGCTTCTGGGGCACAATCTGGTGAGCACCACACTGTTGCTGATGCACATCAGGTGGAGGCAGAAGCATCCCAGGGAGTCTGCAGTCGGAGGTCTGAGTCGCAGTCGGATGCGGAGCCTCTGGATAAGGCTTTCCCAGAGCTGATGCAGATGGTAGGACTCAGACAGGAGATTCAGGAGAGAGTGTCAGCGACATTCCAGCAAGTGCATAGCTGATTGGAAGAGTCTGAAAGGCTTTAGGCGCAGGAGATAATGCTGACCATGTGTGGCACCAAGATCAACACTGTTAGGGTGGTGACCACAGTGGAAAGCTCACAGCACGACATCAGCGTCACGAGAGGTGATGCCCAAGCCATGGCTCAGTCTGTGGTGACCATGGCTGAGGTAGAATTGTAAATCACCATAGTCTCCTTGGTGGCAGGGCCCTGGTTGGCCTCCAGTGCTTCCTCCTCCCTGCCAGTGTCCGTAAGGCTCTGGTATTTCCATGGATTGGAGGGGCAGCTGGAATGAGCTTCAGAAGCCTCTGCATCATCTGGCTCTGCCAGTCTTGGTGCCTTCCCATTGCTTTGCGTCCTCAGTGACTGGGCCATGTTCTGGAGTGCCTTGGCAATGCCCATCTACATCTGGAACATGTTCCTCTTCGACTGGGACATGATTTCCAGGCCCTCAGCCTGCCTGCACCACCAGGCCTTGTCCCCCAGGTACATAGGTCTAAGATCAAACACCCTCGATGCAGACCCCGTTCAGAGGGTGGGTGTGAGCGCACTGTCAGCAGAAAGACAGGATTCAGAATTTTGGCGTAAACTGAGGAGCACTAGAGCTAACCTCACAGTGAGTTACTCTCACTCTCCTGCCTGGTATATTGGCCTGAAGAGAGTGCCGACACCGGCACATCACCTTGGGGTGTTTTTACAGACCCTGGGAGGGTGGAACAGTGTAGCTGAGGGGGGGAATGTGTGAGGATCGGGGGACAGGGGAGGAAGGTGGGAAATGGGTGGGAGAGAGGGGAATGGAGTGAGGTGGAAGGAGTAGAATTGGGGGAGGGTGGGAAAGGGAGACTGCGGGTGGGGGGATTAGGGGGAAGGAGGAATTGGGAGACAAAGGGATGAGTTGATGTAAAAAGCCTCGTCCTATGAGAATCGGGTGAGGCTGAGGGCCTCCCTGGTCCTCCAGACCTGTCTGACCCTTGGCGCCACCTGTCCTCCATCTTCCAGCATCTCCTGCGGCTCCTCTCCAGGCTCCTCCTCCAACCCCACCTGGTCCGGCTCCTCCTCCTCAGGTGAGGCTGCATGTCCCTCCTCCCCCAGCATGTCACTCTGTTGCTGTGCCAGGTTGTGGAGGGCACACCAGACCACCACAGAACGGGAGACTCTCTGGCTGTGTACTATAATGCATCAACAGAGAGGCCTGGGCATTGGAACCGCATTTTGAGCAGTCCGTGCACCGTTCAAGTACAGCACAGGTGGAAACATGGACCTTGTTATATCGGGTCTCCGCCTCAGTCTCCAGCCTCCACACTGGCGTAATCAGCCAGGACCTCAGCGGATACCCCTTATCACCAAGAGCCTACTCGTCATCCTAGGGTAGTCCTCGAAGACGGCGGGGATCTCAGAGTGTCCCAGGAGGTAGCTGTCGTACATGCACCCGGGGTAGCATGCACAGATGTGCATGATCCAGAGGCAGTGGTTGCACAGGAGTTGAACATTCAGGGAGTGGAACCCCTTCCTGCCAATGAAAGCCACTCCCTGATGCCCCGGTGCGTGCAAGGCGACATGCGTGTCATCTATTGGCCCCTAGACCTGGGGAGTCCTGGAGGTGGTGGAGGATCCTGAAACCCTGGGACTGGTCCAGCTAAAAAGTTGATATAGTCTGACGCCTAGGCATACAGGGTATCTGTTACCTTACGGATGCACTTGTAAATTAGTTGCATGGAAGTTCAGGACTGCAGTGACCTTCATGGCCACCAGGAGTGGGTGCCCTCCTCCTCCTCCAAGTCTGGGCACAGGTGGCACTGTCTCTATTGAGACAGAGTCTCCTGCGGCACATGTTGTCTGTTATCTCCTGGAAAGACCAACGATGTCTGTACACCTTGCTGGCATCCCTCTCTGGATTCCTCCTTGGCCTGATGGACGGCCGGGTCTTCAGTGTGGGCACTAGCCCCCTGCACATGGAGTACCGCACCCAGTCTGTGTCAACATTGCTGCCATCTTCTCCAGCTTCCGGCCGCCTGGGCTGTCCCCAGCACTGCGGGGGCAGCCTCTTCCGCACCCGACACAATTTTCCATATTTTGGATATCTGTAAGGAATTGGAGAAAGAGACTGACAATCAGTTAGGGCTTGTATCCCAGGACCCTCATATCCCCCAAGCCTCACCCACCCTTACGTATCCCGCCTTCTCTCAGAATGCCATCCACTGAGCCATTGTGCTGGAAAACCTCACTGTGCAAGCTCCCCCCCGCCACATCAGGAGCCCCAAGATGCCAGACCACTGCCAGGGACATTAGGGAGACCGTGCTCAGGTGCCCTCCCCTGATCCACATACTTACACCATGGCCGCGAGGATATCGCCACTGCTGAAACCCAGCTCTTGACTATTTGATTGTTGGCTGCTTCTACGGTGTTGACGCTTCTGGAGATCAGGTAAACTGTGCAGGCTTCAAAGTTTGACTGAAATGTGAAGCAATCGTCATTGTCTTGGATATGGCGCGTGTGCCCATGAGAAGCCACTTGAGTAATATTTTATTGGTAAAAACGATCAGCAGTAACAAAGATTTGAAAATTAACTACATAACATTCCACATATCACACTAACCATTCAACAACAAGGACCCCTCACTGTTCCATATTTGTACTAATACAAAGCTACCAACTCATTTTCACACTAAAAAACAAACACACAATATCATCCCCGCAGGTTCCTCAACAGAAACGGAGGATAAACCTTTGGATGGCTTATCATGTCCAGACCTTTGTCGTAGATATAATCAGTTCATCAATGTGTTAGTTGCTGGTTGTTCCACGTATCAGTGCCACTCTCTGTCCATGAGTTGCAGCTTTGCAGTCCCTCTCCCACATGGCCCAATCTGATCAAATCCTTGCATCCTCAGTACAAACACAAAGATACAACAGTTCATATGTACAAAGAAAACCAAGCACACCATATCACCCCTCGCAGGTCCTCAACAGAATGGAGGATTCTTGCTGTTTGGTCATTTTACAGAGCAGTCTTTGTCTATCAGCCTCCATTGTGCAGGCCTTCCTACACGGCCTAATTTCATTGGAGCCAAAGCTCGGTATACATATGTTCCACTGGCATAAAAGGTGCAGTAAAACAGCCTCGACGTTCGACATGTTTAACCCGCGGAGACATGCTAATTTATATACAGAACACACCACATGTACAATAAAACCCCATGTAATCCACAAAAGCATTCCTTGAACACCTTCATCAAGTTGCACACTTGGATCAATCCAGCCTCTCCCTCCTGCAGCTCCCAGCAGTATACTCAATAGTGGAAAATCGTACCAATGCAGAGCACACCAGAAGAGAGAAAGAGCTCCCCTTCCCCTTCTCCAGCACTGGCAGCAGGTCATCATCCATCCTCCCTTTCCTTACTCCAGGCCACAAAAGCAAAGGCATGGCAGCAAACAAACAGACATTCTCCTGGCAGCTGGAAATGGAAGCAGCTATAAACAGCAAACACTGCTCATTCAGATCAATCTGCCTCTCTCTCTCTTTGTCTCTCTCCCTCCTGCAGCTCCCAGCAGTCAACTCCTCAACAGTGACAAATCGCACTGACACAGAGCACACCAGAAGAGAAAAAAAGCTCCCATTCCCCTTCTCTAGCACAGGCAGCAGGTCATCTTCCCATCCTCCTTTTCCTTACTCTGGCTTACAGAAAAAGTAGGAAATAGCAGCAGCAGCCTCCAGGAATTTGCAGCTACAAGCAGCAGCAAACACAACCTGCACGTTTTATTTACGTCAATATTTTGTTTATTAAATGGTCAACAGTAACAAAGTTACTACATACCATTCCACATATTACCCTAACCATTCAACAACAAGGAAACGTCACCATTCCATATTGGTACCGATACAAAGCTATATCAGCTCATTTTCACACAAAAAAATCCACACAGTATCACCCCTCACAGGTTCCTCAACAGAAACAGGGGATAAGCCTGAGAATGTGTTATCATGTCCCGAACTTTGTCGTAGAAATGATTTGTCCATCAATGTGTTACATGTTACATGTATCAGTGCCATTGTCCACCCAGGAGCCACAGCGGTGCAGGCCCCTCCCACACGGCCCAATCTCACTGGAACCAAATCCTGGCATCCGCATATTCCACTGGCATTCAAGGTGCAGTAGAATATCCTTGACTTCCAGCATGTTTAACCCATGGTGACGTGCCAGTTCAATGCAGCATTCACCACACCACAAAAGCATGAGCAATCTGCAAAAACATTTCTTCAATGGTGTCATCAGGTGGCCCATTTGGATCAATGTTGCGCATCAAGTCCTGCAGCATCCTTTTGGCTCATACCGGATTGCCTTCTGGACTCATACGTCCTCCTGATCTCGGTGTTCCGAATTCAGGTATCTTAGAAAATGTTCTCCTTCTTTCCGGCTACAGAAAAAGAACGAAACAGCAACAGCAGCTTCCAATGCATTTGCAGCCATCAGCAGGAGCAGCAGCAAACACAACCTGCAGCTGTGAAGTGCTCTCACAACTAACAAGGCCAATTCCTTATCAGCAATGGCCTTTGTGATGTTTTCTGTTTTCTTGGTAAGGATGGCTTTGGTGGGCAGTGTTCAACAAAGAACATCAAGCTATGTTGATTAACAAAGCTGATTTATTAACACTACTTGTAACTAGATTCAAACGTCTTCCTAAGTACACTGGTTGCTAAAAAAAAAACTATGCTATAACTCTATTTACAGACCTCCAGAAAACACTACTCTCTCATGCCGAAACACCTTTTCCCCGAATCAAGGGTGTCACGTGATCTACATGACTGTCTTGATCACAAGGGGCTGTTTAGCACAGGGCTAAATCACTGACTTTGAAATCAGACCAAGCAGGCCAGCAGCATGGTTAGATTCCCGTAACAGCCTCCCCGAACAGGCGCTGGAATGTGGCAACTAGAGGCTTTTCACAGTAACTTCATTTGAAGCCTACTCGTGACAATAAGCGATTTTCATTTCATTTCATTTCAATCTGGTGGTGAGATGTACTCACATAAAATTGTTAACCCTTCATCTACCATACAATATCCATATTGTTACATCCCCCTTTCTTTGAATTAGTTTGGAGACTTGTACAAACATATTTACATGGAATGAGCATTGTATGTTCAATACATGGTTGAATGGTTACTGTCTATTTGTCAACAATTTTTCTTTTAAAAGTTCAAATTGAGTCTGTCTGCTTTCTCAATCGTGGACCTTCTCAATCGTGGTGGTTCAAATGATGTTATTGTCTTCTCTGGTGTAACAACATCTCGCTGTTGTGCCATTGTAGTCTTGAGTATCCAGCTCTATGTGTGGAAATACAGGGTGAGCTGTCTTCACTTTGTGAAGCGCTATATGATTCCTTTGTAGGTTTGAATTTTCATCTGTCAGAATGATGTATGAGTGTGGAGCTGCCTGGCGAATCACTCATGCCATGCAAGACCATGCTCCTGTCAGAATCTATACTTGCACATTATCTCCTGGTTCTCACATTGTGAGATCCGTCACTGTCCTGTCATAGTAAAGCTCCTGGTTTTGCTTAATTATCTGTACAGCATTGTCATTATCAGGATCTGCTGTTGATTCATTAGCAGTTGTGCTAGTGAAAATCCAGTTGCTAGTGGTGTCACGCTGTAGCTTAACAAAGCTAAGAATGGATCACTTCTTGACTCCAATGCTTTGTAGAGCAGTTGCTTGGCTATATGCACACCTTTTTCAGGTCTAAAGCTGAGATATATAATTCAAACGGCTGTTTGAAATTTTACCAGTGAACATCAACTTTACCCGATGTCCGGAATTGCTTTGGAGTCTGCAATCCCTCCATCTCACTTTGACTGGGCAGTTTTTTACGAGGTAACTGGCTTACATGAGGTTGTTGCGATTGGAGCCTGGTTGAGTTATTTTTCTTCTTTCCTTGCAAGTTTTTTTTTCGCACAGAGATTTTATTTTGCTCAACCTTTCTATTTTATCTTAGGAAGTTCTCCTGGTGTCATGTTCATATCACTGTTGGTACTATGTGATGTTCTCTGTTTTCTTGGTAAGGATGGCTTTGATGTGTAGTGTTCAACAAAGAACATTAAGCTATGTTGATTAACAAAGCTAATTTATTAAAACCACTTATAACTAGATTCGAACATCTTCCTTAGTACAAATTATGCAAAGTAAACTATGCTAAAACTCTATCTACAGACCTCCAAAATACACGACTACTCTCTCTCACGCCTAAACACCTTCTCCCCAAATCAAGAATGTCACGTGATGTACGTGACTGCTCTTGATCACCATCTGGTGTTGAGATGTATTTACATAAAATTTTTAACCTTTCATCTACCATACAATATCCATATTTACAGCCTTCAGCTGTGAAGCGAAAGGCTGCTCACAGTCAAAGGGAGTTAAAGTGACTTTCAGCACAGAACCAAGAACACGGCTCTGTCATAGGACATACAGGCAGCAGCTGTAATTACCCCTGTTATGGGTATCCATAATATTTAAAGATCATGTGAAGGCCTCAGAGGTGAATGGCCCTGCAAGCACTAACCCTCCCCCACCCCGCACCTCCCCCACCTGGTACAAGGGACACCCCCCGACCTGGAACGCTTTAGCCCCTGACCAAGCCCGACCTCCCTGAGGTGCCCCCCCCCCCCCCCCCCACCCCGCCCCCTCCGGGGAAACCACCCAAGTACCTTTGAGCTGAATGCCGGGAAATGAAAATGGCTACTCACCCCCTCAGTTCCCCCCAGCAGCCATTACGCCAGCTTCACTTTTTTAAAACGGAGTACTAAATGATGCCCAGTGATTTCTCACTGGAAAGCCAGTTAATTCCCGGGAGGCCCTTACATTCGACTCCAATCTTGCTAATAAGATGGGAAGGTTAACGATACGCTCGCTATTTTTGGGTGCCATCTGGACCTCGCCATTGGGAGCAGGCCAGTTAGATAGCAAATTGATCCATGCCCGGCTTGAATATCGATTTTGGCCTTTCCCGCTATTGAACGGGCATACCCAGATCCGCGCTGAATGCAAAACGGTGGTTAAATTGTGCCCTTGGCCATTTTGTGTCCAGTGGCCCACTGGTGATTTTAGTCATATTGCGCATAACTGATGATGTGGGCAAGCAAATCAACTGTTCTCATTATTACTGTGGGCTGGATTTTGGAAGCAGTTTATGGCTGAGATTGGAGGCGGGTGGGCTCGCAATTTTAGCACCGCCAATCATCATGCTGGTTGGGTGCCACGCTCCCGACTCCGAGCCAGGCGGGAGGCCTGGCCGGGGTCAGATCGGCTTAACCAATTGAGGGAAATTAGCGCCAATTATGAGGTCTATTAAAACCCTGTTCCCATGCCAACTGGGATTTCCAGTCAGAAATGCAGACAGGTGACATCAGCCTGGATTATGGCCAGGCAGCAAATCTTCCTTTCCCAGACATGTGCGGCATTGGTGAGTTTTCACTGTCTGATTTGTTAGCCTCTCAATGCCCTAATTGTTCATTCGGTCAAATGGCTGCGACTGGTATGTTCGGGATACCAGGGACGTGCACAGTTTGAATGTCTAGCTTCAGTGCACTCAGGGGTTTGAAGTTTCCTGTTTAAAAGAAGTTACTCGGTTAAAAAGAAATCACCTCTCACCGAGCAGCATGGAAATCACTTGGAAAAAACAAGCAGCCGCTTGGTTCCGAATGTTTGAAAAAGAATTGGGGATGCAGGTGGGGGAAATTTTTGGAGGTCACCACATAGCTTATTTTTATAGAGGTTGAAGAGGGTAGAGTGAGAAAGGAGGCAGGTTGAAAGAATGGGAAAGAGAGAGAGAGACAGGTTGGGAAAATCAGGGAGTGAGAGACAGAGTTGGAGTGTGCTGTGTATTTGGGTATGTGTGCAGGTGTGCAAGAAACTGTGCAGCAAGTAAGTGTGTAAAGATGCCTGAGACTATGCCTGTGAGATTAAGAGCAGGTATGTGTATACGGCAGAATCAGGCTGTTTGAGCATACATTTGTGAATGTTCTGCTAGTTTGTGTGTGAGTATGTGTGTAGATGCAGGTGTGTGAATGGGGCTGCAGTTTGTGGATCTGTTTGTGGGCAGGAGGGTGTAAATTTGTGCATTTGTGACCCAAGGGTTGTATATGCCCCTGGCAAGGCCAACATTTCTTGTTGATTTGGTAATTTGGACATTCTGAATTATCCCTCGGTGTACCCGAACAGGCACCGGAATGTGGCGACTAGGGGCTTTTCACAGGAACTTCATTACTGTGTTAATGGAAGCCTACTTGTGACAATAAACATTATTATATTATATAATTGCTTCTTAACAATCGCAGTCTCTCCAGGGAAGGCAGTGGGGTCATGGTATTGTCACTGGACTAGTAAACCAAAAACCCAGGATAATCCTCTGGGGACCCAGGTTCAAATCCCACCACTGCCAATGGTGAAATTTTAATTCAATTAAAACCTGGAATTAAAAGTTGAATGATGACCATGAAACCATTGTTGATTGCCTAACAACCCATCTGGTGGTTCACTAATGTCCTTTAGGGAAGTAAATCTGCCGCCCTTACCTAGTCTCCATGTGACTTCAGACCCACAGCAATGTGGTTGACTCTTAACTGCCCCCTTAATGGCAATTAGGGATGGACAATAAATGCTGGCACAGACTGCGACTCCCACATCCCATGAACAAATAAAAAAAAAGTCTGCCTAGTGAAAACCTTGGGATCATTAAATCCCTGGGTCAGTTAAAATAATAAAGTTATGCTGTCTGTGTGATATATAATAATTAGCTATTAATTAACATTGAATAGGGGCAGCACGGTGGCCTAGTGGTTAGCACAACCGCCTCACGGCGCTGAGGTCCCAGGTTCGATCCCGGCTCTGGGTCACTGTCCGTGTGGAGTTTGCACATTCTCCCCGTGTCTGCGTGGGTTTCGCCCCCACAACCCAAAAATGTGCAGAGTAGGTGGATTGGCCACGCTAAATTGCCCCTTAATAGAAAAAATAATTGGGTAATTAACATTGAATATAGGCTTCCATTAATTGTATGTAGTTTCCATTTCTCAGATTGAAACCCAGAACATAATTGAAAGTATGAGATTGGAAACATCTCAATTGTATCGGCATTTGTGGGCAGCACGGCAGCACAGGTGGCTAGCACTGTGGCTTCACAGCGCCAGGGTTCCAGGTTCGATTCCCCGCTGGGTCACTGTCTGTGCGGAGTCTGCACGTCCTCCCCGTGTCTGCGTGGGTTTCCTCCGGGTGCTCCGGTTTCCTCCCATAATCCAAAGATGTGCAGGTTAGGTGGATTGGCCATGATAAATTGCCCTTAGTGACCAGAAAGGTTAGGAGGGGGTTATTGGGTTACGGGGATAGGATGGAAGTGAGGGCTTAAGTGGGTCGGTGCAGACTCGATGGGCCGAATGGCCTCCTTCTGCACTGTATGTTCTATCTTCAGTTCCTTTAGATTGGCTGTGATGGTCTCATTGACCCTTAGCCTACTCAATGTGATGGGAGATATTAATGGAATGCCGTGTAACAATGGTGTATGATATGTTAACCCAGTGGGCATATCAGACTATGATACTGGCTACAGCAGGTCAACAGTGTGCATTTTATTGTAATACACACATGAAATGAGTGCCTTACCCTGGTTGTGACACAGATGTACTGAGAGAGGTGGAAGGTTATGAGAGGACGTGGAGCAGTAAATGTGTGTGGGGGGGGCTGGCAGGTGGGAGGGAGGAGGGGGGGTCGGGGGAAGGGCAGTGGTGCTACAAATAGCTGTGGTGAGTAGTTGTACTTTTATATCACCTTTCAAAATATGTCAGCTGCAATTCATTACCTTGGAATACAGTCACTGCTTTTATGGGGAAGTAGGAGACGTACTTCATGGTAAATTCCTATTAAAAAAACATTTTAGATAAATACAGCAGTCTTACAGATTGAAGGAGGAATGTTAGGTCAGAACACCTGGACAACTTGATGCAATATTCCATACACCCGTAAGCACATACTCGCTACATCACATTCACATACTCACTACCTCACACGCACATACTCGCGACCTAACACGCACATATTCGTTACATCACAGGCACATACTCACTACCTCACACACACATACCCGTTACCTCACACGCACATACTCACGACCTCACACACACATACTCCCTACCTCACACGCACACACTCCCTACCTCATATGCACATACTCCCTACCTCACATGCACATACTCGCTATCTCGCACGCACATACTCGCTATCTCGCACGCACATACACGCTATCTCGCACGCACATACTCGCTATCTCGCACGCACATACTCACTAACTCACACACACATACTCGCTACCTCACACGCACATACTCACTACCTCACACGCACATACCCGCTACCTCACAAGCACATACCCGCTACCTCACACGCACATACCCGCTACCTCACACGCACATACTCACTACCTCACACGCACATACCCGCTACCTCACACGCACATACCCGCTACCTCAAACGCACATACTCGCGACCTCACACGCACACACTCCCTACCTCACATGCACATACTCCCTACCTCATATGCACATACTCGCTATCTCGCACGCACATACTCGCTATCTCGCACACACATACTAACTATCTCACACGCACATACTCGCTATCTCGCACGCACATACTCACTACCTCACACGCACATACTCACTACCTCACATGCACATACCCGCTACCTCACACGCACATACTCGTGACCTCACACGCACATACTCGCTACCTCGCACGCACATACTCCCTACCTCACATGCACATACTCGCTATCTCGCACGCACATACTCGCTATCTCGCACGCACATACTCGCTATCTCGCATGCACATACTCGCTATCTCGCACGCACATACTCACTATCTCTCACACACATACTCGCTATCTCGCACGCACATACTCGCTACCTCACACGCACATACTCGCTACCTCACACGCAAACACTCGCTACCTCACACGCATATACGCGCTACCTCACATGCACATACTCGCTACCTCACACGCAAACACTCGCTACCTCACATGCACATACCCGCTACCTCACACGCACATACTCGTGACCTCACACGCACATACTCGCTACCTCACACGCACATACTCCCTACCTCACATGCACATACTCGCTATCTCGCACGCACATACTCGCTATCTCGCACGCACATACTCACTATCTCTCACACACATACTCGCTATCTCGCACGCACATACTCGCTACCTCACACGCACATACTCGCTACCTCACATGCACATACTCGCTACCTCACACGCAAACACTCGCTACCTCACACTCGCATATACACGCTACCTCACACGCACATACTCGCTACATCACACGCAAACACTCGCTACCTCACACGCTAACACTCCATACCTCACATGAACATACTCCCTACCTCACATGCACATACTCGCTATCTCGCACGCACATACTCGCTATCTCGCACGCACATACTCACTAACTGACACACACATACTCGCTATCTCGCAAGCACATACTCGCTATCTCGCACGCACATACTCACTAACTCACACACACATACTCGCTATCTCGCACGCACATACTCGCTACCTCACACGCACATACTCACTACCTCACACGCACATACCCGCTACCTCACACGCACATACTCGCGGCCTCACACGCACATACTCGCGACCTCACACGCACACACTCCCTACCTCACATGCACATAATCCCTACCTCACATGCACATACTCGCTATCTCGCACGCACATACTCGCTATCTCGCACGCACATACTCGCTATCTCGCACGCACATACTCACTATCTCGCACGCACATACTCACTACCTCACACGCACATACCCACTACCTCACACGCACATACTCGCTACCTCACACGGACATACTCGCTACCTCACATGCAAACACTCGCTACCTCACATGCATATACTCGCTACCTCACATGCACATACTCGCTACCTCACACGCAAACACTCGCTACCTCACATGCACATACTTGCTACCTCACACACAAACACTCGCTACCTCACACTCGCATATACACGCTACCTCACACGCACATACTCGCTACATCACACGCAAACACTCGTACCTCACACGCAAACACTCCCTACCTCACATGCACATACTCCTGACCTCACATTCACATACTCGCTATCTCGCACGCACATACTCGCTATCTCGCACGCACATACTCACTAACTCACACACACATACTCGCTATCTCGAACGCACATACTCGCTACCTCACACGCACATACTCACTACCTCACACGCACATACCCGCTACCTCACACGCACATACTCGCGACCTCACACGCACATACTCGCGACCTCACACGCACACACTCCCTAACTCACATGCACATAATCCCTACCTCACATGCACATACTCGCTATCTCGCACGCACATACTCGCTATCTCGCACGCACATACTCGCTATCTCGCACGCACATACTCACTATCTCGCACGCACATACTCACTACCTCACACGCACATACCCGTTACCTCACACGCACATACTCGCGACCTCACACACACATACTCGCTACCTCACACGCACATATTCCCTACCTCACACGCACACACTCCCTACCTCATATGCACATACTCCCTACCTCACATGCACATACTCGCTATCTCGCACGCACATACTCGCTATCTCGCACGCACATACTCGCTATCTCGCACGCACATACTCGCTATCTCGCACGCACATACTCACTAACTCACACACACATACTCGCTACCTCACACGCACATACTCACTACCTCACACGCACATACCCGCTACCTCACACGCACATACCCGCTACCTCACACGCACATACTCACTACCTCACACGCACATACCCGCTACCTCACACGCACATACTCACTACCTCACACGCACAAACCCGCTACCTCACACACACATACCCGCTACCTCAAACGCACATACTCGCGACCTCACACGCACACACTCCCTACCTCACATGCACATACTCCCTACCTCACATGCACATACTCGCTATCTCGCACGCACATACTCGCTATCTCGCACGCACATACTCGCTATCTTGCATGCACATACTCGCTATCCCGCACGCACATACTCACTATCTCTCACACACATACTCGCTATCTCGCACGCACATACTCGCTACCTCACACGCACATACTCACTACCTCACACGCAAACACTCGCTACCTCACACGCATATACTCGCTACCTCACATGCACATACTCGCTACATCACACGCAAACACTCGCTACCTCACACGCAAACACTCCCTACCTCACATGAACATACTCCCTACCTCACATGCACATACTCGCTATCTCGCACGCACATACTCGCTATCTCGCACGCACATACTCACTAACTCACACACACATACTCGCTATCTCGCACGCACATACTCGCTATCTCGCACGCACATACTCACTAACTCACACACACATACTCGCTATCTTGCACGCACATACTCACTATCTCGCACGCACATACTCACCACCTCACACGCACATACCCGTTACCTCACACGCACATACTCGCGACCTCACACACACATACTCGCTACCTCACACGCACATATTCCCTACCTCACACGCACACACTCCCTACCTCATATGCACATACTCCCTACCTCACATGCACATACTCGCTATCTCGCACGCACATACTCGCTATCTCGCACGCACATACTCGCTATCTCGCACGCACATACTCGCTATCTCGCACGCACATACTCACTAACTCACACACACATACTCGCTACCTCACACGCACACACTCACTACCTCACACGCACATACCCGCTACCTCACACGCACATACCCGCTACCTCACACGCACATACTCACTACCTCACACGCACATACCCGCTACCTCACACGCACATACTCCCTACCTCACACGCACAAACCCGCTACCTCACACGCACATACCCGCTACCTCAAACGCACATACTCGCGATCTAACACGCACACACTCCCTACCTCACATGCACATACTCCCTACCTCACATGCACATACTCGCTATCTCGCACGCACATACTCGCTATCTCGCACGCACATACTAACTATCTCACATGCACATACTCGCTATCTCGCACGCACATACTCACTAACTCACACACACATACTCGCTATCTCGCACGCACATACTCGCTACCTCACACGCACATACCCGCTACCTCACACGCACATACTCGCGACCTCACACGCACATACTCGCGACCTCACACGCACACACTCCCTACCTCACATGCACATAATCCCTACCTCACATGCACATACTCGCTATCTCGCACGCACATACTCGCTATCTCGCACGCACATACTCACTATCTCGCACGCACATACTCACTACCTCACACGCACATACTCGTGACCTCACACGCACATATTCCCTACCTCACACGCACACACTCCCTACCTCATATGCACATACTCCCTACCTCACATGCACATACTCGCTATCTCGCACGCACATACTCGCTATCTTGCACGCACATACTCGCTATCTCGCACGCACATACTCGCTATCTCGCACGCACATACTCACTAACTCACACACACATGCTCGCTACCTCACACGCACATACTCACTACCTCACACGCACATACCCGCTACCTCACACGCACATACCCGCTACCTCACACGCACATACCCGCTACCTCACACGCACATACTCACTACCTCACACGCACAAACCCGCTACCTCACACGCACATACCCGCTACCTCAAACGCACATACTCGCGACCTCACACGCACACACTCCCTACCTCACATGCACATACTCCCTACCTCACATGCACATACTCGCTATCTCGCACGCACATACTCGCTATCTCGCACGCACATACTAACTATCTCACATGCACATACTCACTATCTCGCACGCACATACTCACTACCTCACATGCACATACCCGCTACCTCACACGCACATATTCGTGACCTCACGCGCACATACTCGCTACCTCACACGCACATACTCCCTACCTCACATGCACATACTCGCTATCTCGCACGCACATACTCGCTATCTCGCACGCACATACTCGCTATCTCGCATGCACATACTCGCTATCTCGCACGCACATACTCACTATCTCTCACACACATACTCGCTATCTTGCACGCACATACTCGCTACCTCACACGCACATACTCGCTACCTCACACGCAAACACTCGCTACCTCACACGCATATACTCGCTACCTCACATGCACATACTCGCTACCTCACACGCAAACACTCACTACCTCACATGCACATACCCGCTACCTCACATGCACATACTCGTGACCTCACACGCACATACTCGCTACCTCACACGCACATACTCCCTACCTCACATGCACATACTCGCTATCTCGCACGCACATACTTGCTATCTCGCATGCACATACTCGCTATCTCGCACGCATATACTCACTAACTCTCACACACATACTCGCTATCTCGCACTCACATACTCGCTACCTCACACGCACATACTCGCTACCTCACATGCACATACTCGCTACCTCACACGCAAACACTCGCTACCTCACACTCGCATATACACGCTACCTCACACGCACATACTCGCTACATCACACGCAAACACTCGCTACCTCACACGCAAACACTCCCTACCTCACATGAACATACTCCCTACCTCACATGCACATACTCGCTATCTCGCACGCACATACTCGCTATCTCGCACGCACATACTCACTAACTGACACACACATACTCGCTATCTCGCACGCACATACTCGCTATCTCGCACGCACATACTCACTAACTCACACACACATACTCGCTATCTCGCACGCACATACTCGCTACCTCACACGCACATACTCACTACCTCACACGCACATACCCGCTACCTCACACGCACATACTCGCGACCTCACACGCACATACTCGCGACCTCACACGCACACACTCCCTACCTCACATGCACATAATCCCTACCTCACATGCACATACTCGCTATCTCGCACGCACATACTCGCTATCTCGCACGCACATACTCGCTATCTCGCACGCACATACTCACTATCTCGCACGCACATACTCACTCCCTCACACGCACATACTCGTGACCTCACACGCACATACTCGCTACCTCACACGCACATACTCCCTACCTCACACGCACATACTCGCTATCTCGCACGCACATACTCACTATCTCGCACGCACATACTCACTACCTCACACGCACATACCCACTACCTCACACGCACATACTCGTGACCTCACACGCACATACTCGCTACCTCACACGCACATACTCCCTACCTCACACGCACATACTCGCTATCTCGCACGCACATACTCACTATCTCTCACACACATACTCGCTATCTCGCACGCACATATTCCCTATCTCTCACACACATACTCGCACGCACATACTCGCTACCTCACACGGACATACTCGCTACCTCACACGCAAACACTCGCTACCTCACATGCATATACTCGCTACCTCACATGCACATACTCGCTACCTCACACGCAAACACTCGCTACCTCACATGCACATACTTGCTACCTCACACGCAAACACTCGCTACCTCACACTCGCATATACACGCTACCTCACACGCACATACTCGCTACATCACACGCAAACACTCGTACCTCACACGCAAACACTCCCTACCTCACATGCACATACTCCCTACCTCACATGCACATACTCGCTATCTCGCACGGAAATACTCGCTATCTCTCACGCACATACTCACTAACTCACACACACATACTCGCTACCTCACACGCACATACTCACTACCTCACACGCACATACCCGCTACCTCACACGCACATACCCGCTACCTCACACGCACATACTCACTACCTCACACGCACATACCCGCTACCTCACACGCACATACTCACTACCTCACACGCACAAACCTGCTACCTCACACGCACATACCCGCTACCTCAAACGCACATACTCGCGACCTCACACGCACACACTCCCTACCTCACATGCACATACTCCCTACCTCACATGCACATACTCGCTATCTCGCACGCACATACTCGCTATCTCGCACGCACATACTAACTATCTCACATGCACATACTCGCTATCTCGCACGCACATACTCACTACCTCACACGCACATACTCACTACCTCACATGCACATACCCGCTACCTCACACGCACATACTCGTGACCTCACGCGCACATACTCGCTACCTCACACGCACATACTCCCTACCTCACATGCACATACTCGCTATCTCGCACGCACATACTCGCTATCTCGCACGCACATACTCGCTATCTCGCATGCACATACTCGCTATCTCGCACGCACATACTCACTATCTCTCACACACATACTCGCTATCTTGCACGCACATACTCGCTACCTCACACGCACATACTCGCTACCTCACACGCAAACACTCGCTACCTCACACGCATATACTCGCTACCTCACATGCACATACTCGCTACCTCACACGCAAACACTCACTACCTCACATGCACATACCCGCTACCTCACACGCACATACTCGTGACCTCACACGCACATACTCGCTACCTCACACGCACATACTCCCTACCTCACATGCACATACTCGCGACCTCACACGCACACACTCCCTACCTCACATGCACATAATCCCTACCTCACATGCACATACTCGCTATCTCGCACGCACTTACTCGCTATCTCGCACGCACATACTCGCTATCTCGCACGCACATACTCACTATCTCGCACGCACATACTCACTCCCTCACACGCACATACTCGTGACCTCACACGCACATACTCGCTACCTCACACGCACATACTCCCTACCTCACACGCACATACTCGCTATCTCGCACGCACATACTCACTATCTCGCACGCACATACTCACTACCTCACACGCACATACCCACTACCTCACACGCACATACTCGTGACCTCACACGCACATACTCGCTACCTCACACGCACATACTCCCTACCTCACACGCACATACTCGCTATCTCGCACGCACATACTCACTATCTCTCACACACATACTCGCTATCTCGCACGCACATATTCCCTATCTCTCACACACATACTCGCACGCACATACTCGCTACCTCACACGGACATACTCGCTACCTCACACGCAAACACTCGCTACCTCACATGCATATACTCGCTACCTCACATGCACATACTCGCTACCTCACACGCAAACACTCGCTACCTCACATGCACATACTTGCTACCTCACACGCAAACACTCGCTACCTCACACTCGCATATACACGCTACCTCACACGCACATACTCGCTACATCACACGCAAACACTCGTACCTCACACGCAAACACTCCCTACCTCACATGCACATACTCCCTACCTCACATGCACATACTCGCTATCTCGCACGGAAATACTCGCTATCTCTCACGCACATACTCACTAACTCACACACACATACTCGCTACCTCACACGCACATACTCACTACCTCACACGCACATACCCGCTACCTCACACGCACATACCCGCTACCTCACACGCACATACTCACTACCTCACACGCACATACCCGCTACCTCACACGCACATACTCACTACCTCACACGCACAAACCTGCTACCTCACACGCACATACCCGCTACCTCAAACGCACATACTCGCGACCTCACACGCACACACTCCCTACCTCACATGCACATACTCCCTACCTCACATGCACATACTCGCTATCTCGCACGCACATACTCGCTATCTCGCACGCACATACTAACTATCTCACATGCACATACTCGCTATCTCGCACGCACATACTCACTACCTCACACGCACATACTCACTACCTCACATGCACATACCCGCTACCTCACACGCACATACTCGCTACCTCACACGCACATACTCCCTACCTCACATGCACATACTCGCTATCTCGCACGCACATACTCGCTATCTCGCACGCACATACTCGCTATCTCGCATGCACATACTCGCTATCTCGCACGCACATACTCACTATCTCTCACACACATACTCGCTATCTTGCACGCACATACTCGCTACCTCACACGCACATACTCGCTACCTCACACGCAAACACCCGCTACCTCACACGCATATACTCGCTACCTCACATGCACATACTCGCTACCTCACACGCAAACACTCACTACCTCACATGCACATACCCGCTACCTCACACGCACATACTCGTGACCTCACACGCACATACTCGCTACCTCACACGCACATACTCCCTACCTCACATGCACATACTCGCTATCTCGCACGCACATACTCGCTATCTCGCATGCACATACTCGCTATCTCGCACGCATATACTCACTATCTCTCACACACATACTCGCTATCTCGCACGCACATACTCGCTACCTCACACGCACATACTCGCTAGCTCACACGCACATACTCGCTACCTCACACGCAAACACTCGCTACCTCACACTCGCATATACACGCTACCTCACACGCACATACTCGCTACATCACACGCAAACACTCGCTACCTCACACGCAAACACTCCCTACCTCACATGAACATACTCCCTACCTCACATGCACATACTCGCTATCTCGCACGCACATACTCGCTATCTCGCACGCACATACTCACTAACTGACACACACATACTCGCTATCTCGCACGCACATACTCGCTATCTCGCACGCACATACTCACTAACTCACACACACATACTTGCTATCTCGCACGCACATACTCGCTACCTCACACGCACATACTCACTACCTCACACGCACATACCCGCTACCTCACACGCACATACTCGCGACCTCACACGCACATACTCGCGACCTCACACGCACACACTCCCTACCTCACATGCACATAATCCCTACCTCACATGCACATACTCGCTATCTCGCACGCACATACTCGCTATCTCGCACGCACATACTTGCTATCTCGCACGCACATACTCCCTACCTCACACGCACATACTCGCTATCTCGCACGCACATACTCACTATCTCGCACGCACATACTCACTACCTCACACGCACATACTCCCTACCTCACACGCACATACTCGCTATCTCGCACGCACATACTCACTATCTCGCACGCACATACTCACTACCTCACACGCACATACCCTCTACCTCACACGCACATACTCGTGACCTCACACGCACATACTCGCTACCTCACATGCACATACTCGCTATCTCGCACGCACCTACTCACTATCTCTCACACACATACTCGCTATCTCGCACGCACATATTCCCTATCTCTCACACACATACTCGCACGCACATACTCGCTACCTCACACGGACATACTCGCTACCTCACACGCAAACACTCGCTACCTCACATGCATATACTCGCTACCTCACATGCACATACTCGCTACCTCACACGCAAACACTCGCTACCTCACATGCACATACTTGCTACCTCACACGCAAACACTCGCTACCTCACACTCGCATATACACGCTACCTCACACGCACATACTCGCTACATCACACGCAAACACTCGTACCTCACACGCAAACACTCCCTACCTCACATGCACATACTCCCTACCTCACATGCACATACTCACTAACTCACACACACATACTCGCTATCTCGCACGCACATACTCGCTACCTCACACGCACATACTCACTACCTCACACGCACATACCCGCTACCTCACACGCACATACTCGCGACCTCACACGCACATACTCGCGACCTCACACGCACACACTCCCTAACTCACATGCACATAATCCCTACCTCACATGCACATACTCGCTATCTCATACGCACATACTCGCTATCTCGCACGCACATACTCGCTATCTCGCACGCACATACTCACTATCTCGCACGCACATACTCACTACCTCACACGCACATACCCACTACCTCACACGCACATACTCGTGACCTCACACGCACATAATCGCTACCTCACACGCACATACTCCCTACCTCACACGCACATACTCGCTATCTCGCACGCACATACTCACTATCTCTCACACACATACTCGCTATCTCGCACGCACATACTCACTACCTCACACGGACATACTCGCTACCTCACACGCAAACACTCGCTACCTCACATGCATATACTCGCTACCTCACATGCACATACTCGCTACCTCACACGCAAACACTCGCTACCTCACACGCACATACTCGCTACCTCACACGCAAACACTCGCTACCTCACACTCGCATATACACGCTACCTCACACGCACATACTCGCTACATCACACGCAAACACTCGCTACCTCACACGCAAACACTCGCTACCTCACACGCACATACTCGCTACCTCACATGCATACACTCGCTACCTCACACAAGCATACTCTCTGTCTCACACACGCATACTCGCTGCCTCACATGTGCACATGCTCGCTACCTCACACGTGCACATACTCGCTACCTCACACACACAGGGCTGGATTCTCTGATCGTCAATGCCGAAATTGTGTTCGGCGATCAGCCGGAGAATCCCATTTTTATGCTAGAATTGGGGGTGGCGCCGTTTTTCCGATGCTTCGCCCCCTCAAAAATGGCGTACTCGAGGAGTATGCCGCACGCCGTCGAGACGGCCTCAGGACGTCACCCGAGGCCCTCCCCCGATGCTCTGCCCCTGATGGGCCAAGTCCCCGACGCCGTGGGACATGTAACCTCACAATTAACGGGGACCTAGCGTGGCAGCTGCAGACTGTGTCCAGCGCTGCTAGTCGGGAGGGAGTCGTTCCACTAGCAGGGAGGTCTTTGGCGGGGGGCTGTGGGGGACTGGTGGGGCATGGTCCGAGGTTGGCGATGGGGGTTACAGGGGAGTAGATTTTGGCAGGCCGGGTCCGCGCGTGGCAGGCGACATGCTGTATGGAGCGGCCACTGCAGGCCGCCGCACTGCACAAGTGCGGCCAAGGACCTGGCCATTTTGCGCCCGTATCCGCAGGCAAAGCTGGGGACTTTACACAGCATGGCTGCTGGCCCCACCGGGTGGAGGATCGGTGTGGGGGGGGGGAGGGGGGGCGACGCCAACCTTTTGGTCGTAAGGCCAAACAGATCCTGTGGACATAGATGCAGATTTGGTCAATCCAGCCCATATACTCATTTTCTCACACACAAATACACAAGAATTCACGCACAAATACTCTTTGGGCTGGAATCTCCGAATTTGAGGCTATGTCCAGAAGAAGTGTCTGGTTTTATGACAAAAAAAAATTGGCAAGACCCCAACACTGATCCTCTGATCGGTGAGGGGGCTAGCAGCTGCGCCATGTTAAATGCATGGCCTTCCCGATACAAGCCTGGAGAATTGCTGGGCCAGTGTTGCACATGCGCACGGCGACAACCTGCAGCACTCGCGCCGTGCAACATGGTGCTGACCATGTACGGACCTGACCTGCCAGATAGTGCCCCCCTGGACACCCCCTGGCCATCCCCCACCAGACCCCTCAACCCTTGCAGAAGCCCCCCCCCACCCCCCGACCAGCAGCACGGCTGCCCCCCAGCCCTCCCCGCTGACTTTGGCGGCGCTGGACACAATCCGCAGCCGCCACATCGGGTTCATGAAAACTGAGAGCACATGTGTCCCCTGCCGGCAGAAACTCAGCCCATCGGGGTGAAGCATTGGGGGAGGTCCTTCAGGTGACATCCTGAGGCTGTCCCAATGGTGTGCGACGTACCCCTCGATTATGCCGTTTTGGAGGGCGCGGAGCATCCGAAAGCAGGCGCAACCCCCGATTCGGTAGTAAACAGGGATTCTCCGCCTGATCGCTGATTATGATATTGGCTTTGAGCAATAGGGAATCCCACCCATTGTTCTCCCACCGGAGCTGAATTGCAGTTGGTTTACAATCCCACTGGATGCGCAAATCGACAAGCAATTCTGTATTCCTTGCCATGCAAATATATGCACGGTGTAGGATACGAGCAATTCCCAGGGAATCCCATTATTGGGCCACCATCCTTGTGGGTGACCCCCCTCCCTCGCACAGCAGACTCCCACTCCCAGATTGCCTGTGTACCCCTCATACCCAAGTACGGGGATGACCCGACCTATCCCCCCATTCCCCAGTGACCCCATTAATAGGGAGACCCTCATAAGGATCATTGTAATAGGGAGTCCCCCACAAGGATCCTTGTATTAGTGAGACCGCCGCAGGGACCCCTGTAATAGGGAGACCCCCCTGAGGGACCCCTGTAATTCATGACCCCCACAGGATCCCCCTGCATAAAGGGTCCCACTCCAAAGACACCTCCCCCCACATAGCCTCCCCCCCCCCCCCCCTTCCCCCAGAAAAGTAACCCCTGTCTGGAAACTAGAGAACAGTTTGGACAGGGACAGTGGGAAGAATTACAACTTTAACAATTACATTGCGCTTCCCCGTGTCCATTCCTGGAAGGAGAGCTGTGACCTGCGTTTGGTTTCCACAGATCTATTAGCAAGACATTCATACCTTTCTAGTAGTGGCCTGTGATTGGCAACTTCTACAAACCGTCTGCAGCTTTGTTTCATTCATCTCCCTTCACAGTTGAGTAGTCTAACGGGTGAAACCCCCCCTAAGAAGGCAAATGGAGTTTTGTCCCTCATTGCTTGAGGGGTGGAGTTTAAGACTAGGAAGGTTACGCTGCAACTGTATAAGGAGTTAGTGAGGCCACACCTGGAGTATTGAGTTCAGTTTTGGTCTCCTTACCTGAGAAAGGACTTACTGGCGCTGGAGGGCGTGCAGGGGAGATTCACTAGGTTAATCCCAGAGTTGAGGGGGTTGGATTACGAGGAGAGGTTGAGTAGACTGGGACTGTACTCGTTGCAATTTAGAAGGATGCAGGGGGATCTTTTGGAAACACATAAAATTATGAAGGAATAGATAGGATAGATGTGGGCAGGTTATTTCCACAGAACTAGGGGGCATTGCCTCAAAAAAAGAGGAAGTAGATTTAGAACTGAGTTTAGGAGGAACTTCTTCATCCAAAGGGTTGTGAATCTATGGACTTCCAAGCCCAGTGAAGCAGTTGAGGCTCCTTCATTACATTTTTTCAAGGTAAAGATAGACAGTTTTTTGAAGAATAAAGAAATAAAGGGTGATGGTGTTCGGGCGGGAAAGTGGTGCCGAGTCCACAAAAGATCAGCCATGATCTCATTTAACAGCGGAACAGTTTTGAAGAGCCTAATGGCCTACTCCTGCTCCTAGTTCTTATGTTCTTATGTTATGGTCTCATGTTTGTGAACATTCACCGCAGCAAAGAGAGGTAAGTGCATTCCAAGCGCTAAGTGCATTCCAATCACTCAAGCACACATACTCACTAGCTAGAATTCTCCGGTCATCAGGATTCACCTTTCCTGTTGGCAGTGTAGCCCTGCCAGTCAGTTTCACAGCGGCGTAGGGTGGTTTCAATGAGCTATCCCATTGGCAAGCAGTGGGAAAATAGAATCCCACTGCCCATGAATGATGCACTGCCAAGAAACACACGGCTGGGGAACCGGAGAACCCTGCCCACTATCCCATACACACATACTCACTATTTCATACACTCAATCTCATTATCTCACACAACCATACATACAAACTCAGTATCTAACACGCCCAAACAGAAATAATCATTATCTCATGCATCAGATACTCACTATCTCACACATTCATACTCACATGCCGAAGGAAGAATACACTTGTCTTAGATATGGTGCACAAATATATTCACTTGATTTATTCATGGGATGAGACGGTTGTCCTATGATGAAAGATTGGGTGAGACGGCCTGAAATGCTGCGAAGTTTAGAAGAATTAGAGGTGATCCAATTGAAGCATGTAAGACCCTGAGGGAACTTGACAAGGACAGGTGCTAATATACTGTTTCGCAGTGCCTGAAGGATCTGGAACTAGGTGACATAGTCACAGGAACAGGAATTGGCTATTTACTTATTTTTTTCAAATTTTAATGATTGGAGTGGCACGGTGGCACAGTGGTTAGCACTGCTGCTTCATCGCACCAGGGTCCCGGGTTCAATTCTGGCCTCGGGTGACTAACTGTGTGGAGTTTGCACTTTCTCCCCATGTATGTGTGGATTTCATCCGGGTGCTCCGGTTTCCTCCCACAGTCCAAAGAAATGGATTAGCGATGATAAATTGCCTCACAGTGTCCAAAAGGATAGGTGGGTTATGGGGATACGGTCGGGGCGTGGGCTCTTTTGGAGGGTCAGTGCAGACTCGATGGGCTGAATTCCCTCCGTCTGCACTGTAGAGATTCCATGATTCTAATATATTTTATTCCAAACACAAAGTTACATTCACAAGCAGTAACCAACTTGAAACAGGTTGTAAATAGTTGGAAAAAAATGTCCTTTTTTACCTCGCCTCCCCAAAATGACCCCTATTTCCCTCTCCTGTCCCTAAACAACCCCCCCCCCCCCCACTCCCCCCCCCCCCCACCTCTCTCCTCTTATCTTTGGCGACAGAAATTTCTTTAAATAAGGATAGAAAGAGCAAGCCTCTCACAAAGAACTTTTCTTCTGACTCCCTGAGTGCATATTTGATTTCCTCTAATTTCAAGAATTCAACGTGATCTTCCAGCCATGCCGAATAAATAAGTAGTTGGCTATTTGTGACTGAGATGAGGAGAATTTTCTTAATCTGAATCTTTGGAATTCTATTCCCAAGTGGACTGTGGATGCTGAGTCATTGTATACTCAAGGCTGGGATCAATAGATTTTTGGTCTCTAAGGAAATCAAGGGATATGAAGATGGAGCAGCAAAGGTGCAAAATCAGATGGGACTTTGTTGAATGGTGGCTGAGGGCCAGGGAGCTACTCTTGCTCCTATTTCTTATGTTCCTATTTACCAACTTCACCATTTGAAATGTTAAACAAGGGGCTGAATTTTCGGTTCCAAGTTAGGGGCGCAGAGTTGGGAAATCTCCCAGCCTGCCACACTTGCTTTGGGAAAAAGTGATAGAGTTGGACACACCAACCCTGGACGCAGATCAGAGGTGACCACAGGGATTGCTGAGTGTCAAGTTAGTCATGTTAAAAGCCCACCTTGATATTGTAGATTTCACCCCAATTGTATAGTTAAAATTTAGGCCCTCCAGCACTCACAACCCCTCACAGCCTCCACCCACTTGCCACGCCCCATTCATTGAAACTCACATTCTTCCACCCATCCCCAATGGCCCCTCATGCCCTCCATGCCAACCCATGCCCCCCATTCATCACATGGCCCCTTTTGGCCCAGATGAAACTTTGTTCAAACTTATGTCACCCCACTCCTCCTTACCTATCGCCCACTGCACTTACAACTGCCATGCCAACTCACCAAGTAACCACCATGGGCAGACACGGTGAGATTAAAGAAAATAAAGTGTAAAGTGTCCAATACTGCGTTCACTACATTAAACAAAAACACTTCCATCCATGAAAGGCCATTCAAAACTGATAAATTTCATCAAGTATCTATTGCAGGCTTCACTACATTAAAAAAGCATTCTCATGCATAAAAGCCCATTCAATACATTTACATTTCCTTAAGTACTTAATTCCTTATAAGACAAACATTTATATACATTATACAACATCAAACACATCCCCATATCCATTAATAACCTCCTAAAACTGTCAATCAAAATGCAAACTTACAGCCCCAATTGTAATGATGATATGTTGTGGTAGCAGTCACGCTGCTATAATGTTTTAATAAGACAACAAACATCTATTGAAACTGCAAGCATGGATGTTTTCAACTCACAGATACAGGCAGGCTGGTTTTTTTTCAAAATGTAAAGAGCAGGGGACTTAAATAACTTAACAGCTTAATAGTTCCACAGTTCTAATCTGCCCTTTATGAACATTTACCTCTTCTCTTAAAAAAAATCATAACTCATGCACAGTGGGATAAGGCCTTTGCTCCAGCAAAATTGGGGTCTGGTTGAACTCAACAATGCATTTAGATGGCCACGCTGCATTTGGGTTTCTATCTCCTTTTCCCAGTGGCAAAAAATAGGGACCGGGATTTTCCGATACACCAGCTGCTTTTTCCTGGGCGGCGCACCCTCGCTGGCAGCGGGATTCTCCATTCCCATACTTGCCAATGGGATTTCCCATTGTGGGCACCCTATGCTGCCAGGAATTCCAAAGGAGTGGAATTCTGCCGAGGATCTGTCAGAAGTGGGAGTGGGACTTCCAGATGTGGATTCCCATCACCAACTAGACAGTTTAGGCCTAGATATGAAAAATGGCTTTTGGGTTGTCTGTTCGTGCAATCCCAAGGGATAATAACAAGTGCCATTTAAAAAGGATCCCACAGAAATTGGCATTAACCGAGCCTTCAGCGCAGTTTTGAATGTTTTCAGCACATGATGCCCTTGATTCTGTGGCCGCATTTCAATGAGGGCCCATAAAAGTAATTCCTTCTTGTCAAGATGAAGTTAATAATTTCCTGTCTCTCGCTGGAATGTAATCAGGTGTTTTACTTCATTACAACTTGCATATGTGGTTCTGGTTAAACAAATGCTCACAGGCTTATATTCCTTGTTCATGTCTGTCAATGCCACCTCAGGGGTATCCCACATTAAATTGGACCTCGTAAAATCCTCCTCAAAAAGATGAAGTCAAATCTGTGCATTTCAAATTTTCTGGTGTTATATTTCATTCCATTGCTAACTCAAGAGATTCTCCAGAATCCGGCAACAATTATGTAATTAAACAGGCTAAGCAGTCAATGATATTGAAGAATATTCGCAGACAGCACTCATTATGATTCACTTATTAATAACTTTACTGACATTTGGGACACACTCACTGACTTAATGTTGAAGCTGAAATGTTGTCACAAACTTCCAAAACAAAACATTGTAATTTAAAATATTTTTTTCAGAATATTGGATATACTTAGCTTTTGACGAATATAAAGTGCATTTTTCAAGGCCAGAGAGGTTGTCTGACAATAATGACGAATTTAAGTACTTGGTTAAAAACTCAGTTACGTTGTCTCATGCAACAAGGTGGAACTTGTTCAACAGATTTTACAGCGGGACTGATAGTCAGAGAATGGTGGCCCATGTCAATTCAAATAATTTCTGAAGACTACCATCTGCAGAGACTTGAACAGCATCACCTGCGGAGGAGTAGGGAATTACTGACAGCAACTTTTGGATTTCTTCGTTCATCTGTGCATGTGCAAATGTCAAAAGTCACTATCAGTTTCGCAGGAGTAATAAAGACAAATACTGACAGTTCCACCATCATTACAACTGCAAAATCCAGGCCATTGTCACACTGCCGGAAGAGGCTGAGGAACAATTTGAGCTATACACAGTTTTTGGAAAAGAGTATCGTGAGACATCAGCTTTCTGAGTTCAACCCTGAACTCTCTACATCTGCTTGAGAAAGGAATGGGACAGAAACCAACAGGAAAGGCAACTTTTTTTAAAGTGCAATTAAACATCAGGGAAAATTTAAGATAATAAACCAAAAGTGTCAGATTCAACATGAAATAGCATAAAGCATTTCTATAGGAGGAAGCTGGAGTTAGAGTTTCCGGTCCACGACTTGCATTTACATGGTCATTTATTTCTTGCTGAAATTTTTCGAATGCAGTAAGTGGCCAAATGCCAGTCATTGTTATGATGCAGGCAAACAATCAAGAGGAAAGTTTTAAGCACTCTCACAAAGTGGTTTCAACCGCAGAGATTAGAATTGTATACAGTGGATTGAACTCTCTAGTTATCATCGTAAGCTAATTACAGCTGAAGAAAGCCTTTTTTGATTCACCCATCCATATAATAATGTTTCACATTGTCTCATCCAATTTGTTTCCTCAAATGCTTCCAGGGTTTTCACCTCCATTACTCAATCTGGATGTTTATTCCACATGTTGTTGATTTTTTGTATGAAGAAACAAATCCTGATATCAGTCCTAAGTATTCTGGTTGCTTACTTGAGCATGCGTTCTCTTGTGCTACACAGTTCAATTTAAAGTACTACTGCTGGTTAACTTTTTCTATACTCTTAACAATCCTCTGCACCTCTGCAAGATCACTCAAATTCTTCTTTTACCAGAGATTAACCTCTCTAGTCTCCCGTAATGATCCCGACATGAGGGACCAACCCCCAAGGTTCGTCTTTGAAATGCCTTCACTGCTTGACCAGAAATTGGTGTAATAATCATTGGGGAGAATTTTAACACAACTTCTCCCATCCCATGACTGGTGGGAGAGGTTGGAGGGAATGTTTAAATCATGATATTCGCAAAGCATGACTCCAGGTTGCCAAGAACACACCTTTTTCCATTTTATTCATGATGAATACTGGGATTGGACTTCCAAATGATTTGCTCTTGTGAGGTGGGTCTTTGATTAGCATATGTATACGAGGATCCTTTCCTGCAGGTTTAGTTAGCAATCAACATCTCCAGTCTGGGTGGCTCGGGATTCGGGAATCCCGTCAGTAAAACTGAGATGGGATTGAGCAAAATGGAGAAAAGCATAGACTAAGTAAATACAGGTCAGTCAGCCTATCCCGAATGATGTGCAAATTGTTGGAAACATTCTGAGGGACAGTTCTCTTCCCATTCATCACAAAGCAATCCCTCAATCAGCCACCCACCCTTTGCACATGCACCAACTGGCCTCAGTTAATTTATATTTTCACATTCATTACCGAGCGATTGTGAATCCACTGAGCAGGCAAGAACAGTGACCACAGAAAAATGTTGCAAATGAATACATTTTCTGTGAATAAAAAAGCAAATGCAATGACACAACTTTTTCATAAATATCTTTGGCTACAACTCTTCTTTTTCCTACCTCATCTACGCGGAGTATCCTACATAGCTTTAGCAGAAATAGAGACAGGCTGCTCTGATTCTCTGCTCTGACTTCTGATATGCTCACATCAAGAGTGTTGGAACCCATGAAGACCCTGCCGAATACTGCTCCAACTTTATCTGTGCAGTGGCAGACTAGGTAGTTAGAAGAGGAAGCAGCCTCTCAGGCAGTGTTTGAAGCATTATGAGTGGTTGGGGTGCATAATAGGTGACGCATGAGGATTTTGAGTGGAATTCCCACTTCCATGTTACTTTCGGCCCTTTCCTGGGCAGCTAACCTGGTCAACATAATGGGGCACCAATTTAGCTGGAGCAAATGAACAAAAAGGTACCATTACATTGCTCAGTGCAGTCTATAGGCCACCAACTCATGAAAAGAATATAGAGGAACAAATCTGCAAGGAAATTACAGGACGGTGCAAAACCTATAGAGTAGTTATAATGGGGGGCATTAATAATCCAAATATAAGTTCGGAAAGTGATAGTATGTCAAGATAGTATGGCAGAGAATGTCAAGATTTCCTTGCGTCTGTTTGGGAGAATTTTCTACAGTAGTATGAGTCCAGTTCAGTGAGAAAGGAGGCATTGCTAGACCTGGGTTCTTGGGAATGATGTTGGCCAAGTAGTTCAAGTGGCAGTGGGAGAATATTTAGGGGCCAGTGATCACCGTATCAAAATATTTAGGGTAACTATGGAAAAGCACAATGAACCAACTGGATTACGAATCATTAAATGTGGGAAAGCCAACTTCAATTGGGTAAGAACAGATCTGGAATGAATCAATTGGAGCCAAAAGTTGGCAGGAAAAGGAACAGCTGAACAATAGGCTACCTTCAATGAAGAGGTGGTCCAGGCACAGTTGAGGTACATTTCTTGAAAAGGGAAAGATAGGGGGAACAAATCCAGAGCTCCCTTTGTGACAAAGGAGATGAAAATTAAGATAAAGGAGAAAAGATGTGCTTACAACAGGTGCCAGGCAGAAAATACAACTGAGAACCAGGTTAAATGCAGAAGGTTTAAAGAGGTTAAAGCGCAAATAAGAGAAGCAAAGAAACAACTTGAAAAGAGGCTGACAGCCAACAATATAACAAAGTACCAAAGTCTATCCATAGCCTTCTCCTTTGCCTCTGTCAGCAACAGGTCACCTCCTCTCCTGCCCTCTTCTCTTCTGGTTTGTCATCTCTTCTCCAAGAAGGAGATGAAAGAACGGAACTGTGAGTGTATCACATATTCACCCAATGGATCTAGTGTATTCGGTGAGGGTGTCTGTAGGACATTGCATAAGGGCTAGCAGCAGTGGATGGATATTTAGGGAGGTACTGAAGTGCTTAGAAAGTGAAAGGTGGGTGATGCTGAAAATCAGCTGCTTATTAGGAGTGATGCGTTGAAGCTTGGTGCTGGTAGTGCCAAGAACGACCCAACTATTAAACAGGATTCTACTTCATTTCTGAGTCTCGGTGAAAAACACCCTGCCGAGGCCGCACTGAGTCCCATTTCCTGCACTAACTAACTTTGCTCGCCAGTGAAGGACGATGGCATCCCAATCTCTCGACCCCAGAAAGCGTCCTATGAACCCTCCCCAACAAGAGGTTCATCAAGCCTCTCCGCACCCCATCTCACAAGGGCAGGGCACCCGCAGACCTGATGCCTGGCACAATGCCACTTGGGCACCTTGGCACTGCCAGCCTGTCATCCATGGTGGGCAGACACACGCTGTCGGGAAATCCCCGGGTGTAGATGCGCTGCCGGTGCAACGGAGAATCCTGCCAGTGGAGAATCCAGCCAGGACTATCTGATCATTATTGCATAGTTTGTGTGAGCTCGCTATGGTTCAGTTGCACGTACATTGGTTGCTGTGTTTCCTACGTTGCAAACAGTGAGTACACTTCAGATGTACTTCATTGGATATAAAGCACTTCGAGGTGCCATGTGCTTGTGAAAGGTTATATGTAAATATATGCATATATTTCTTGCTTCTTCTCTTTCATCTTGAACTAGTCCCACTATCTCTTTTTAAAACCTCCTAATGCCTCCAAATTCCATTTTTGCACTGTGCCTCTAAGTAACGCTGTTTTTCTCACATCATGTGCATTCACATCACACCCACTCTTGCAGCCTGGTGTCAGAAACCTGAAAATAAACCTATGATAAGGCACTATTTCTGAAATTGGACATTCTGACCTGTGAAACTTGCCTCCAGGTTATGGACATGCAATTTCCCCACGCCCATTCATAACCTGTCTGCATTAATACCCAGACTAATCGCTTCTCGGCCTTTTGGCTAAGATGAGTGTGAGGTCAGGTGCAATGCCTGGATCTGGTATGTCTCTCTTGTGGGGACCATGAATTGGGTTCAATTTGAATTAGTTTTTGGAGCAGGCAAGGAGCTGGATTAGGGGTTTGCCCCCTGTCCACACTCTGAGCTCTGGCTTTGTAACTCTGATAAAGTAATTAAAAAAAATACCCAGGCTAGCATGCGAGACACTTGTACTAATTGTTATTGAGGACACTTGTGAGAATGCAGGGCTCTTGGCCAATGCCTTAATGTTACCTTAGACAACTGGCTGTGACAAAAATATTTTTTTTATTGAATGGGCTGAAGCCACAGAATAGGTTTTCAGAAGACTTGTGGTGTGACAAAATAATAATAATAATCTTTATTGCCACAAGTAGGCTTACATTAACACGGCAATGAAGTTACTGTGAAAATCCCCCAGTCATCACACTACAGTGCCTGTTCGGGTGTACTGAGGGAGAACTAAATGGCAGGTCTCAAAATGGCTCAACATCTACATAACCATACCCGACAATTTACAAAGCTATCAGGACACACACAGTCAGGCTGTCACAGCGCACCAAGGACAGTAAATTTAAATGAGTGTGAATTGCCACCTCGGAAATAATCTAATTAGTGAGGTGGGTGAGGACCTAGCTATTAAACACAATCACCTTGAACAATGGACCGTAGTTGCGAAAAGGGCCCCGCTAACCGTTTTCATCTGATCACTTTGAACAATGAACCTGGGATGGACTTGTGATGACCATGTTTGGCACCTGAATAGTTTGTAACAGAACGCCATGTGACAGCAAGCTAACGAGACCCTGATTTCCAGGATCAGAGACCCAAAAGACCATGGGCGGGATTCTCCATCAGCCGACGATGGAATCAGGAAACGCGATTGGGCGGAGAATCAGTTGATGCCGGTACCGGTTTCACTCCAAATCGCAATCCTCCGGCGCCTCAACAGTGGCATCAATGTGTTCCACTCCGCACATACAGTAAACGCCGTTGGAATATCATTAACAGGCCTGACCCCGTATTCTTCGGGGCCTTCACAAGTCTCTGCCTCCACTGGGGCGAATTCCCAATGGTGAGGTTCACTTGTGCTTTTAAAAATTGTGAAACAAGCGCCTTGGCTGCTGAGGGAAGGAGAGGGGGTTCAGAAAGTTTTCAACATCACCATAGTTTGCTGAGAGTCGTGCCGCTGGCTGGGGGGGCTTCTGCCAAGGCCGGGGGGGAGAGCAGGGGGTGGCCAGGAGGTAGGATGTGGGGTCGGGGTGGATAGGCACAGAACACCCTTGCTGCAGCCTGCCAGGCAGCCATGCAGCTGCGCCTACTGCTGACTGCCCACGATGAACTTAGGACCACAAGTCAGATGGGTGTTCCCCCAGGCCACCTCCCCAGGTGGCCTCTGGCCCTAGCCGACCCATCAGTGGGATAGAGCGATCCAGTATAACCAGTGCCATCTTGTTGGCTGGGGTGAGTGTGTGTAGGAAGTGAAGTGTGTATAGGTAGCTTATCAGCCTCCCGAGTGTCAATCGTGAATCTGAAAAATCCAGCACCGTTTCTCATTGTGCACCATTTCTTATTGGAATCAATTGTGTTCTACGTGGTGCCAGTGCCAGCCCCTCAACGGTCGCTGAATTGGTCCAGTTTTCCTCTCATGGAAGTCCACAAATCCTGCCCCCGGCATCAACACTTAGGGCATGATTCTCCGCTGCCTGCGACGGGTCGGAGAATAGCGGGAGGGCGTCCCCGACATTTTTCATGCCCTCCCGCTATTCTCTCCCCCCTTCCCCCATGGCCGCCCCACGGCACGAATTTCTGCTCGCCGTTTTTTACGGCGAACAGCGATTCTCCCCAGGCCGATGGGCCGAGTTCCCAGGCCTTTACGGCCGTTTTTACAGCAGCAAACACACCTGCTTGCTGCCATCGTAAAAACGGCCGCAACATGCCCGTTCTGGGCATCCAGGGCCCCGATTGGCACGGCAGTACCACGGCCATGCCAAGGGGGGCATGGGCCCGCGATCGGTGGGCACCGATCGCGGGCAGTGCGTCCGTAACGGATGCACTCTTTCGCCCTCCGCCGCCCCACAGGATCAGTCCGCGGGTCGGCCGAGGGAGATGACGGCCCCGCGCATGCGCGGGTTGGAGCCGTCCAACCTGCGCATGCGCGGCTGACGTCATCATGCGCGTCAGCCGGCGTGACGCTTGCCGCACGGACTTAGCAATGGTCGCTAAGTTCGCGATGTCGTGCTTCACGGGGCCCCGCTACTAGCCCCGCCCGGGGGGGAGAATCGGGTCCCGGGAGGGGGCGCGGAGGCTGCCGCAAAACACGGCTAGTTTCAACGCAGCCTTTACGATTCGCCGCATTAGTCGCGCCCTTAGTCTCAGGAAGGGAGAATTTTGCTGCATGAGTTGTTAACAATAACGAGAGAAATCTCAATCTCCCTCTCTCTCTCGGTCCATTCTAAAATCTTGTGCCCTACCTGTATCTGGGCAGATGACCATCATAGGCAACACTGTCAAAAGAAACAGCTTCTGACTCCCAAGGAAAAGACAGAGATCACCCATCAAGCCTTTGAATCACCTCAACAGAAGCTGGAAAATGCACCAAAGATGGTGTGAAACTATCCAAAGTCTCTCTTTGTGGACACTGGTAAACAATGTCACCGACCTAGGGCTGCACGGTGGCACAGTGGGTTAGCACTGCAGTCTCATGGCGCCGAGGTCCCAGGTTCGATCCCGGCTCTGGGTCACTGTCCGTGTGGAGTTTGCACATTCTTCCCGTGTTTGCGTGGATTTCACCCCCACAACCCAAAGATGTACAAGGTAGGTGGATTGAACACGCTAAATTGCCCCTTAATTGGAAAAATTAATTGGGTACACTAAATTTATTTTTAAAAAACAATGTCACCTACCCTTCCATCAGGTAACTTATGTGAGTGAGTGTGTGTGTATGTAAATCTCTTGAATACATGCAAGAGTGTGATGTGAGTTGGAGCGTTTTTTAAAATTATTTTTTGATAGACCAGGGGGTATCTTGGTGGCCTGGGGTGACTTCAATGGGAAATTCCATTGACAAGCAGTGAGAGTATAGAATACCGCCACCAGCAAATGGCACGCGGCTGAGAACACACGGCTAAAGAACCAGAGAATCCAGCCCATTATTTCCTTTCCTTAAATTTACAAGAAAACTTGTCTGGGTGTATTTTACAGTTACAGCATTTAAACAATTAAACACTCACTAATTTGCAAAGCAAATTCTTTGAAAAGAACACCCGTTACAAACAACTGAGAGGTGGAAAGAGAGGGAACCATTCCACCACTTCTCATTGGGCCATAACATAGTTATGTTAACTTGTATACAGTTGTGTTTCCATAATATAAAAAAGAAATACAAGGGAAAATAGATTTACAAGAATGATATCAGAACTGAGAGGCTGTGCCCATTAGGAAAGACTAAACAGATTAGGGGTCTTCTCTGGGAAGGAGAGGGTGACATGATAAATGTCTTTAAAGTTGTGAAAGAGCCACTTCAGGGCCTCGTTGCACTGCCAATGGGATTTAACCAGCTGTGACAGAGGCCTATGCCATAGAATTTACAGTGCAGAAGGAGGCCATTCGGCCCAATTGAGTCTGCACCAACCCTTGGAAAGCAAACGTAGAGCCCGGTAGCTTTCAATGCATTGATTAGTGGTGGGAAGAGGGCAGGGGCAGGCTGCCTCCTTAACAGCCTCACTAGACCCATTCATTTCATTTCATTTTCATTGTAGGACCCCATTCTTCTTCTGGCTGGACTTGCTATGGTTTCTGCATTGGCCATTGCTCCTGGTGGCACTGCCAGTACTGGGGAGCCTCGGGCCTCTAATTGATTGGCGGCTCAAACCAGTCGGACATTAAATATGGGTCGGAGAATCGCCGGGGGGCGGCGTGAATCCCGCTCCCGCCGTCCGCTGAATTCTCCGGCACCGGAGATTCAGCGGGGGCGGGAATCGCACGGCGCCGGTCGGCAGCCGCTCGCAGTGGCCCCCCCGGTGATTCTCCGACCGCCGATGGGCCAAAGTCCTGCTGGTTCTTTGCCAGTCCCACCGGCATAGATTAGACTAGGTCCCCTACCGGCGGAACCTTGCGGCGTGGGTGGGCTCCGGGGTCCTGGGCAGGGGCGCGGGGCGATCTGGCCCCGGGGAATGACCTGGCCCGCGATCGGGGCCCACCGATCCACGGGCGGGCCTGTGCCGTGGGGGCACTCTTTTCCTACGTGTCGGATGTGTCAGCCTCCACGATAGGCGACGCGTAGGTGAACCCCTCCCTGCGCATGCGCAGGGATGATGTCAGCAGCCGCTGATGCTCCCGCGCATGCGCGGACTCTCGCCGGGCGGCGGGGTCCCTTCGGCCCCGGCTGGTGTGGCGCCAAAGGCCTTCCACGCCAGCCGGCGGAAACCACTCTAGCGCTGGCCTAGCACTGAAGGTGCGGAGGATGCCGCACCTTTGGGGCGGGCCAACGCCGGAGTGGTTCACGCCACTCCGTCCCACCGGGACCCCCGCCCCGCCGGATACGGGGGAATCCTGCTCATCATTCCCAAAGTAAAATCCAGCCCTTAAGCCCTTGGCTGATCCTGATCTGTGAATGAGGGAGATGTATGTTATGGGGAAGGGAGGGGAGGTGAGGAGTTCTGGGACAAAAGGTTAATTCAGTCTCTTATGATGTTCAGTACCATTAAAAGGTGCATTTTGAAATAAAGATATGGACAGGGGAAAATTCAGTGAAGCCTGAACGGCTTGATCTGCCAGACTTGGTCAGCTTCTCTCAGGTCATCTCATTAAAATTTCCTGACAGGTGGTAATTAACCTGCAACTGTTGGCGTCTTGCTTACTCACTTGACAGAACATTTATGTTTCTTGTGCCAATTACAGAATATATCATATGGAATGAAGAATTGATTTGCAACAGGAGGTGGCAAATTGTCCTTTTACACCTTGCAGCAATTTCTTTACTTGGCAATGACATGGAATGTTTCATTTGATATTCAACATTTGTTTTCAGGATATGTCTTATGGCAGGTTGCATGTTTTTTTCTTTCTTAGATTTTATGACATTCCACTGGAAACCTTTATTTTTTACCCCCATTAACAACTAAGTCATTCTAAAAGACTAGGAGTTCATGGCCAGTTTGAAAACGATAATGACGATTTCCGATGGGCACTACTGGCGGTGTCCAATGTTTCTTCTCCTGTCACACGGTCTGCCATTTTACCCCCTATTAATACTTTTTCCTTCATCAAGTCATCCAGAACATAATTGTACCATTCCACACCACTGATGACTGATCTGCCCCACGTATTGTCTCTCAAAATATTAATTTGTTCACTTGTTTTTGTTGGAGGAGTAAGGAAAAACTTTTCCTTTCAAGGCAAAACGACTAAAACCTCCACTAACCTGACATACTTTCGCAGTACTCAAGGAGGAATTCCCAAGGCTATCCTGAGCCTTTTGGGTAAGTTCTGAGGCAACGCATTCCATTTATATTATTGCGAGGGTTTTATCACCCATTTCCTTTTCTGGCACAGTCTTTTTAAAGACTCCTTAAGGATTCCTAATATTGCCACAGATTTACTGTTCAGCTTCCAACAGTAGGCTTTGAGATGCCCCTGTCGTATAGCAATAAGCTCATACTGGTTTCTTTACATCACTTTTGTCCTCCTACGCTACTATTTTTCTTGACTGGAACAACTTCTGCCTTCTCTGCAAAGCTCAACTCTTTTCTGTTCCTCCAGCCTCCCTGGAGGCTTATAAATGGAGATCTACTGCCCTACTCATCTGCCAGAACCACTACTTCCCATAACATAGAAACTGACAGCCTTCCAGGTGTGATTTTTGGCTACTCGGATGTTATTTCGAAATTCTTCCAGTATCATGCGTTCCCTCAGATTCTCACAATATTGTTTTAATTTCAGAGATCAAACCAATGGTCCCACAATAGTTCTTTCTCACGAGCAAATTCTACAAACATTTCATTCAGTCTTTTTTTTAAGTCTGAAGTTTTAACTGGTATGCCTCAGGGTCAAGCTTGTAAGCGTTAATTACTGCAATTTAACCACCTTTAAGTATTGTTCTTCCGAGAGGCTAGAATTCATATCCATAGCCTCCCTGGCCAAATTGCCTTGCAAAATGTGAATCCATCTGTCTTTCAACCAGTTTACCTTTCTAGCCACCTTTTCACATTTAGGCAATGGGCGAAGACCCCTCATATCAAAGCTCAGAGTGGGATTAAATTTCTCATCTGAACTGTTGGACTCTCTCTCACCATATAATCTGAACTTTTCTCTCGTCAGTTCGTGCTGTTTTATTCATTGCTCCCTCTGGAGTTTAAGTTCTGGCTTTCATATTTCTATTTCCTTTACTTTGTTTCTTTTTCCTCTTTTGCTAAGCCCTGTCTCTCTGGAGTTCATTTTCAAGCTTTTTGCATTCTTCTCCTATGTCAAACAGCTTCAGCTGCAACTGAACGCTAGATAACTCAACCGAATTGAGGTCTTGTGATACCGTGGGAAGTGTCCCTGCCTGAACCAGAAGCTCTGAGTTTGGGTCCCACCCCAGGACTTGATGGCTAGGTAGGTGTGTTCTTAATGCAGCCAACAGGTTGAATATCAACCTGCAAAATCCTCCCAATATGCCAATGACAGGTGGTTAGAGTGGGAGAGACAAGGTCAGTCATGTTTGATTTGGAGTGACGTCGCTCAGGCTAGCGACCTGTTTCAGGAATAACCTTGTTATGGGAACAGTTGAAAATCTGCATTGTGCATCACTAGATGCAGGGAGAGAAACAACAACACTGAATTGCTATTTGGGTTCTTGCAATCCCAGATGCTGTGCTATTACCTCAATCATGTCTGTCTTAGCCCCTGCTTTCATCTCTAACTCTTTTGTTAATGCAATTAAATTACCCTTGGTTAATTGCTACAAATCACTCAGGCTAAATCCTCCCTCTCCAGAAAGGTTGTAGTAATTGACAAAGCCATTCAATATTCAGTGCAGTACAAATATAGGAACCGTGCATTTGGCCCCATCATCCAAGTTATGAATATAGACAGGGAATAGTTGATGACCTTGTGCTGATCCCTGTTGCACTCCACTCATGACAACTTATAAACCTGAAAATGGGCGGAGGAAGCGCTGGGTGCCACCCCGGATCCGTCCCATGGATTGGCAACGGTGGCCACCAGCTCCTCTCAGTCCCATCCCTCTGATGAGGCCGCATCTCAAAGTCAGCACACGGGGCAGGGTGGCGCAGCTGTGCATCTGCCGCCAACAAGTGCACTAGGGCCTTGTGGCCTCCGAGCACCCAGAGGACACCCGCCAGGGGCATCGAAGGCCATGGGATGAGGTAAGCAGCTGGTTGGCTGCACCTCAGATGTGCATCCTGGGGAGACACCTGGATGTAGTGGTTGAGCTAGGAAGGCCCTGCACATTGAGGATCACTGAGGGCACCTAGGGAGGGGGGAGGAGGTGGGGTGGTAGGAAGTGGGTGGGGAGATGGGATGGAGGTTCGGGGGGGGTTGGGGGGGGGGCGGCATCATTGAGAGAGTGGGGGATTGTAAAACACATCAAACACCATTGTGTTTATTATTATCAACCATTATGATGCTTCTGTCACATCCTTCCACAATGCGGGCTGACCACCGAACCCTTGGCCCATCTTTCTAGGCATCCCTCCTCTCCATGGCACCCACCCACCCTCCGGCCGTGGACATGTCCCCGGAGCTGTGTCCTATCTCCTGGGTATTCGGATGTTGACTGCTGCGTGTGTGGTGTTGCCTCCTGCAGTGTTCAGGCACAGTGCCCAGGCATCAAGGTGTGATTGGGATTCTAGGCAATGACTCCCACATGCGATATGCCCAACCACGGGAATCCATTTGGGATGTGTGAAGTGCTCATTTAATCATGATTATGAATTCCCTCTCAGCAATGGCTTTCAGCCGCATGGCTAGAGGCCTCGGCAGTCGATGGGGGTGATGGGTGCTCGGTGGGGCAAACGGGCATGGACAAGGGATGTCCCCAGAATGGGTAAACAATCCAGGGGTTGGCATGGTGGTGCTGCGAGCGGTTCCCCCCCCCCCCACCCCGGTTGCCCACAAGCACCCACTCCACACTCTCCTATGACGGCCCACCCTTGCGGAGGATCCCTCAACCCCACCGAGCACTGGGATGGCAAGTCATTGCCTACTTCCCTCCTCGGCTCCCCACAGAAGCCCTTCCACCAGGTTCATGTTTTTCAAAAGGAGTACTAATCGGCACCAGCGTGACCACTTGCTGGGCAGGCCGCTAAATGACAGGAGACTATTGGACATGGGGTGGCTCTCATTAATTGTATAGAAATTGGGCTTAAGCGGTGATGATTGGTTTCTCGCGTTGCTATTTCGCCTACGGGACCGGGCCGGTTGCATCGCAAACTGTTTGGCAACTGGCTTAGTTCTCGTTTTTGGCCTTCCCCACTATTCACCGGCCTCGTTTCGCTTGTGCGAAAGGCAACGAGGCTCATCATGCCCCATGTCTCTGTAAAGGTGATCAGATTGTATATATATTTCTTTTGATTTGAGCTGTCAATTTATCTGTTTTGTTATGGATTCTATCTGCATTTGAATACAGAGCCTTTGGGCGCGATTCTCCAAAATGGAGACAAAGTCCCGACGCCGGAGTGAAAACCGGAGTGTTTTGCGCTCCCAGCACCCTATTCTCCACCCCCGGGGGGCTAGGAGCGGCGTCGCATATTTTACACGCGCTGGGCCTTGGCGCCGCATAAATGACGCGGCCGGCGTCGTGTAAATGAAGTCACCCGCAAATGAAGGTCGCCCCGCAAGAAGATGGCGGGTGGATTTGGCGGGGCGGCGGAGGATAGGAGGTCCTCCTTTAGAGAGTTCGGCCCGCCCGGTGCAGGAAACCCCCCACAGGCCCGCGCAGTTCCCGCCGGTGGCGACCAACTGTGGACGGCGCCGGCAGGAACCTGTCGTGTTGGGGCGGCCGCTCGGCCCATTCGGGCCGGAGAATCACCGCTTGCCTTTTGCAAACGGTGAGTGGTGATTCTCTGAGCGGCCAGCCGTGATTCTCGGCGCGCTGGTTTGGAGGGGGGGGGCGGGTTGGGAGAATCGCGTGCGGGTGCCGGGGCGGCGTGGCGGGACTTGCGCGGTGCCCCGGCAATTCTCCCACCCGGCGTGGGGGGAGAGAATTCCACCCTTTAACTCCGTCTTTTTAACACTTTGTCAGTCTATGGCTTTATCTGCCGACTCACTCACTCTATCACTTCCTACCATGCTCTAATGGTCACTTCTTGTTTTGGCTCTTTTGCCTAGTCTTCTCTCTTTCATTGATTGCATTTTCCCACACTTGATCCATGCACACACTATTTTAGAGCCCTCTCTACTGCCCTGGTTATATGACTCACCACAGCACTGGTCCCAGCACGGTTCAATGAAGATCTTCCCAGGGTACACCTTACACTTTTCCCCATGAATCAAAATCAATTTCTTCCACACAGCTCCTTTATCTGATTTATCCTCTGCTAATTTTCTCTTGGCTCAGGTAGTAATCCGGAGATTAGTACCTTTAAGGTTCTGCTTTATAAATTAACCCCTAGCTGCTCATACTCCTGACGCAGAACCTCCTTCCTAGTCCTCCCTACGCCATTGGTACCCACGGGAACCACAACCTCTGGATCTTGCCCCTCCCACTGCAAGTTCATGTCTAGCCCAGAGTAGATATTCTGAGCCCTGGAACTGAGCAGGGAACACAGCCATTTGGACTCTCATTCGCAGCTGTAGAGAGTTGTTTATCCCCTCCATGTCCCCCAACCCTACTCCTCCTTCTCCACTCCCCCCATGACTATATTGTACCCTATCGGAATTGCATTTCTACTTACCCCCCGTTTGAGTGGCCTCCTGGACCATAGTGCTGTGGTCAGTGTTTTGTTATGCTCTTGACATAGCATAAGCTGCTTCCTTGATGTGCACTCTGACAAAGGAAGGTTCAGACTTGGAGACAGCTTTAACACATTTATTAAACTGTTAACAATTCTCCTACTTGGATTCGACTCTCCTGTTAATCCTGCTGTAGCTACTCAGACTGACGAACCAGTCTGCTACAATCCAGGTGGTGGGTGTGATGTGTTTCAAATCAACCCTGTGTACACACTGAGTGTCTCCACTGGAAAGAGGAAGATCATGTGTGCTGTGTCCTTTTATATGGGTTGGTGTAATGCCCTCCTGTGGTAGTGTCACCTCTGTGTGTATCGTGAATGCCCATTGGTCGTGTCCTATCTTACTGGCCTATTGGTTAAATGTCTGTGTGTCATGTCTCTGGTGCTTCCTCTAGTGTCTAGCTTGTCTACCTATATTTACATTAACCACTTGTGTGTTTACAGTGATACATATCACCACATCTCCCTTTTTTTTGTGTTACATATTTTCTGTACAGTGTTGAAGAAAATTGAACATACTAGGTAGATAGGTGATGATATGTACAAATCATGACAACAGAGATCATTAAACAATAAGTCCAAATCATATGCATGAGTCCAAAATTCATTAATTATTATGGTCGAGTGTCTTTCTTGTTTTGTTGGTGAGGTGGTGATGTTGATGGTGGCATTGCTTTGTAAACGCCGTCAGTGTCCCTGTGCGTAAGGAACCAAGAAGTGGTCAAATCATTTTGTTGTCTGATTTGGAGTCTTTTTTTTCTTCCGATGCTTGTGGTAGCGATGTATGCAATCTGTCCTGAAAGCCATGTTGTACCAGTCGTTGTTCCAGTGGCGTTGTGTTGGTTGGTTTTGTCACTGTCTGCTGAGTTGTAACTATATGTATTTAAACAGGTCACTCCTGCGTACCATGTTTTGCAATGCTCTTGACATAGCATAAGCGACTTCTTTGATGTGCACTCTGACAAAGGAAGGTTCAGACTTGGAGATAACTTCAAAACGTTTATTAAACTATTAACAATTCTCCTACTTGGATTCGACTCTTCTGTTAATCCTGCTATAGCTACTCAGACTGACGAACCAGTCTGCTACAATCCAGGTGGTGTGTGTGATGTGTTTCAAATCAACCCTGTTTACACACTGAGTGTCTCCACTGGAAAGAGGAAGATCATGTGTGCTGTGTCCTTTTATATGGGTTGGTGTAATGCCCTCCTGTGGTAGTGTCACCTCTGTGTGTATCGTGAATGCCCATTGGTCGTGTCGTATCTTACTGACCTATTGGTTGAATGTCCGTGTGTCATGTCTCTGGTTCTCCCTCTAGTGTCTAGCTAGTCTACGTGTATTTACATTAACCCCCTGTGTATTTACAGTGATACATATCACCACAGTCAGTTCTCTCATCCACTCTGTAACCCCCACTTTCCTGCATACAAGTTGCAAGCACATCAAACCCATTGGACAATTACAAAGGCTGAGGCTCCTCCACTTGTATCTTTTGGGACCCCATAACTGCCTCACTTACAGTCACACTCTCCTGTCCCTGACCACTGACCAAATCAGAAGTCCCTACACTTAAGGGCTCTGGCTGCCTCCTGGTACAAAGTGTTCAGGTACTTTTCCCCCTCCATGATGTGTCACAGTTCTGCCTCTAGCTCAGTGACTCTGAACTGAAGCTCCTCAAGCCACAGACACTTACGACAGGGATGTTTACCGCGGATCACACTGTGTCCAGCAGTTCCCACATTCTGTGGCCTCAACACATCATCTGCCCTGCCATCCTCACTTTGTGTTAATTCATTTATTTTGCATAATTAATTTATAATGCATAAACACTGCTGCTCCCTTTAACCTTTGCTGATGCAAGTCAACCTTACTGAAACTAATAAAACTTTGCAATTACTGATAAATTGCACAAGTTTCTTTTAAAATAAATGAGCAAAGTATTCCTCAGCCAACCATTTATATATTTTCCCGTGATGCGACGCTTTGATATCTTTCAGAATGCAGCAGCTCTGCTTTGGAGCTACAGACTGGACTGGGTTGGACAATTCTTCTCAGCGCCACTGTTTGCTCCAGGTCTGATTTTCACTCACTCTTCTAGCTACTGCTCACTGCCTCTGGGTCCTCCTTTTTCCCACTCCTCTGAATGTTGTTCGGATGCATACAGTTTCTGGAAAATGTTGGGACTGCGGACAACAGCACGATTGTGAGAGATTAAAGGGACAGCTGCAACAGATACTCTTGAACCAAGCTCAAAACTAAAACAAAGACAACATTGTTGTCATTTTAAAAAAGCTCAGCTGTCTAACCTCAGAGATTCGGGCACAAAATCAAGGCTGACACTCCCAACGCAGCTCTGCACTTTGGAATGAGACGCAGCACGGTAGCATGGTGGTTAGCATAAATGCTTCACAGCTCCAGGGTCCCAGGTTCGATTCCCGGCTGGGTCACTGTCTGTGCGGAGTCTGCACGTCCTCCCCGTGTGTGCGTGGGTTTCCTCCGGGTGCTCCGGTTTCCTCCCACAGTCCAAAGATGCGCGGGTTAGGTGGATTGGCCATACTAAATTGCCCGTAGTGTCCAAAAAAAGGTAAGGTGGGAGGTGGGGGGGGGGGGGGGGGGGGGTTTGTTGGGTTACGTGGATACGTGGGTTTCAGTAGGGTGATCATTGCTCGGCACAACATCGAGGGCCGAAGGGCCTGTTCTGTGCTGTACTGTTCTATGTTCTATTGAGCTGAGGCCCCATCCGCCCTCTCAGGTGAGTGTAAACCACCTTTCTGAACCAACTGAAGAAGAGCGGGGTCTTCTCTCCAATATCCTGGTAAATATCGATCCCTCAACAAAACCTTAAAAAACAGATCTAAATGATGCAGAGCTGTGACCTTCCATCAGAACTGACCTGATGTGACCTTTCATCAGAATGCATCCGTTCGGATGAAAGGTCACAGACTTGAAACGTTAGCTCTTTTTCTCTCCAGAGATGCTGCCGAACCTGCAAAGTATTTTGCAGCGTTTTCGGTTTTAATTTCAGATTTCCAGCATCTGCAGTGTTTTGCATTTGCTTAAAAACAGGTTGTCTGGTCATTCTCACATTGTTGTTTGTGGGACGTTGCTGTGTGTGAATTGGCTGTGTCGCATTTCCTACATTACTACAGTCACTACACGTCAAAAGTAATGGGCCGGTTTAACTCAGTGGGCTAGACAGCTGGTTTGTAATGCAGAACAAGGCCAGCAGCGCGGGTTCAATTCCCGTATCGGCTTACCCGAACAATAAAAGATTATTATTCAATTAACTGTACCGTGTCACAAGAGGTCCAATATTAGTGCAAGTCCGTCTGTTACTTTGACTGTTGTATATCTTCAACAATGCATTTGTAAAAGCAGAAGAAACACTGCAGAATGTGGATGTGAGTAGCTTGGGGATAATAGAGCACCTCGTTAAATCGTAAATCCATGGTAGAGCCTGAGAGCTTCGTGTATTTCGCAGTCTGCCCTCCGAGCTGGCACATCACCAAGCAACAGGAGGAGCGCATCCACAGAGGCAGAGGTGTCGGGACACCTGAATGACTCACGAGATTAAAGTCTAGCAATTCGATTTAATGGGTCTTCACCTACTTGAAAAGACAATCCTCTGGCAATCAAAACAAATATTATTCTGAACTGACTGCAAGATGCTTCAAGGAATGGTGTTGCTGATAGAGTGGTAGCTAATTTCTACACACTAAAAATGAAGAAAATGAGGCAATTCTGTTCTCGCCTCTTGTAGAAGCACAGCCATTAACCAAGAAAATGAATGTGTTCGATTTTAATTTGTACCTTTCCATTTTGTTGTTTTAAGTAAACGCATTGCTCAACGAGACGTACTGAAGAAAATACCTGCAAGAGAGCTCCCATTCCTGCACATGCTACTCTTTTAATGAAAAAATACCAAGCTATTTTATCAACATATGGTTTAACTTTGAGCTTGCACGCAAATGTTCAGCCAGATTGGTTACTTCCAGATTTAAAAAAAATAAACAAAATTGACTCCTAAATGCAGAGTTGACTTGCTTGAAAACTAAATTTTCACCAACATGAAGAATGTGGTAAAATATCATCTGGTAGAATGGTTGTGCCAATCAAAAATTCCTTTCTGGATCAGTTTGCTGTACATAGAACATAGAACAACATAGAACAGGCCCTTCGGCCCTCAATGTTGTGCCGAGCTTTGTCTGAAACCAAGATCAAGCTATCCCACTCCCTGTCATTCTGGTGTGCTCCATGTGTCTATCCAATAACCGCTTGAAAGTTCCTCAAGTGTCCGACTCCACTATCACAGCAGGCAGTCCATTCCACACCCTAACCACTCTCTGAGTAAAGAACCTACCTCGGACATCCCTCCTCGAACCTTAAAGCTGTAACTTCTATTCCGCAAACCTCCACCATTACAAACAAGAGGCTTGATTCCATGAGCCAGCACAGCCTGGAAATTACGGGCACTAAGCTCAGGATATCCTGTGGGAAAGTTATGGAAACAAATTAGCTAACTTTTCTGCTCATCATGAGGTCCATTCATTTAACCAATTTTCTGCTTCTCTGGGCATAACGCTGGGAATGTCAGTTGCGGTTGAAGGGCCTCTGATTGCCCATTATACACTGTGCTTTCTTTTGGCATGTGTTGGTGTGACAACAGGAAGACTTTAACAATATTGAGTTCTAAGTATTTAAGGGCTAAAAACCAGGGGTTAGAGTATGTTTGACTGCAATGGTCATGTTTTTAATAAAAAGTCTGTTTTTCAGCACCTGGGTGTTTTTCGTAGCCAGAAGGTGAAATTGACAAAGGAATGTGTTTTTCGGTCTAGGCGAGTGGACTGTGGTTTGACTGGGAAATCCCCGAGGAGTTATGGGCTGGAATTCTGCGGTGGGGGTGGGGGGGGGGGCGCGATAATTGCACCACGCTGCTCCGACGCCAGGCCAGTCGGGGGCCGTTGTAAGCGCCCCCCCCCGCCGGTGATTCTACGGGCCGAATTCGGCCGTGCCCCGCTGGCATGGGCTACATATGGTCCTACCCGCAGGACCTTGGAGTTCTGGCTGCGGGGTTGTCCTGGTTGGGAGGGGGGGGCTGTGTGGGATCTTACTCTGTGGGGAGGCCCCATGGTGGCCAGGCCTGCGATTGGAGCCTACCGATCGACGGACGGGCTAATTCTGTGGGGGGGGGCGATGTTCCTCCATGTCCGACCCCTGTAGTGCTCCGCCATATTCCCAAGGCCACCCCCCCCCCCATCGGGGTCGGATCCCCCCGCTCCCCCCCTCCAGAACGGCCCCCGCATACTCACTATCTAGGTCCTGCCGTGTGGGATCTGAGTAACCCAAGCCGGCGGGACTAGTCCACATCTGTCAGCCACTCGGAGAATCACCTGGGGAGGCCGCTGTCAATGGCCCCCGACCGGTACGGCGGGAATCCCGCTGGCGCCCGTAAATCGGCGACGGAGAATGGGGAAGCCGGCGTTGGGACGGCGGAGCATCCCCCCCCCCCCCCCGCTCCCCGGGGATTTTCCAACCCACTGCCGGTTCGGAGAATCCCGGCCTATTTGTTTTTTAGCTTGAATAGATGAGGTCATTGCTGGGTGGAGCCAAAGAAGGCAGATAAACATTTTGAGACGCTGTGGAGAGAGGCAGTTGGTGGAGAAACTTTAGAGAGAGGAGTTCTTTGTGTTCTGATCTGCCTGATGATGAGTCCACAGTTCTCCCAGAGTAAGATAGATTGAGAGCTGTATGTTTCTTCTCTTGTTGTTTCATGGGAAATTGAATGGTAGTGATAAGGGGTAAATGTCAGCTGTTCGTTTTCTGTTAAAAGTACAAATTGTATAAAGTTTTGTTCTGGAAATACCAAAGTCCTATTTTTTCATGCTGTCACTCCTGGAGGGAATCATTCTTTCTGCACAGTCTTAAAATAAACTAAAATATTGTGGTTTTGGCCCAGTATCCTAGCCACTGTTGGTGTCTGGTATGGGACCGCAACAATACCGCAGCACAGTAGCATGGTGGTTAGCATAAATGCTTCACAGCTCCAGGGTCCCAGGTTCGATTCCCGGCTTGGGTCACTGTCTGTGCGGAGTCTGCACGTCCTCCCCGGGTGTGCGTGGGTTTCCTCCGGGTGCTCCGGTTTCCTCCCACAGTCCAAAGATGTGCGGGTTAGGTGGATTGGCTATGCTAAATTGCCCTTAGTGTCCTAAAAAAAATAAGGTTAATGGGGAGGGGGGGGAGGGGTGGGGTTGTTGTTGGGTTACTGGTATAGGGTGGATACTGGTTACTGGGGGGGGGGGGTTGTTGTTGGGTTACTGGTATAGAGTGGATACGTTGACTTGAGTATGGTGATCATTGCTCGGCACAACATCGAGGGCCGGAGGGCCTGTTCTGTACTGTGCTGTTCTATAATGGTATGAGATAGCATTGGTGCTTTACGATTTTTTAACTATTTTCAAGCCAACGGCAATTTGTCCTTCACCTTGTGAGGATGATTACCAATTCTACCTGAGAGGACAGATGACCCATCTCTAGGTGTCAGTCATGGCTCAGTGGTAGCACTATCGTCCCTGAGTCAGAGGGGCACAAGTTTCACTTTAGAGTATTGAGTATTAAATCCAAGTTGACGGTTTAATGCAGTACTGAGGGAGTCCTGTCTCCTGCCTTCTCAAATGGATATATACAGTCCTATTGGGCTCTGCACCTGGGACCAAGGCAGTTTTTCTCTGGTCAATATTTATCTAATAACCCACAAGGAAATGTCACTGCTGTATTTGTGGAATGTTTCTATTGCTATTGCTGCAGCATATTGCAGCCACAGTGATGAGGGCATTCAAATTATTGATATACTTTTGAACCAGCAAAGCTAGCTCTGTGTGTGTTTCCTGAAATTTCTTTCTCATCTGCTCCTGTGTCCTGTGAAAGTGGGTGAGATCACTCATTGTCTTTGCTAATTTCCAGCTGGGTGTTTGATCTCGGAAGGGTTCAGATCTGCCTCCAACATGCACACCCTCCTCTGTCTCACTTTTTCTCCTATTTCTGGGTGAAGAGGGCAGTGTGCCCTGCAGAGACTCTATGGTCCCAGCAGTAGAGTCAGGCGAAACAGTAACCTGCTCTGAATAAAAGATGCAACTCATTCGGAACTTCTGCTTACTTAATCCCTACCAGCATGCAGCCACCGCCCTTCTTGCGCTCACGAAAAATATCCAACTGGGCTTTCTCTTGGACAGAGTGATCACAGAGCTATTGTATCCACCAAACGTGCCATCAGTCCGCCGCACAAAACTGTCTTGTCCTTTTTCTCAGGGTGAGCACCTCGCGCGGTGAGAGTTAAGGGGCGATCTGGCATGGGGGTCCCTTAGAGCGGGGAGGGGAGACGCTGTGGCCTAGGGAAGGTGGCACGAGGTCAGTGCTGCCGAGGCTTTTTCAAGGGCCAGTAGGAAGAGAGCAGGTACTGTACAAGCGCAAGATTCAAAGGGCTAATCATGCAATAAACACCATCCCGACAGCATTTGGCCCTGGATAGAGACAGTGGCTTCAAATCGAGAAGAATCCCATAAAATAAGGGACAGCTGGCTGGTGAGGAAGAGATAAGGGTAAAGCATTAGAAGTTGTAATGCATTCGATGTTGTTTATTTCAACTTTCATATGGTGTTTGATAATGTACCCTGTCATAATATACATCTATGTGTGTAATAGAGTGCAGATAGGCAGTGATTGACACACAGTAAGCACACAGAACAGAGCAGCCAATCACCAGACTGGACACAACCACTAGAAAGCCAGAGGGCACCAGGTTTCCCGCTCTCTCTGGGCCCAGTCTCTGATACAGTCAGAGTTCATGAGCTAGTCAGTGCAAACACCATGCGGTAGTTAGAAAGTCTGGCCAGGCTAGTACCAGGTCTCCAGTCAAGTCAGCATAGTGTCAACCCACAGTTGAACATGTATAATTGTTAAGACGTTAAATAAAATCGTGTTGCATCTCATCAAGTGTTTGAGGTCTGTCTCTCGCTCCACTGCATCAAGTGCAGTCCACATCGACCCAGCCTGCCCAACACATCATACCCCATAATAAACTTGCTATTCCACGGGTATAAAGGTGTAGGGCACGATTCTCCACTCCCCACGCGGCGTGGGAGAATCGCGGGAGGGCCCCCCGACAAAATTCACGACCACCTGGCGCCACCCGCGATTCTCTCCCCCCCACACCTGGTCGCTGCCGTCGTGAAACAGGTGAGATATGCCTGTTTGGGGCTTGTGGGGGGAGTACAAGGGAAAGAGCACCACGACTGTGCTCGGGAGGGGACAGGCCCGCGATCGGTGCCCACCGATCGTCGGGCCGGCGTCTCAATCGGACGCACTATTTCCCCTCCGCCGCCCCGCCAGAGGGGAAAGACGGCCACCGCGCATGCGTGGGTTCTAGCTGTCAGCGTAGTGATGTCAGCCGCGCATGCGTGGGTTGGAGCCGGCCAACCTGCGCATGCGCGGCTGACGTCATTAGGCGCGAGAATTACGGAGCACCGCTCCTAGCACCGCCGGGAGGGGAGAATAGGGGGTGAGGAGCGGCCTCCGAGGCCGTTGTGAAACTCGGCCGAGTTCACAACGGCCCTCCCGATTTTTCCCGGGAGCGGAGAATTCCACCCGTAGTGACTCATTGGATACAGAATTAGTTCAGCTGCAGAAAGCAGAGAGTAATGGTCAAATGTTGTTCATTACACTTGGATGATAGTTTGTAATGTTGCCCCAGGTGTCAGAGTTAGGACCTCTGATCTCATGTTAATGGTGTGGATTTGGTAATCATGGGATAATGTCAAAGCTTGCAGATGACACAAAACTCAGTTATGTGGCAAACAATGAGCGAAATTCACCGACCCCCAGCAGGGTCGGAGAATCGCCTGGGGGCGCCTAAAATCCCACCCCCGTCGTGGCAGAGATTCTCCGCCACCCGGGAAGTGGCGGCGGCGGAATCTCGCCACTCCGATCGGAGAGGCCCCTGCAGTGATTCTCCGGCCCGGATGGGCCGAAGTCCCGCCGCTGGGAGGCCTCTCCCGCCGCTGAGGTTTAAACCACCTCTGGAACGGTGGGCTCAGCAGCGCGAGCAGGCCCCCGGGGTCCTGGGGGGGCGGGGGGCAATCGAACCCCGGGGGGTGCCCCCACAGTGGCCTGGCCCACGATCGGGGCCCCCGGCTCAGACTCCGGGCCAGTGCCCTGGCTGCACTATTTTCTTCCGCGGCCGCCACGGCCTCCGCCATGGCGGAAGCGGAAGAGAACCCCACATCGCGCATGCGCCGGCAGTGACGTCAGCGGCCAGCTGCTGCTGACGTCACTGCCGGCGCATGCGCGGACCGGCGAAAGACTTTCGGCCAGCCCCGCTGCCGGGGGCGCCGGTTTTTTGCGCCGGTCTTCTGGTGCCAACCGCTCCGGCGCGGGGCTGGCCCCCAAAGGTGGGGAGAATTCCCCACCTTTGGGGAGGCGCGACCCCTGAGTGGTTGGCGCCACTCCCCTACTCCGGGACCCTCCGTCACGCCAGGTAGGGGAGAATGCCGCCCAATGTGAGAGTTAGTAGAACTAGTGAAATGGACACACATGACAGATGAAATTTAACACAGAGAAATGCGAAGTGATTCATTTTAAATGGGAGAATGTGGAGAGGCAATATAAACCTAATGATACAATTTTAATACGGTTGCAGGAACAGCAAGATCTGTGAGTCATTAACAAATCTTTGACGATGGCAGAGAAACTTAAGAAAGCTGTTATAAAGGCACCTGGGACTTTGACGTTATAAAAGATGCATTGAGCACTTGCTTCTGCAAGAGACTGTCCATTTAACTTTAGGCTAAACCTTTAGAAAGCAATGTTCAGGATATAACAGGTATTGTGGCCATTTCTGGACACCTATCTAAAGGATGTTCAGAAGACATTTACCAGGATGGGATGAAAAGAAGAAAGACTTCAGTTACATGTTGAGATTAGAGGAACTGAGGTTTACCCCCTCATACCAGAAAAGAGTTGACCGACTGTTCAGAGACAGGAATTATTTTGATTCAGTAAGTAAGGATATATTGGGCGAAATTCTACGTTAGGGAGATTATGGGCTGGATTCTCCAATTATGCGGCTAAGTCCGGAGGAAGCCTCTGGTCTTATTACCAAAAAGTCAGCGCCGACCCCGCACCCATGCTCCGCCCGGTGGGGGGTTAGCAGCCACGCCACTTAAAGCACCGTGCAGTTACAGACGAAGAATGGGCAGGTTCGTGGCTGTGCATGCGCACGGCAGTGACCTGCGGCAGCTGCGCCATACAACATGGCGCCGGCCGCATGTGGACCCGGCCTGCCAGATAGTGTCCCCCTGTAACCAAACCCCCCCCCCCCTCACCAACCCTGGACCACCCCCCCAGCAGTCCTCCCAGCCAGCGGAACGGCTCCCCCCCCTCCCCCCGACTGTGGCGGTGCTGGACACAGTCCGCAGTCGCCCCGCAACATCCCCAAAAACTGAGATGACACGCGGCTGACGCTGTCGGGAATCTGGTCTTCAGGGGCAGAGCATTGTGCTGTCCTGAGGACGTCCCAATGGCATGCGTGGTACTCAGTGATTCCACCATTTTTGAGGTGGCAGGGCACCCAAAAATGGCGCCGCCCCCGATTTTGCCGTAAAAAAGGATTCTCTTTCACGTTTCTTCACAGTTGAGTAACTCTGAAGTGCTCCAACCGCCATGTTTCTATCATGGTTGACCAACAGATCCTGTCCCATTTGAAATAGAATTAAGTGCTTTCCAATCACCTTCGAGTGACTTTGAAATAGATAACTGGAAATTTGCTTTTTGGCCATCAGACAGGGGTCTCTTTTCTCGGGGCTTCTTGACAGGAGCTCCGTTCTGGGGGGCTTCCTGACAGAGGTTCTTTTCTGGGTGGTCTATGGGGAAGTCTTTTTATTTCAGAGATCTTTGGACGCCCCTCTTTATGGAGGAGGTCTTGGAGGGGCAGTGGGGGGGGGGGGGTCGGGTGGGGGTGAGGTGGGCAGGTCTTGCATTGTTGGGGGGGGGGTGGGGTTGGCCCTCGGATGGGCTTTAGGAGCAACTTCCTTGGTCCACCGCGACGTCCACTGCGGCCGGTACGCGTTTATCTGATCTGTAGTGATTCTCGCCCATGTGATTCCTAGCCCACCAGGACTGGAGAATCATGTGATCCCGAAGAATATGGTGCCCCTCCCATTAGCCCTGGTGGCGAGGGGCGCGAAGCTCGATCCCCTGCCTGCAGGGGGCCGGAGCATCAGAAAGGCCTGTTTTCTTCACTGACGTGTGATTGTCCGTCTCACTGGGAACTCCACTACTGGTGGCGCGAGGCAGAGAATTTTGCCCGTTTCCAATGGCAGAAGGGTAGCTCACCAGAGGACACAGATTTAGGGTAGTTGCCGAAAGAACCAGCAGCAAATTGTCATGATTGGTGCTTCACGTCTGAAAGTGCGGTGGTTGCAAATTAAGTAATAACATTCAGAAGGGAAGTGAATGAATACTTGAAGGGAAACATTTTTCAGGACAATGGGGGAAAAGATGGGAGTAGGATTAATTGGATAGATTTGAAAAGAACCAGTGCAGACACAAAGGGCCACATGGCCTCTTTCTGCACAGTCTTAATTCAATGGCTGGGACTTTTCAGCCACTGAATTCTATTGGCTCAAATGTAGCACTGGCAGAGTAATTTTCAAATGCATCTTTGACAAGATCTCAGCCTGTTGGAGAACACCCAAAGAAGGTGAAATACTAACTATTTTTAAAAAGAAATACAGTGAAATCATTACCATGAATCTCAGGAAAGGTATAGGCCATCGACTATTTAGTTAGATCATGGTCCATCTGTATCTTAACTGTGCTTACTCACCCTTGTTCCACACCACTTCGCACCCTTGCCCAACAAAACTTTATGTCACTGTCAGTTTTTAATTAATCTATACTTCTCATATTTTGGGTCAGAAATAAATCATAGTGTTGTTGAACCCCTATTTGCCAATCACCTAAGGAATAAAGACGTGGGCAGATAACTGAGATGTCCCCAAGTGGCCTTGCACATGTGATGTGGAATTGCCCTCAGCACAAGAACGCGGACTCGTAGAAAAAATATAATGTAACCCAATGGAGGTTATTAAAATTATGAAGGAGTTAGGTAAGTCAGAGAGAAGATGCTTCCACTTGTGACAGAGTGCAAAACTGGGGCACATAAATGTAAAATTGTTACTCATAAATCCAGGAGGGAATCCATAAGAAACTTCTTTACCCAGGGAATGGGAAGAATGTGGAACTTGTTACCACATTGTGTTTGAGTGAGTCGCATATATTCATATGAGGGAGAAAGGAATAGAAGGGTCCGTTGGTAGGGTGAATGAAGAGGCTTAGGTGCACTTAGAGTACTGACATAGACAGGCTGTGCAGAATAGCCTGATTCTGGGTGATGCATTCTATGTAGGTCTCTATGAAAAAAAAACATGTACTAAGGTAATGCTGAGTGTAAACCTTTGACTTGTGAATGTTCCAGCCAAGCATTGGGAGGGTGAACGGCAGTTGTTGGGATAATGAAACAGTTTAAAAACTGTGCTTTGGTTCAGTGGCTGAAAGATATTATTTGTTGTTGATGAAAAAATATCAACTACCCCGCAGCATCAGGTCAATCAAAATTGTTAGTTCCGACCTTAAACGGCCAGGGGCTTGCAAAAAATGTTTCTTTTTCTCTTTGTGTTAGTTTTGTGAAAGTGTTTGTCAGTCGGCTCTTGTTTTGAAGTGTTTTCCAATTTCTTCACCCCTCAAACTTAGCAAAGCACATTTCCGGTTTGGCAGAACTCAAACAAATTTTAGATAAATCCTTTCATAATAGTTGCAGCATAAAATGGCAACACCGATCTTGAAGAACAAGACCGATAATCAGGAGATAAATCGGAATGATACTGTTCCAGAACCTCCTGGTTACCCAACGTCACATTTTGGGGCAACCCCAGTGATGTGCTGGGGAATTCTTTCAGCGAGTTCCCATGTAAGGGATTACCCAGAAGTGCTACCTTCCTCTTGACAATTGCGCCCGGCTGGGAGCCACCTGAGAGAAACAATTTAAATCGCTAAGTTCGGAATGTTCTGTCAGTTTTACCGATCCAGTCTCTGAAAGAGTGAGAGGGGAAAAAAATAATTTCTAACTCCAGAGAACCTATACGAAACTCAGTCCCAGCCTTGCATGGGACACCACCACACACACAACCCCCCAGGGCACCTACCACACCATCCCTGACCTGACTCCTCCCTCTCCCAACCTGACCCTCGCCCCGCCAACCGGCCCAACCTAATACACCCTCTCCTGTTCGAGCCCCACTCTCAGTCCAACACCGCCCCCACCAGACCAGCTTCTCCCTCCAGCCTGACCTCTCACCTTGGACACTCCCTGACTGACCCCACTCCCCTTATCCGGACCGACCCCCCCTCCCCTCACATTCCAGTCCGACCGGCCCTCCCCAGTCTGACCCCCCCCCCTTCCCCTCCAGTCCGAACCTGCCCCACTCTTCCTCCAGTTCAACCCATCCTCTGTTCAACCGCCTTTCCAACCGGTCTGACCCTCCCCCGAGCACTGTCTGAACCACTTATCTTATAAACCTAGCTTCTCCTTTTAGCCACCTCATATAAAGAGGATGGGCGCGATTCTCCGCCCCCCACGCCGGGTGGGAGAATAGCGGGAGGGCCTCCCGACATTTTTCACGCCCTCCCGCTATTCTACCCCCCCCCCCCCCCCCACGCCCGACTCACGCCACGAATCGCCTCGCCGATTTTTACGGCGAACGACGATTCTCCGAGGCCGATGGGCTGAGCGGCCGGGTCTTCACACCCATTTCAACACGGCAGCAAACACACCTGCTCGCTGCCGTCGTGAAACAGGCGCCAGATGCCCATTTGGGGCATCTGGGGGCCCGATTGGCACGGCAGTACCACGGCCGTGCCAAGGGGGCTATGCGTCCTTAACGGACACACTCTTTTCCCTCCGCAGCGCTGCGCATGCGCGGCTGACGTCATCGGCCGCGTCAGCCGACGTGACGCTTGACGTGCAGCCATGACAACCGTCGTCAAGGCCGTGCCACCGTGACGCATGGGGCCGTGCTCCTAGCCCCGCCCGGGGGGGAGAATCGGCCCCGGAAGTGAACGTGAAGGCTGCCGTGGGTCACGGCCTGTCCCACGGCAGCCTTTACGATTCTCCGCATTTGCACTCATTTGCGGAGAATCTTGTCCGATGTTTCTTAAAAAGGCTGGTTTAGCACACTGGGCTAAATCACTGGCTTTGAAAGCAGACCAAGGTAGGCCAGCAGCACGGGTTCAATTCCCGTACCAGCCTCCCCGAACAGGCGCCGGAATGTAGCAACTAGGGGCTTTTCACAGTAACTTAATTGAAGCCTACTCATGACAATAAGCGATTTTCATTTCATTCATTTCTCTCTGCGTTGCCAATCACTCCACACCGATGCAGCCGGGGGCACGCTTCGCTGCTCCTGTCTAACCCAGCCTTAGTGAGGAAAATTGGACAAGACAGGAGCTTTGGACTATCAATATATGCAAGTCCGCCAAGAGTGACATTCCACTGAATTGTCACTGAGGAAGTTACAGACAATGTCTCCTGTATGACGAATCCGAAGCAAATAAAGGTTCATTTGTCTTGAATTGTTGCTGCTAGAGCCAGCGTGTATCAGAAATCAGATGATAAACTTGCTCTACAGCCAGCAAGAAGCACAAACTCACAAGGTGGGGTTTCTCCTCTCGATTGGGGCCCAGCATCACTGTTGGCAACGGTAAATGGTCACCATTGGTTTTGTGATGCGTCAGCACAGTTGCTTCCTCCTGTCTCTGAGCAGTGTGAGCTCTCAGTCTGCCAGTACATGATAGCAAGACAGTTCTTACAATGCTGGTTTTACAGATAGTAGCCTGACAGAGAGGAAAATCTATGGCGAGAATCACAGGATTGGGAATGGAGGTTTAGGGTGACAGTGCACGTGCATGTGCAAGCCACTTTTGTTATTCAAACCTTTTCATGGAAAACCAAAATTTAATTGGGATTTTGCAAAGGACTTTAGGATTTCTAACTCTCAGAATCGCAGGAATTGAAGGCTCCAGGACACTGCTGCAATCAACTTGGGGGACAAACATCGGAGGGACTTAAAAATAAAGTGAGGTCAACAGATTTCATTTCCTTTAAATAAATTCACTTATGATATATGTTATACATATATTGAAGAGAAGGTTGTTTGACACAGTTAAAAATCACCCAATTGAGGGCAGCACGGTGGCGCAGTGGGTTAGCCCTGCAGCCTCATGGCGCCGAGGTGCCAGGTTCGAACCCGGCTCTGGGTCACTGTCCATGTGGAGTTTGCACATTTTCCCCGTGTTTGCGTGGGTTTCGCCCCCACATCCCAAAGATGTGCAGGTTAGTTGGATTGGCCACGCTAAATTGACCCTTAATTGAAAAAAAAAATGAATTGGGTACTCTAAATTTTAAAAAAATAAATCACCCAATTGAATAACAAAAGAGGTTGTTTCACTGCCCACTTGGCATAGAAAAGCAATTTGTCCAAAGGATAGACCAGTGGTGGGGTGCTTATGTTTAAGATGGGAGGTCAATCATCCAGGAATACATCCAAGTAGAATTGGTAACCACAGATGGTATAGGATCATGAAGCGGGTTTCTCCTGAATCCCCGCGATGGGCCGACGCCAGCGTAAAAAGCAGTGCGAATCACTCCGGCATTGGGCCGACTGGAAGTTGTGGAATACTCCGCACTTCCGGGGGCTAGGCCGGCGTCACAGGGGTTGCCGCCGCGCCAACCGGCGCCGAAGGGCTGGCACGAGTTAGCACATGCGCAGAACCGCCAGCGTGGTTTAGCACTTGTGCAGACCGGCCGGCATATTCTAGCACATGCCAGGGGGGTGGCTTCTCCGCGCCGGCCATGGCAGTGCCCTACAGGGGCCGGCGCAGGAGGAGTGCCCCCACAGCACAGGCCAGCCCACAGATCGGTGGGCCCTGATTGCGGGCCAGACCACCGTGCCCCCCCCCCCCCTGGGGCCGGATCCACCCCGCGCCACCGCCACGAGGACCGCACCAGCCAGCCTGCCAGCCAGGTCCCGGCATGTGGGACCATATCCAATCCACGCCAGCGGGACTGGCCAGAAACCAACGGCCACTCGGCCCATCGGGGCCCAGAGAATTGCCGGGGGGCTGCCTCCAATGGCCCCTGACCGGCGCGGCATGATCCCCGCCCCTGCCCGAAAGCCGGAGAATACGGCAGCCGGCGTCGGAGCAGCGGGAAGGGATCCCCCCCCCCGACCCCGGGATTCTCCGACCAAACAATCAAGCAGAGAATTCATCTGGCTGCACTGACCGGGAAGGATTCCTGGGGGGCGACTCTCCGAGCCCCGCACTGGGCCGGAAAATCACCGCAACCACGCCACGACTGGCGGCGGCGCGCATTTCTCCAAGGTGCGGAGAAACAGCACCATTTGTGCCGGCATGTTTGGCGTGGCGCCAGCCGCTGGAATCGGTAGGGCCATCGATTCTCCGGCCCTGATGGGCCGAGCGACCGCGTGGATCTGACAGAGTCCCGCCGGCGCCGTTCACCCCTGGTCGCTACCGATGGGAACTCTGCACAAACGGTCGGGGTCCGGCCTGTCGGGGTGGGCTCCTTCACCGGGTGGGGCCTTTGATGTGGTCTAGCCTGCGATCAGGGCCCACCAATTGGCGGGCTGCCCTCTCTCCACCCGCCACCCCCCCCCCCCCCCCCCCCCCCCCCCGGCCTACTTTCTGGCATGGTCGGCCCCTGAACACCGATGCCATATTGAGTTGGAGCCGGCGCGCTAAAGAAGCCCCCCACCCATGCTCCCTGTGGGGTCCAGAACCGGTCGCACCCGGGCCCGGTACGCGCCGTCGTGAAACGCGACGGCGTTCATGACGACGCAAACACTTCGGCTCCATATTGGAGAATCGCCTCCTGGTCTTCTCATAATGATGCCTTTACTCAATCAAGAAGTTAACTGGTCACCCACCTCGACGCTGATTGTGAGTTCTTGCTGTCTGCACAATGGCTGCCTTGTTTGCTTACGTAACACCAATCACTACACTTCAAAATAGTTAATCGGATGTGCACTGCTTTCAGATCTTTCGGCGAAACATGATAAAGTAATACATTAGTGTTTGAACTACATGATTAGATGTTATCATCCTTTATATCCATGGTATAATATTTAAACCATCCTAATCCCTTGATACTCTGTAATCACCGCCTGCTGTCTAATTACCAATGTTCAAACAGCCGAAAGTCATTGATCAGTATAGTGTTTTGCTATCATTCTGAGCTATCAACTATTTTCCATTAAACTATCTTTGTGTTTCAGTACCTTTTTAACTGAACCTAGATTTGCCTTTGCAAACAATTGTGTCGGTGATTATCTTCATGTTGCGTTACCAAAAAAAGCTATCTTTTAGCCTTGAAATCCAATCAAAGGAACAAAAACTGCAAGACCGGTCACTGCCGAAGAGGTAATAGTCTTTCCTCACTGTAATGGGTGTGGCTTCAAAAGCAAGCTTTTTTCAGTGAGGAATACTTATCTTATTTTTTTAGCTCGACTCTCAAACTACAGGGCTCTGCAATGAGCTGCGGTCATCTGTCCTTGGGTGGGAACTGCAAAAAGGGAGCCTGCAGTGTGCTGTGATGGATTGCAGCAGCCTCAACATTGGCCCACCCAGCCTTGGGTTTGCTGGTGCATCATGGCTGAATCATGTCTTATCTGGACGTTTGTCAATGATGTGCACATGATTCCCTGTAATTGCTCTCATGATACCAGTTGATTTCCCCAGCAAACTGCTTTCCATGCTGCTCCAAGCATGCTTCACAATTTCTTTGCCATGGACATTGCTCTCCCCCCTGCAGCTTTTTAAGTTTAATTACCAGGACACCAATAGAGTTTCCCCATTTGCTCTCCTCCCCGCTCTGCTGAGCTAGATGGGCATTCTCGTCGTGTTTTCTTGTAGACATACTGGTAAAGGCCAAATGTACTCAATTTAGAAGCATTACCACATTACTGAGCAAAACAAGAGCAAATACTGGGGAGGAATTTCAACCCGACAGCATGCAAGCTGTAACTGTGGTCAGGTGCTTTTTCAACTCGGGGTCAGGGTTCGGGTGGGGGCGGGGGGAGCGCAGAGGTGCAGGGGAGCAGGAAGAGGGTGACTTCTCAGCTTAGAAGACACTGCGGAATGAATTACCCAAAGAACGATTTGCATTGAAACAGTGCTTCCCCAACCGCAGGGCTTTACAACCTATGATGTCACTATTGGAAATAAGGAAACGTAACAGCAAAATTCCACCCATAGCAGCTAAATAAATGACAAGCTTCAGGTGTCAGTTCCGGGGTAAATGTTGAATAGGACATCAGGTGAAGTCCCTTTCTGTTCAAGATAGCACCGGAACATGAAGGGCGGGATTCTCCCGTACCCAGCGGGGCGGGGGGGTCCCGGCGGGACGGAGTGGCGTGTACCATTCCGGTGCCGGGCCGCCCCAAAGGTGCGGAATCCTCCGCACCTTCAGGGGCTAGGCCAGCGCCGAAGTGGTTTGCGCCCCGGCGGCCGGTGTGGAAGGCCTTTGGCACCACGCCAGCCGGTGCCGAAGGGACTCCGCCGACTGGCGCGGGTCCGCGCGTGCGCGGGAGCGTCAGCGGCTGCTGACGTCATCCCCGTGCATACGCAGGGGGGTTCACCTATGCGTCGGCCATTGCGGCCATGGCCGGCACGTTGGAAAAGAGTGTCCCCACGGCACAGGCCCGCCCGCGGATCGGTGAACCCCGATCGCGGGCCAGGCCACCGTGGGGGCACCCCCCGGGGCCAGATCACCCCTCCCCCCCACCTCCCAGTACCCTGGAGCCCGCCCGCGCCGCCTGGCCCCGGCATAGAACCAGTGGGACTTCGGCCCATTGCAGGCCGGAGAATCGCCGGGGGAGGGGGGCCGCCGTAAGCGGCCAGCGCCGGAGCCGGAGATTTCGGCAGCCGGCAGGGGCGGTATTCACACCGACCCCTGCTGATTCTCCGACCATGCGGGGGGTCGGAGAATCCTGCCCGAGATCTTTTCTATCCACCATGATTGTGTGCTCAAGCCTTTAGAATGAGGTTTGAACACACTTCTGACTCACTGGCGAGGCTGGTACCAACAGAACCATGTCTGACAGTATGACTGCAGTTTATGATTAACTAAACAGGCCATATGATCATGAGAGGTAGGATATTCTCCCTGTGTCTGTGGGTTTCCTCTGGATGCTCCGGTTTCCTCCCACAGTCCAAGGATATGAAGATTAAGTGGATTGGGCATTGGTGTCCCAAGATTAGGTAGGTTTACAGAGGTAGGGTGGGAAGTGGACCTAGGTAGGGTACTCTTTCAGAGGGTCGGTGTGGACTCGGTGGGCCGATTCACCTCCTTCTGCACTGTGGGACTTCTATGAGGAGCAGAGGTAGGCCATTCGGCCCATCGAATCTGCTCCAGCATTCAATAAGATCACGACTGATCTGACATGATAATCCTCAACTCCACTTTCCCGACTTATCCCCGTAGCCCCTGATTCCTGTACTGATAAAAAATCTTTCTATCTCAGCCTTGAATTTTGATTTGATTGATTTATTGTCACATGTACCGAAGTACAGTGAAAAGCATTTTTCTGCGGCAAGGGAACGTACACAATATGTACATTGTAGACAAAAAAATAAAATCGTCAGAGTACATTGACAAATGGTGCATCGACAAACAGCGATTGGTTACAGTGCGCAACAAGGGGCCTAACAAAGCAAATACATGAGCAAGAGCAGCATAGGGCGTCGTGAATAGTGTTCTTACAGGGAACAGATCAGTCCAAGGGAGAGTCGTTGAGGAGTCTAATAGCTGTGAGGAAGAAGCTGTTCCTATGTCTGAATGTCCGAGTCTTCAGACATCTGTACCTTCTGCCTGATGGAAGGGTCTGGAAGAAGGCAATGCCTGGGTGGGAGGGTCTCTGACAATGCTGTCTGCCTTCCTGAGGCAGCGGGAGGTGTAGACAGAATCAATGTGAGGGTGGCACGCTTGTGTGATGCGTTGGGCTGAATTTATCACACTCTGCAGTTTCTTGCGATCTTGGGCCGAGCAGTTGCCATACCAAGCTGTGATACAGCTGGATAAGATGCTCTCTATGGCACATCTGTAGACGTTTGTGAGAGTCGATGCAGACATGCCGAATTTCTTTAGCTTCCGTAGGAAGTAGAGATGCTGTTGGGCTTTCTTGACTGTTGCATCAATGTGAGTGGACCAGGACAAACTGTTAGTGATGGTGACCCCCCAGGAACTTGAAGCTATCGACCACCTCCACTTCGGAGCCATTGATGCAGACGGTGGGAGTATTGTGCCACGCTTCCTGAAGTCGATGATCAGTTCCTTGGTCTTTCCGACACTTAGAGAGAGGTTGTTTTTGGTCTACCTCCCTTCTGTAGTCCGATTCATCGTTATTTGAGATACGGCCCACCATAGCCGTATCATCTGCAAACTTATAGATTGAGTTGGAGTTAAATCTTGCCCACAGTTGTGTGTGTATAGGGAGTACAGCAGAGGACTGAGCACATATCCTTGCGGGGTTCCGGTGTTGAGGACTATTGTGGAGGAGGTGCTATTACCTATCCTGACAGATTGATGTCTGTTGGTGAGGAAGTCAAGGATCCAGCTGCACAGGGAGGGGTCAAGTCCAAGATGACAGATTTTGGTTATTAGTCTTGTCGGGATAATGGTGTTGAAGGCGGAGCTGTAGTCTATGAACAGCAGTCTGACATAGATGTCCTTGCTGTCGAGATGTTGAAGTGTTGATTGTAGAGCCTGGGAGATGGCATCTGCTGTGGATCGGTTGCAGTGATAAGCAAACTGCAATGGATTGAGATCGTCTGGGAGGCTGGCGTTGATCCGTCTCATGACTAGCCACTCGAAGGATGTAATCAATGATCCAGCCTCTACAGCTCTTTGTGGTAAAGAATTCCACTAATTCACTACCCTCTGAGAGAAGATATTCCTCCTCATCTCTGTCTTAAATAGGTGATCCCTTACCCTGAGATTGTGCCCTCTAATCCGAGACGCTCCAACAAAGGGAAACAACCTCTCAGCATCTACTCTGTCAAGCCCCCTGTGACTCCTATTTGGCTCAATAAGGTCTAAACTCCAATGAGTACAGGCCCAATCTACTCAACCTCTCCTCATAAGAAGATCCCTCCATACTCAGGATCAACCCAGTGCACCTTCTCTGGACTGCCTCTAAAGTCAATATATCTTTCCTTAGATAAGGGAACCAAAACTGTTCACAGTGTTCCAGGTTACAGAAGTAGCCTTTCAGGCTCCTTCCAATAATCCGAGTGCAACTGAATATGAGGGGCTAATTTTCTATCAATATGTAAAAGGATGCGACCCACATGGAAATAAATATAATCCAATTCACGCCTTCTGTGGAATGTGCATCATGCATATGTTAAAAGGCAATCAAACATCTCGCAGCTCTTTGAAAAAGAACAGAAGACTGTTTTCTCAGAGATATGGGTTGTGTCATGCAACACTGGCTAACTCTACCTTTGCATCGAATACACAAACAAACCATAGATATGAGACACCTGGATGGACCAAAGTTATCGTTGGGAGGACGTTTGAGGTGGTGAAGCGATGTTTCAGCTGCTTATAAAAATCTCCATGAAAGAACGATTTGCATTTATTTAGTGTTGTATCATTTTGCTCAGGAACAGTTCAAAGTGCGTTATGTGCAATGAATAAATTAAAAATGAAGTGAAAAGCAGCAAGTCAAGCAAATTATATTGCACCAAACCCAGCACCGACCGAGCAGCTTATTATTCACACCCCAGCTCATTGTGAAATTGGCCAATATCACCGGTCATTGGACTGATTTACCGTCCCAGATTGATGTCTAGTAAGAGCTGAAACTGTTCAGTTTACTCCAGTTTTACACAGCTAATGCTTTGTTAACATTTGCAAAACTGAGTAATCGAGTGTAGGATTGAAAGAAAGTAAAATAATCAAACTGCGTTCAGATATATATTGCTCGGATAGGTGACCCAATAGTGTGATGCAGGAAAGACAATGCTCTTTAAGATTCAGTTAACTTTGTTTTGTTCACAAAGTAATATTCTGGCTCCATTGGCCAAGCAAGACTCCAAGGAAAGTGGGAGGGGTGCGGATGGGGTCTGTTCAGATGTATTGACTGTGGAATGCAGGAGGATTCTCGTTACAGGAGGATCTATGTTTACCACCACTTGCAAGGTAGGGTAGTGGGATGTTACATGTTGCAGGATAGACTATCAATGAGCTGTCATGTTACTATTGGTTAATAAGCTGAATCTCAGTCGCATTTGAGGGCTGCCTTATCAGGAACGATGGAGTAGAGGGAGCCCATGCTGTTGGAGTTCAGAAGAATGAGAGGTGATTGTACTGAGAAATATCGGGCTGGATTTTAGGGGTCACCCGCAGGTGGGAAAGCAGTCTGCTGGCGCGATAAAATTGGACACTGTGCTGTCAGTGCCAACTGCTGGCCTGTCTGTGCTGCCATGATTTTACAATCAGCCAACCCATAGGCCAATTGAGGCCCTTAAGTGGGCAATTACTGTCCACTGAGGAGTCCCATCCCACTGGCACTCAAATTTAACAGGTGGTGGGCGAGCTGTTCCCAATGTATAGCCAACAATTTTATCTTTGTGTGTTGCTGACCATTAAAGAGGGGATTACAGCCTTTCTAGGTCCCCGGTGCTGATCAGAGCCACAGTTTTCCCTCCCTGCCCACATTCCCTCTGTAGCCCACCCCTCCTTCCCCCCCCCCCCCCCCACCACTTGTACAAAATACCCCCCACACTCAGGGCCTGGCGTCTTGCAGCATCAGCAGAAGCCACTGCTACAAGTAGGGTTGCTGGTACTGCAGAGCTATCAGCCTCTGATTGGCAGGATGCCCTCTTGAAGAAGGGCAGAACTGTATCCTCAATAATTAAAGGCTCATCTGACAAAACATTAAAACAGGGCAAGCTGACTAAGCAGAGACATGCTCCCATCTTTCTGTTGCAGTCAATGACTCTGCAATCCATTGTCTTTAGGGCCCTGACATTCCACCCCATCACCACACATTTCACTTCCACATTAGTTCAGCCAGTATGCCGACATCATTTAGGTAGACTTTCGCTGGGTTGTAAAATAGACAAAACTGGCTAGAAAATGTAATCTCACCCGTCCTGCCTCTTTTAATAACCTCAAGCTAGGACACAACTTCCCTTCCAAATCCCTCACCCCCCCTGCTCCACCTCTTCCACTGTCCCCCCCCCCCCCCCCCCCCCCCACTTCCAAATCCCACCACCCTATTTTTCTTGTACTTTTTAAAAACTGGGGGGAAAGGGATGGAAATGCCTTCTGAGTTTGATTTTGCAGCTGTAGTGCTTGGAAGGAAACATAGGAACTAGAGCAGTTGATTCAGTTAATGCTGCTGATATTTAAGGCTTAATGTGGAGAATTTTCTGATTGATACTTTGGTTGTACGGGCTCACTAGCAACTAACACAGATCATTCTGTATCCAAGGCTGATAATTACCATTGACAAAAGAATCTAAGAAATGCTCACTTTGTTTGTATGACTGGGGAATGGCTCAAGTACAGCCAAGTGTAACTGCATACAATGCGACACATAATTAAATGTGCCCCACTCATGCCATTGTGGTGCTTGGTTGATATCTATCAACTGTCGTCCGGGGATACACATATTTTAATCGTTGAACTTCCAATGTGCTGGTAGTAGTATTATCGTACATTGTAACATATATCAAATCAATTATTAGCATTATGATACTTGTAGCAGAGATACACATGTATACTTCTCAGTTGATAACCATGCTGAAAAGTGGTTAATATTGTGCAGAGCCATCCATTCAATTTAATAAACCTAATCTAAAGTACAATGCTTCTTTTCAGGTACAATGAGGCAATGTAGAACACACTTGCAGTCAGAAAATGGAAATGTAAATAAATCTCTGGTACTCTCAGTTTGTTAATGCGAGTTTCTTCTCAAGACAGTAATTGTGTCAGGTTTCTTGTTTGCCCCATGGCGAGCCATCATCTAATGATCCAGTAGTTACAATGAAGGCCTCAGGGTTACTGAGCCTATGGCACCAATGAGATTCAGGGCTGTGGAACCTTAAACAGCCCTGGAGCACCTACAATGATACTCCTTGTGATTGTCTACGAATATTTCAGATTTAAAATAATGACTTTAGGAATTCATTCCAAACCTGACGAAGGGATTGGAATCGTTTCCCACACAACATATTGACAACGTTCATTGACAATGACCCAAAATCAGAAGTTTTTTAAAAAAGAAATCTCGGGGAGGGGCGCTTTTGAAAAGCGAGCAGGACGTGGGTGGGCGAAAATAGAACATAATATGCAGGACCTTATAATGAAAAGAGCAGACATTGGGCAGACACAAAGTCACTCAGTTGGTAGCAGGCCCACAGAGAATCGAAACTTTTGGTGCAGTCCAGGCTTTAAAGACAGCAGTTCTGTCAAAGCAACAGACACAATAAAAGCATTATGCAGAAACCATTGACCTAGCCCAGGGGTGGGCAAACTACGGCCCGCGGGCCAAAGGTCTTTATGCGGCCCACCAAGTCATAAAAAATTTTTTTAAATTCAAATTTTTTTTTAAGGTTAATGTGGGGGGCTGTTGGGTTACTTACTGGTATAGGGTGGATACGTTGACTTGAGTAGGGTGATCATTGCTCGGCACAACGTCGAGGGCCGAAGGGCCTGTTCTGTGCTGTACTGTTCTATGTTCTATATGAGGCGCCCAGAATCATAACCGGGTGAAGTCATTATTTTACTTAATATACTATGCGGCCCTTTAAAATTGTGAATTTCTGAATGTGGCCCTTGCACGGAAAAGTTTGCCCACCCCTGATCTAGCCTCATGGGCGGCATGTTAGCACAGTGGTTAGCACCGTTGCTTAACAGCTGCAGGGTCCCAGATTCGATTCCCCACTGGGTCACTGTCTGTACGGAATCTGCACATCCTCCCCGTGTGTGCGTGGGTTACCTCCGGGTGCTTCGGTTTCCTCCCACAGTCCAAGGATGTGCGCGTTAGGTGGATTGGTCATGCTTAATTGCTCTTAGTGTCCAAAAAGGTTAAGTGGTAAAGGTTAAGTGGGGTTACTGGGTTACGGGCATAGGGTTGAGGCATGGGCTTGAGTAAGGTGTTCTTTCCAAGGGCCGGTGCAGTCTCCTTCTGCCTCCAAATGGCCTCCTTCTGCACTGTAAATTCTATGATTCTGTGATTCTATCTCTGACCCTTCCATACCTTCCATGGCTCCACCTCCATATTTGGGGATGGGCTATCAACCGAAGTTCACGATTAACCTACTGACTCCCACAACTTCCTAAATGATGCTGCTTCACACCCCGCTTCCTGTAAAGACCACATTCCATTCTCCCAGTTTCTTCATCTCCATCACATCTTTGTGATGGTGCATAATACCAGGGTTCTGAAATGTCGAAGCAAACTGCTGCAGAGCTGGAAATCTGAAATTTAAAAAAAACAAAAAGTGTTGGGATTGCTCAGCAGGAGAGAAAAATCCTGTCAAATGTTCATGAGATGAAATGTGTCTTGATGAAAGGTCATACACCTGAAGCGTTTGCTCTTGATAGACGCTGCCTGACCTGCTGTGTATCTCCAGCATGTTTTGCTTTTGTTTCTGATGTGTCTTGTTTTTTCATTGACCTAAGATTCCCCTGATATCATTGTTAGGTCACTCAACCATGTTCGTTCCATTTCCTGCACTTCTGCTTTCAACCCTTCCCTCTCACTCCCAGAACCACAATCATCTCCCGCAACCCCCTTCCCCGTGACCAACCTCTGCGTTCAACGCATGATCCTTTCACATTTCTGCCACCTCTAATGTGACGTCATCCCCAAACATATTTTTCCCTCCCCTTTCCGCATCCTGAATAGATTGTTTCATTTGCGACTCCCTGTTCCATCCACTTTGCATCCTTAGCTTCCCTCCCTTTCAGCGCCTTCCAATTCAAGCGCAGGAGAAACTGTACCTTCCCTTTTACCTCCTCCCCTGTCACTGTCAAAAGCCCCAAACACCGTTCCCAGGTGAAACAGCAATTTTATTGTCCTTCTTTCAATTTAGGATTCTCTACTCACTGCTTACAATGTGGTCCTCTCCACATCAGAAAGACGAAATGCTTTGCAAAATAATAGTCAGTTCGCAAACGCAACCCTGAGCTTTCTGGTTGCTCGTTATTTCAGTGGCCTGCTCCACTCCCATTCTGACCTCTGTATTCCCATCGTCCTGTTCCAATGAAAATGAATGTAAATGCTGGAACAGCAACTCACCTTTTGATCAGGCCTTTTACAGCTTTCCAAGATCACCATTGAGTTCAACAACTGCAGATCATAACCACTGCCCCCTACTTACTGTTTTTTTCATTGTTTGGTGGTAGCTGTTGATAATGATTCTGCATTTTTCCCAACAACACTTTCTCTAGTCACAGCTTTCCTTTTGTTTACTCGAACCAGCATCATCCCCTTTTTATCTGATGCCATCATCTCTTTGTCATGTATGATCCTGGCCGGGATTCTCCGAAATCCTGGCTAAGTGTTGACGCCAGCGTAAACACCGGAGTGTTTCACGCTGGCGTCAACAGGCCTCTTGGCCCAGTGATTTAGCGGCCCTCAGGGCGCCAGCACGATGCCCGAGTGCTGCACAAAGCTCCGGTGGCAATATGCGGCCCTGCACTGCCATCTCGGGTCCGCGCATGCGCGCGGTGACCGTTTCCGCGCCGCCGCATGTACGTGGTGGCCATTTCCGTGCCAGCGCCATGCAACATGGTGGAGCCCTACTGGGGGCCTGCACAGAAGGAGATAGGCGCCCTCCAGATCGGGGGCACCCGCCGATTGGTTGCCCCGATCGCGGGCTTGGAGAATCCCAGCCCCTGTGTTTCACACTATCACAAACCTTCCCTGTTGTTCTATGCCCTCTTCCCTGCCCTCTGCATTTGGTTTAAATCCATTACATCCCTAACATTTCCCAATTCCAACGAAAGGTCATTGTCCTCAGCAGGTCATGGGATCTGACTGGGATAATGATCATGAAATTAGATGCCCTTTCCATGGGCAGGTACAGACTTGATGGATCGAATTGCCTCCTTCTACACTGTAAATTCTATGTAATGGGAGGAGCCAGGTCTGTAACAGGCTGTTTAGCTTTTTGTTTATCTCAGCGTTTTATGCTGAGCAGCAGCTTTTGCCAAATGCTTTCAGGTTAAGCAGTAGTCTGACACCGATAGAAGGATCTGTAGGCTTACTTCCCAAAAGGATCACTTTCCAAGTGTGCAGCAAGGAACCCTGTGCTTTCTAACTTTATTATAAGTGGCTTTTGACCTATGATGGACTTTGCGTATTTGGAGATTGGAAGGTATCAGTTGGACATTAAAGTGTTTCCTTTTATTGTTAAAAGTTGTTTAACTGTTGATGATAAGCTATTTTCAGTGATGTTAGTGTGTTTAAACCTGTTTAAGAATAACGTTTGTTTTAATATAAAAGATACCTATTGGTCAGTGGAATCACGACTGAAGCAAAGTATCCTTTCCTCACAGTTTTGAATTTTAAAAATGTAAAGTGTTTGGAGTTTGTGTCCGGTAGCCTAACAAATGTTGAGGTCTGGACCAGGATCTTAACACGGCACACAACAAACAAAAAGTTAGGGTGAACACTGGTTGCAGCATTCTTGGAGTTCACAGAGTTAAAAGGGGGCAAGTCCAGGGAGGAATTTGAACACAAGGATATAGTGCTCATTTTTGTGTTCAATTTTATACCCACTGTGTGTAACTTAATGCCTCTGGGCAATGGCTGGGATGAAAGTAGAACTTGAACACAAGGTTGGTCATTCGCTGCAGTGTGCCTCGGGGGAAATTGACAAGTGGATGAGCAGCAACCAAAGGATAATAAAGTACCTGATGAATATGTGAACTCTTTTACCAAGCCTCTGAAACCTGTGGCCTTCTGTTCTCACCCCTTCACTCAATGGGAAAAGTTTCTATCTCTCTACTATAACACCTCTATCAACTCTCCTCCCAACTTATTCATCTCGAAAGGTAAACAACCAGCTTCTCCAATCGATACATGTTACTGAAGGCCCTGATTTCTGGAACGTTTCTTATTCATCTTTTCTGCTCTGTCGCTAAAGCCTTTCCTGTAGTGTGATGGCCAGTATTTGACATAATATTTTAATTGAGGCCTGATCAGTATTTTCTAACGGTTCATTGTAATTTCCTCTGTACTCTAAGCCTCTATTTAGAAAACTCAGGATTCCGTGTGCCTTTTTAACCATTCTACTGCCAGAATTAATGGGAAGTTTGTCTCAGAAGTTCACCATTGTTATGCTCCCAGCTGATGTTCTTGCTGCACATGTCAGATTCCAGGGTGGAGCCTGGTTCGATAGATCAATTTATACCTTCTGTTGAGAAACATGGAGGGCGGCTACTGAACAGAGTCATAGGAGTATGCTGATGATCTTTTAACAAAAGAATAAAACATAAATTAAACAAGGAAAAATCACTATATTGCACTTCTAATTCACCCTGAACTATACCTTTACAGATATATACAGATTTAGAATGATAACAAAAGTTACAAATCCATGGGGCAGCAGGGTAGCATGGTGGTTAGCATAAATGCTTCACAGCTCCAGGGTCCCAGGTTCGATTCCCGGCTGGGTCACTGTCTGTGTGGAGTCTGCACGTCCTCCCCCTGTGTGCGTGGGTTTCCTCCGGGTGCTCCGGTTTCCTCCCACAGTCCAAAGATGTGCGGGTTAGGTGGATTGGCCATGCTAAATTGCCCGTAGTGTCCTAATAAAAGTAAGGTTAAGGGGGGGTTGTTGGGTTACGGGTATAGGGTGGATACGTGGGTTTGAGTAGGGTGATCATGGCTCGGCACAACATTGAGGGCCGAAGGGCCTGTTCTGTGCTGTACTGTTCTATGTTCTATGTTCTATCTTGTACTCTAATGTTCACAATAAGTGTACAGTCCATCTAGATTAATAGGCGATCTGTGGCAGGACACTCCATATTCCAAGATCAAGAGACAGATGCAACCCCAAAGCAGTTGCTATGAATTTCTCATCAAGCACTCCCCCACCCTCCCAGACACTCATTACACCATGAGACAAGTGGTCTCACAAGGATTTCCGATCTCAGCTCTCGAAGAACTCGCCTTTGAATGTTCTGCCAAAATGACACTTTCTCCCAGATGTCTTCAACAAGGATCCACCTCCAGGGTTTCAATCTTTCATTCTGATATTCCTTTTCCTTGGATTGCCACATGCATTCAAATTTTGCCTTCCACGCACTCTCTCAGATACTCAGCCATATAAAGCAGAACACCACTGCTCCAAAAGCCTGCTGTATGGAGTCACTAACCTTTGACTCCTAGGGGCAGCACGGTGGCAAAGCGATGGCATGGTGACACATGGTAAGCACTGCTGCCTCACAGTGCCAAGGACCCGGGTTTAATTGGGTGACTATCTCTGTGGAGTCTGCATGCTCTCCCAGTGACTGCGTGGGTTTCCTCTGGGTGCTCTCAGTCCAGTGATGTACAAGTTAGGTGGATTGGCCATGCTAAATTGCCCCTCAATGTCCAGGGATGTGCAGGTTAGGTGGGGTTATGAGGATGGGGTGGGGTGGGTGGGGGAGTGGACCTGTGCAGAGTGCTTTTGTGGAAGATCGGTGCAGACTTGTTGGGCCGAATGGCATCCTCTGCACTACAGGGATTCTATGATTCCTCAGATCTTCTTGCACCTTGCAAGCCCACTTTGTTTGAAGTCTGCTCCCTGCAGCTCTGTCTCTTTGACTTGCAAACTTTTCTTCTACTCCACACTTCAAATTCCACTAAACGGGACCGGTTTCTGATCCCTGTTCTTGTTCCCTGGCTTGTCTGGCTTCCTGGGACCTCTTTCTGCCCCACTCTCTGGTTTTTGGAGCTTCCTACTTTTCTTTGGGACCTGCTCTCTGCAGTTCCCAATCTCCTGACCAATTTCTTCTGGCACCCTCTCCAGGGCCAGGATTCTCCCCTACCCGATGGGGTGGGGGGTCCCGGTGTGTTGGAGTGGCGTGAACCACTCCGGCGTCGGGCCGCCCCATTGAGGGGCTAGGCCCACGCCGGAGTGGTTCCCGCTCCGATGGCTGCCGTGAACGGCCTTTGGCGCCACACCAGCCAGGGCCGAAAGGACTTCGCCGGCCGGCATAAGTCCGTGCATGCATCGGAGCGTCAGCGGCTGCTGACGTCATCCTGGCGCATGCGCAGGGGAAGGGGTCTCTTTCGCCTCCACCATGGTGAAGACGATGGCGAAGGCAGAAGAAAAAGAGTGCCCCCACGCCGATCGGTGGGACCCGATCGCGGGCCAGGCCACCGTGGGTGCACCCCCCGGGGTCAGATCGCCCCGCTCCCCCCCAGGACCCCGGCGCCCACCCGCGCCGCCTGCTCCCGCCGGTAAGGTAGGTGGTTTAATCCACATCGCCGGGAGAGGCTTGTCAGCGTCGGGACTTCAGGCCATCGCGGGTTGGAGAATCGCCGCGGGGGGCCCACCGACCACCGTGGGCGGCCCGCCAACTGGCGCGGCGCGATTCCCGCCCCCGCCGAATCTCGGGTGGCGGAGAATTCGGGACACGGCGGGGGCGGGATTGACGCCGGCCCCGGGCGATTCTCCGACCCAGTGGGGGGTCGGAGAATCCCGCCCCAAAATAGCATTCCCTTCTGGGTCACCTGACCCCCCCCCCCCCCCCCCCCCCCGACCCCCAACAAACATTGTTTCATTCCAGTTGGTACATGCAGAGAAGCTGGAGCTTGGAAAAAGGGAATGAACTGCACAAGTGCCCTCATCATTGATTGCTTCTGTGCCTCCAAAGGCTGCTTCCCATGACGGGTGGTACTGTCTTCTCCCTGGGTTTAAACCATTCAGGTGCACTTGAGTTTCCTGAAGTTTTTGTTGCTACCTGTTGTTTGGCACCACATACCCCTGCAAGAAAGGGGGAAGTAACTCAATATGCATCCTGCAGTACTTTTGGATGATGTGGCTACCATGGTAAAATAGCTGTCAGTCTGTGCAATCTGTGAATTGTGGATGCATAGCTTACAACAGTGCTACATGCGCCAGGATGAGGTACGGTATGGCACGGTAGCACAGTGGTTAGCACTGTTGCTTCACAGCACCAGGGTCCAGGTTCGATTCATGGTTTGGGTCACTATCTGTGTGGAAACTGCAAATTCTCCCTGTGTCTGTGTGAGTTTCCTCCAGGTTCTCTGATTTCCTCCCACAAGTCCCGAAAGACGTGCTGTTAGGTAATTTGGACATTCTGAATACTCTCCGAACAAGCGCCAGAGTGTGGCGACTAGGGAATTTTCATAGTAACTTTATTGCAGTGTTGATGTAAACCTACTTGTGACAATTAGGACTATTATTATTAAGGTTTAAAAACTCTGAATTGAATGGTTAAGTATTTAAAAATAAAAAATGCTGGAAGTGGGTGATAGACGTGTAGTGAATTGAACAATGGATGAGGCTATGGTTAGTTAGTAGGATGTGCCATTTGAAGATGAACATGCCTTGATATTTTCTGTCGAAATGGCACTTTCTCCTGGATGTCTTCAACAAGGATCCACCTCCAGGTTTTCAATCTTTTCTTCTGATGTTCTTCTCCCTTGGATTGCCGCATGCATACTGTGGCTCCGGCGGCTGTTTTTCTCCTCGCTGCAGTGGTTATGCTGAGCTCCATTTCTAGCAAAGGGCAGGGCCACAGGGAATGATCAAACTGTCAGACCCTGGGCTCTATTCATCCTGAACTTCAGGTACAAAATGGCTGGTGGGGAAACAATCAAATTTCCTGCTGTTCTGGCACTTCCAAGATACTAAATCTAGGAACTTGCACTGTCATTATTGCTGACATCTGAAAATAACCAAGATATCTCTGCTTCTCATGTGGGATTAATCTCCACAGAACTCTATAGCAGCCCTGGCCCAGTGACCCAATGTGCAGGTGCAAAATGGCCACACATATCTATTTCACCTGAAGCAGCTCCATCGGAGAATAAACTGGTGTGTTATAATCGACTGAATCCCAGCAGTGCAAAAGGAGGCCATTTGGCCCATTGGGTCTACACCGACCCTCCAAAAAGAGCACTCTATACAGGTCCACTCCCCTGCCCTATACCCCTAGCCCTGTGCATTGATTATGGCCAGTCCACCGAATCTGCACATCTTTGGACTGTGGGGGGAAACTGGTGCGCCCGGAGGAAACCTGCGCAGACACAAGATAATGAGCAACTTCCACACAGAAAGCCACCGACGGCTAAAATCGAACCCTGGACCGTGGCGTTGTGAGGCAATCGCGCTAACCACTGTGCCACCATGGCACTTGGATGCGCGGTGAAGCATTTCTTGGAAGACCATTTGAGGTTTGTTCTTGCTCTGAACAGGAAGCAACCGTGTAGCTTTAGTAACATCGAAACAGAAATTCACACAGCGCAGGAGGAGGCTATTTGGCCCTTTATGCCTGTTAGTTATGTAAATAGTTCCGCTTCTCTGCTTTTTTCCCATCACCCTGAAATTCTCCCCCATTCAAACATTTACGCAATTCCTGTTCAAGAGTTACTTTTGAGTTTGCTTTTGCTGCTTTTTCAGACAGGGGGCAGGATTCTCTGATTTAGGCTAAGTGTTGACGCCATCAAAAACACCGTCGCGTTTCCCGACGGCGTCAACATGGCCTCAGGAGCAGCAATTCTGACCCCTACAGGGGGCCAGCATGGCACTGGAGCGACGCACGCCGCTCCAGCTGCCGATCCCGGCGTCAGATGGGCGCCACGGGTCTGCGCATGCGCAGTGGGACCGCACGATTTCCGCGCATGCATGGTGCCTCTCTTCTCCCCGCCGGCCCTGACGCAACATAGTATAGGGCTACAGGGGCCGGTACGGAACAAAAGAGGCCCCCAGCACGAGAGGCCGGCCCGCCGATTGGTGGGCCCCGATCATGGGCCAGGCCACAGTGGAAGACCCCCCCACTACCCCCCCGTCCTGGGGTTGGACCCCCCCCCCCCCCCCCCCCCCCCCCACAGACCGCCCCCGGATCCTTCCACGCCGAGGTCCCGCCGGATAAGACCAGGTTAGAACGACGCCAGTGGGTCTCGGTTTTTTTTTTGCACGGCCACTTGGCCCATCCCGGGCAGAGAATCGCCGGGGGGGGGGGCCTGTAGAGCGGCCCACTACCAGCGCCGCACCGGCGCCAATGACGCCGATTCTCTGCTCTCCGGGGAATCGCTTCCTGGCGTCGGGGCAATGTGGCGCGATTCGCGGCCTAGCCCCGGGGTGAGAGAATCCCGCCCAGGGTATTCTAAATGATGATAACTCCCAACGCGAAAAAGAAAATCTCTCCACATTTCCTCCACCCTCATTTTTCCAATTATCTGAAATCATAGAATCATAGAATGTACAATGCAGAAGGAGGCCATTCGGCCCATCGAGTCAGCACCGGCTCTTGGAAAGTGCACCCCACTTAAGCCCACACTTCCAATCCATCCCCATAACCCTGTAACCCCACCTAACCTTTTTGGACGCTAAGGGCAATTTCACATAGCCAATCCACCTATCTTGTACATATTTGGACTGTGGGAGAAAACCGGAGCACCCGGAGGAAACCCACGCATACGTGGGGACAACGTGCAGACTCCGCACAGACAGTGACCTATGCTGAGAATCAAACCTGGGACCCTGGAGCAGTGAAAGCTGTGAAACAACTGTGCTAACCACTATGCTACCGTGCTGCCCACTCTGTGGCCTCTGGTTGCCAATCGTCCTGGTCATCCTGGAACCATGTATTGTCCCGATCTATTCCATCAAAACCCTTAATAATTTTGAACACCTTGATTTGATCTCGCCTTTACCTTGTTTGTGAACAATTCAGCTTCTCTCGTCTATCTCCACAACTGAAGACCCTCATCGCTCGACCCACTTTGCTCCCTGTTGAAGGCCTTTTTTCGTACATTATCAAGTGTTTTGAACATAAAGAGGATAGTTTAATGTCCTGCTGAGTGTAAAAGTCTGATTAGCAATGTTTAGTGCTCACCTATGTGCAGATCTGTTCACACCGCTTCTGCTTTTCCACTTACTGTTGGGGTATTTTGAAATCTTGGGTAATTACATGCACAATATGGTATCGCATTTGTTTGACTAATGGAGCTTACACTGAGCTATCAAACATTCTCAACATATAATTTAATGCTTACCAGCTTCCGCAGAACATCCCATTATCCGACCTGCTATCAGAGTGGTTAAACTTACTCAGCTTTTTAACTACTGAATCTATTTAAGGTAAGCTTCTCCGAGAGAACCTGATCCTGGCAGAATGGGGCTAACAATTCTAAAGACTGCTTTCCTCGCAGCAGCCAAATGGAGGCAACTTCAATGATTTCAGCCACGCCAATAATCACATAAGCGGGTTCCAATACCAAGGAACATTGGCAGCTGGTGTCAATTTCAACCCTCTGTTATGGTGGCAGATTTGTAGGGGGGGACAGATTTTTAGTATTACTTTCTTCTCAAGTTTCCAGTATCTGTTAATGTGCTGCTAACACTGTTAAGTCCATATTACGAGTCCCACCTCTCAAGGTATTTGGATAACTCCCCTTTCATTATGGAGCTCGATCCCCATTCTAATCAGCCTGGATTGCTTTATTGGCCACGTTTTTGACTGAATCAAGTTTCTGAGGATGATTAAATTATTTTCAAATTGTACTGTTTTTTTAAAAATTAATTTACGGGATGTGGGCATCGCTGGTAATGCCAACATTTATTGCCCATCCTTAGTTGCCCTTCAGGAGGTGGTGGTGAGCTGCCTCCTTGAGAATGCCATATATTTCCAAGTCGGGGTGGTGAGTAACTTGGAGGGGAACCTCCAGGTGGTGGGTTCCCAATTGTCTGCTCCTCTTGTCCTTCAAGATGGGAGTGGTCGTGAGTTTGGAAGATGCTGTCTGAGGAACCTTGGTGAGTTACTGAAGTGCATCTTGTAGATGGTACACTGCCACTGTTCATCGGTGGTGGAGGGTTTGAATGTTTGTGGGTGGAAGGAAGAGCAATCAAGCGGGCTGCTTTGTCCTGGATGGTGTTGAGCTTCTTGAGTGTTGTTGGAGCTGCACTCATCCAGGCAAGTGGAGAGTATTTCATTACACTCCTGACTTGTGCTTTGTAGATGGTTGGGGGTGGGGGGGTTGAGTTGCTCGCCATAGGATTCCTAGCCTCTGACTTGCTCTGGTAGTCACAGTATTAATATGGCTAGTCCAGTTCAGTTTCTGATCAATGGTAAACCCCGGGAAGGATGTTGACTGTGGGGGATTCAGTTATGCTAATGACATTGAATACCAACGGATGATGGTTAAATCCTGTCTTGTAGGATTTGGTCATTGCCTGGTACTTGTGTGGCATGGATGTAACTTGTAACTTGTCAGCCCAAACCTGGATATTGTCCAGGTCTTGCTGAATTCAGACATGGACTGCGTCATTATCTGAGGAGCCGCAAACATCCCCACTTCTGACCTTATGATGGAAGGGAGGTCATTGATGAAGCAGCTGAAGGTGGTTGGGCTTCAGACACTACCCTGAGGAATTCCTGCAGTGATGTCCTGGAGTTGGGATGATTGACCTCCAACCTCCACAACCATCTTCCTTTGTGCCAGGTATGGCTCCAACTAGCAGAGAGCTTTCTGCCTGATTTTGATTGACTCCAGCTTTGCTTGGGTTCCTTGATGCCAAATGTTGCCTTGATGTCAAGGGCAGTCACTATTACTTCACCTCTGGCATTCAGCTCTTTTGTCCATGTTTGAACCAAGGCTGTAATGAGATCCAACAGAATCTCATGAGAGGACACAAATCTGGATATTAGAGCAAGACTGCTGGTCTGACTCTATTGTGTAGATTCCCAAGGGACCTGAGGCTTTGGGATTCATTCCCTTCGCCTCAGAGACCTCGAGCGAGCGCTGTACTGCACTGGGACCAGATGGAAAGGCATTCATGGGGTTCACCCAGAGATCAGAGGCACCCAGCTACATGCACTTTGGACAGGGTGGTGCCCTGGCACTGCTGGGTGCTACCTGGGCACCCTGACAGTGCCACCTGGGTGTCCAGGTGGCACTGCCAGCTGGAAGGGGCAATGCCAGGGTGCCAGGTCAACACTTCCAAGGTGCAAAGCTGGCATTTATTTGCATGCATGCAATTGGGCCCAGGGTGCCCTGCATGGATGTTAGGTCGGGGGAGGAGGTTGGGGGGTGGGGGGGGCGCGGTGCTGGGGACCCTCCCATAGTGCATTCAGACTTGGGGTGGGGGAGGTTGGGGATTGCTTTGGGGCTCTCAGAGATCGGGACAGCATTTTTTAACGCAGAGGGCAGTCGGAGTCTACAATTCGCTGCGGAGCTGGTGATGGAGGCAGAGACCCTAAACTCTTTTAAAACTACCTGGGTGTGCCCCTTAACTACTGTAAGATACAGGGCTCTGGATCGGGTACAGGAAGATGGGTTAGAAAGGGCACCTGGATGCCCTTGGGCTAACAAGGGCAGGATGGGCCGAATGGCCTCCTTCCATGCTGTAACTTTTTTATGATTCTAACTCCCTCCAGACTGTATGCCACTGTTCTGTCACGTCTGTCGGTGAGACAGGACATATCCAGGAATGGTGATAGTGGTGTCTGGGGTATTGCCAGTAAAGTATGATTCCGAGAGTATGACTATGTCAGGCAGTTGCTTGACCAGTCTGTGAGTCTGTGAGACATCTCTCTTCACTTTGGTACAAGCATGTGCATGTTAGTAAGGAGGACTTTGCAGGGTTGACAGGGCTGGGTTTGCCGTTGCTGGGTGTTTTTTGTCGTGGTTTCAGAGTCAGCTACATTGCTGTGGGTCTGGAATCACGTGTAGGACCAGACCAGGACAGCAGATTTCCTTCCTTAAAGGACATGAGTGAACCAATAGGTTTTGACAACTTTTGTTTCATGGTCATTATTCGACTTTTAATTCCAGACATTTTATTGAGTTTAAATTTCACCATCAGCCGTGGTGGGATTTGAACCTGGGTCGCCAGATCATTACCCTGGGTCTCTGGATTACTAGTGCAGATACAAGGCCACTACTCTACTGTCTCCCCTCATAAATGTTACTCGCATTCTCGGATAATTGGAAAGGATGCAGAATGTCCTTTACTCCCTCACCTATTGGGCGGCACGGTAACACAGTGGTTAGCACAATTGCTTCACAGCTCCAGGGTCCCAGGTTCGATTCCCGGCTTGGGTCACTGTCTGGCTGGAGTCTGCACATTCTTCCCGTGCCTGTGTGGGTTTCCTCCGGGTACTCCAGTTTCCTCCCACAGTCCAAAGATGTGCAGGTTAGGTGGATTGGCCACGCAAAATTGCCCGTAGCGTCCAAAAAAGGTTAGGTGGGTTTACTGGGTTACATGGTTGGGGTGGAGGTGTGGGCTCTTTCCAAGGGCCGGTGCAGACTCAATGGGCCAAATGGCATCCTTCTCCACTGTAAATTCTATGGTTCTATTGATCATGTCAATCTGTGAACCTTTTGCAGTGTTTTTTTTTCTTAAATCAGCCTGAAGCGATTCTAATCTTCCAATTCACTTCATGTAGCTTGCCCATTCTTCCAGTTTACTGAAATCCAATTTATCAGGTGGATTTATGCAGAATGAAGCAATTTCTCTGTGCTTTTCTCCTTATTCGCAGGATTGTTTATTTCATATCATCCTTGGTTATAAGCAGCAAATATATATGGAGAGCTAATGTTGTGTCCCACTCATTTTACTGGTTTAAACCCCAGTCGGCCCCTCGGTTATTGGAGGTGTAGGGGGTAGTGGGGTTAAGATTATGTTTCTTTTAATGATAGACTTGCAGACCACAAAAGGTACAAACAAGAAAGAGCTTCATTGGAAAGGTGTTTATTCTACAGGCTGTTAAGATAGACTGTGCCGATGACATCATCAAGACATCACGTGCTCAGCATCTTAAAGTGACCTTGATCCAACTGGGAGACATGAGGACACAACGCTTTCCTCCCCCTGTACATTAGGGGTTCCTGCAATGAAGCACAATATAACATTAATAATCAAAACTTACAATACGAATATTCAATAAACACAGCAGTCAAGGAGTTAATCATTTCGGAGGACATTGATTTGTGTGTGGCTGTCGGCGAACCTCAGGGGTCTGCTTTCTTGTGCCAACTGTAACCTCTGGTGTTTGGATGTTGACGCGGTGTTGAAGTGTTCTGTACTGGGGTGTTGTCTCCCATGGTTGTTTCTGGTATTGTCAGGTTCTCTGGACTGTATAGGTCTTCACTTCGCACAGTTTGTTCAGGACTCTCGGTTGACTCTGTCTCTGACAAACCAGTTCTAGTTGTTAAAAGTTGATCAGTGTGTCTGCTCCACACTACATCTTCCCGAGATTGAGCAGGGTAGGAAACCGGTCCTGTCTGTGCTAAGGCGATGGCAGGTATCTACTTCTCACTGCTGTTGGTATAGTTCCTTGCCAATAGTTCCTGACCTTTCTGAAAAACACGTTGTTTAGCCCGGTTCACATGTTGCAAATCCTGACTTTGTTGTTTCCGCTCAACAAGTTCTCTTGCCTCCGGTGGCTTCAGAGACCAAACACTGTACGTAACTGACGTTTTACCATGAGTAGTGCCAGAGAACTTTGGGTTGTATTCCTGTATGTCATCAGGAATTGTCTTAGTCGTTTAGACATGGTCTTTGCTCATGAGTTACCTTCAATGAATGCTTCATTGTCTGAACAAATGTTTCAGCCAGCCCATTTGTGGTAGGATGATAAGGAGCGAATCGGCTGCATAAGGCTCTGGCCAAACCCCATTTGGAGGATTGTGAGCAGTTTGGGGCCCCATATCTAAGGAAGGATGTGCTGGCCTTGGATAGGGTCCAGACAAGGTTCACAAGAATGATCCCTGGAATGAAGAGCTTGTTGTATGAGGATTGGTTGAGGACTCTGGGTCTGTACTCGTTGGAGTTTAGAAGGATGAGGGGGGATCTTATTGAAACTTACAGGATACTGCGAGGCCTGGATAGAATGGACGTGAAGAGGATGTTTCCACTTGCAGGAAAAACTAGAACCAGAGGACATTATCTCAGACTAAAGGGACAATCCTTTAAAACAGAGATGAGGAGGAATTTCTTCAGCCAGAGAGTGTTGAATCTGTGGAACTCTTTGCCGCAGAAGGCTGTGGAGGCCAAATCACTGAGTGGCTGTAAGACAGAGATCAATAGGTTCTTGATTCATAAGGGGATCAGGGGTTATGGGGAGATGGCAGGAGAATGGGGATGAGAAAATATCAGCCATGATTGAACGCCGGAGCAGACCCGATGGGCCAAGTGGCCTAATTCTGCTCCTATGTCTTATAGTCTTTTGGATGTGTTGGATTCCATTCTCCTTTAGATAATTTGTGAATCCTTACGAAATGAACTGTGGCACATAGCTCTGGGTAACTGAATCTTGCAAAAATTTCACCCAGTCTTCCTATTGTTCTCTCTGAGGTCATAACCTTCACTATAGCGATTTCAGGCCATGTCATGTGTGTGTCTATCGCAATGATAAGCATTACACCTTCAAATGTCCGGCCGAACTCTTTGCCGTGGCTCTTCCATCCATTCACAAGGGTGTAATGGGCGTTAGTTGCGGCAGGTTTCAAACCTTTCATGAAGCCGAACACATGCCTGCATCATCTCGATTTTGCTATCGAGCCCCAGCCACCAAAATAGCTTCTGGCTATCTCCTTCATCCTTACTATCCCACAATGAAGATGCTCTTCTTCACTGTTTCCAGTAACTAAGGTACTGTCTAAGCAGCATAATGATGATCCTTATTCCCCAGAGGAGATGACCACCCTGAATGGATAGCTCGAGTCTTCTGGTAACATATGGCTTCAGTTCTGGATTGACTCCTGTGCTTTTGTCATAAAGTACCATGTCCGTAATCTCTGACAGTAGTAGATTTTTACTGGTATGCTTCTTGCCCTGCGGTTACAGGAGTGTTATCAATTTCTTCGAAAAAAGGAAATATTACCACTCAAACCATTCATTGATGACTCATTAGGTACAAGTGATCTGGAGAGTTAATCAAGGTTCCCATGGAGATTTAAGTGACGATATTTTATGAGATATATATGTGCTGCTAATAGTAATGCCCATCCGGCTCACTGCTAAGGATGGAATACCAGTGTGCAGCCCAAGTAAAGTTATCAATGGTCGACGATCCATTGGTAAAGTAACTTTCCTTCCATATACGTATTGGTAAACATGTTTGATTCTGAAATTTTGCTGAGAGATTCCTTCTATATCTGTGCATAATCTCTCATCTCTGCTTTGTTCTAGAATCTTGATGCAAACGCTAATGGCTTCTCTTCACCAATGGGCATTATGTGAGAAGCCACTGCTCCCACCCATAAGGTGATGCGTCGCAAACCAGTTGCAAGGCTAACTGTGGATAAAGGTGTGGCGGGACTTCTGACTTTAGTAGTTCCTCTTTAGCTTGGAAGAAGGCCACCTTGCACTGATCCACTCATTTCCATTTCCTGTTCTGACACAGTCAGTTGTGGCTTGAGAATAGTGACGAACCTTCCAGAATAGTTTAATAAGCCCAGAAACAAAGTTGTTTTATGCTTTGAGGTGCCAGTGCCTCAGTTATGGCTTTTACCCTTCAAGGTGATTTGTGCAGTCCCTTTGCATCTATGATGTGCCCCAGGTATTCAATAGAAGATTTGAATACTTCACATTTATCCTTCCATATTCATAGTCTGTAATCTTCTAGTCTCTGGAGTGTGGCATCTAAATTTTGAAGATGCCCTTAGGCCTGATGCCGTACGGCACTGACTCAGCATTTGAACATCTTGCTTGGCTTTCACCTTAATATTTAACTTGACTGAGATCTCTTTCATGCTTCCCAGCCCTCCATTAAAGACAATGGCATATTTCTTTTAAATCTTCGGTGGACCTGCTTCGAACTCCGACATAAGATTAACTTCGATCCAGTTTAGCTTGATTCTCTCCAGCCAGGTTGTCCCAATTAGGGCTGGATAGTTAACTTTAATGATGTGCAGAAACACGTCTGCAGTCTGTCCGTTGAACTGCGCATCTACATCAATATGGCCCCTTAATGGAACCACTTCCCCAGTATAGGTTTTTAGTATTATCTTTGAGGGTTTAAGGTGATATGTAGTAGGTTCTCTTGATAAACAATTTCTGGTACCAATGAAACTGCTGCTTCAGTGTCCACCTCCATTTTAACTGGTTGTCCACCCAGTAAAGGAGTGACCCAGTGATGATTTGTTGCGTCTGCAATGGCCAGTACGTTCAACAATAGATTGTTACTTGACTGTGACTCTGGCGCTTTGTCCTTTATTTTTTTGTATCACGTGGATCCTTTTTCCTCCATTTGGTTTTCCATAAACTTGGTTCTTGTTTAGAACTTGTAATTTCTTGCCCCAACACGCTTGTTCGCTTGTTTCCCTTTTTCCACAATGCCTGCATCTTTACTGTGTACCCAGTTTTTGCACATTGGTGGAAACTTCGATCCTGTGTCTGTGTTTGGGTGTCAGCTGACGTTTTATGGATTCTAGTGCGAGAACGTAGTTGTGGCTTCCTTAGCTGCTAATTCCGCAGGAATTGTGACTTTGAAAACCTTCTTTAGGTTTAAGTTGCATACTGTTAACAGCCTTTTTTGCATAGCTTCACTTCTTAACCAACACACTAGTCTATCTCTAATGGCTGCATGGTGGCAGAATGATTAGCACTGCTGCCTCACAGCACCAGGAACCCGGCGTCAATTCTTGCCTTGGGTGATGGTGTGACGTTTACAAGTTCTCCGCATGCCTACGTGGATTTCCTCCAAGTGCTTCGATTTCCTCCCACAGACCAAAGACATGCAGGTTAGGTGGATTGACCATGCTAACAAAATTGCTCCTCAGTGTCCAAAGATGTGCAGGTTAGGTGGGGATGCGGTGCTGACCCAAAGGACCAAATGGCCTTCTGCAAAGTAGGGATTCCATAATGGTGTAGTTAACGACATCTCCAAATTCATGGCATTCAGCTAATTTCTTCAAAGTAGCTACGGACCGTGTGATTGATTCACCTTCTTGTTGGATACATTTTTGGGGGGATGGGACAATTGGGCGCGGCCGTTTTGGCGCGGCCGTTTGGACGCAGCCGTTTGGGCGCCATGGGACAATTGGGCGCAGCCAATTTGGCGCGGCCGTTTGGGCGCAGACGACAGAAAACCTTAAATTAGTTCATTTAGTTTAGTTCATTTGGTGATTATGAGCAAGGCTCCTCAAGTACTCAAATTTTCAAATTTAAGAACACTTTCATGTATTCTTTTATCTTTATTGTAAATTAAAAACCTTAAATTAGTTCATTTAGTTAAAAACCTTAAATTAGTTCATTTAGTTAAAAACCTTAAATTAGTTCATTTAGTTAAAAACCTTAAATTAGTTCATTTAGTTAAAAACTAAAGTTCAAAAACCTTTAGTTTAGTTCATTTGGTAATTATGAGCAAGGCTCCTCAAGTACTCGATAGCATCCATGGTTTCAAATTTAAGAACAGTTTCATGTATTCTTTTATCTGCATCTCTATACTTTTTTAGTTTTTGTGGCGGTTCATGGCCGGCTAGTAACCTTTCATAATATGCATCTCTACCTTTCTGTACTTTACGCAGGCCATCAATTAGTTTCCATATGGTGGGATGATGCATGCCAAGTTCATATTTCAATCGACGGTGGGCTACCTCCGCATTATTGTTTGTGCGGTCTTCCCCGTTTAATGTTCTCTGATAAAGGTTCCAAATCTCAGGGCGAAATAAAGGTTGTCGTCTACCATTTCCTCGTCTGTTCAGACGACCAACATATGTATCTTCAAACCAGTTCAGTAAATCTTGAAGTTCTTGCGGCAGTTGGGTCGCTAAAGCATCCAGATATTCATCGATTTTGTTCAAAGGGACAAAGGCAATGGCAATAATCATTTTAGCTTTTAACGCAAAATCTGGATCAGTGTTATACAAACTACGGAACCCCATACTAGCTAGATGTTTTTGCATATTTTGAGCTAAATGAAAAAAACATCCTTTTATTTGAACATCAGGGAATATGTCTTTCATAGCACTGTGCGCAGCTTGTTCATAATCACAGACGATTGAACTGGGTTTCAAGTTGGGTTCGATTTCTTTCAATAATGTGAACATTCTCGTATATGTGGTGCGTTGCTTGTTGGGCAAAAGAGCATAAACCGTAGGAGTAACTCCTCCGTGTTTTTTTACCATAATTACATATATCTGAGAAAAGAGGCTGGGAGCAATACTGAATGTGCCATCTGCAAACCACATATCAGATGTCAATAAGTGCTGTAGCCAGCTCTGTCTTCCGAAGATTAATATCCGGTCGTGACCTGGTCCGCTATCACAAAGTAAAAAATTTTCTTCCAGTCCTGGTTGAGGGACATATATCCTGTAGCATTCTGGCACAATCAATTGTTGTAAATCACTTGGATTGGTGGGGGCGTTCAATACATAATTACGCTTTCTGCTTATCATTCTCCTCAAAGCAGATATATTAGGAATGGCTGGTAGACTAGCTTGGGATATGTCTGTCAAACATTCATTAACAACTACAGTCGGTGCCTCAAGGGTTTCCTGTGCTCTCTTTTTTATTTTAGTTTTCACGAGTGCAACCTCTACTTGTGCAGCAGAAGCATCATGCGAATGGCTGTTCAGCTGCCTCACCACGTTTGCAGCTTTAGTATGGAGACGTGCTTTGCACCGGTTTTTTTGCTCACAACGCCAAAATTTCACTTCGCTGTCACCTTTGCTTGTTTTGTCAAAGACGTAAAGGAATCCGTTATGAACAAATTTTTCTTTACCACGTTTCGTTGATACTGCCTCAGCCATCATATGGGTATGCGAATTGGTTTAGTTACAAAATATATAAAAAGATGGTGATAGAACGCACCAGCACCCAACTCAACGCACCCGCAGCAGCAGCCAACTCAACTGAGGCTAATTCACAAATAAAGAAATGTTATTTTGGTGCCAAAACGTCAATAATGCCAATATATCACGCCAATATATAAACAGATGGTGATAGAACGCACCAGCACCCAACTCAACGCACCCGCACCAGCCAACTCAACTGAGGCTAATTCACAAATAAAGAAATGTTATTTTGGTGCCAAAACGTCAATAATGGCAATATATAACGCCAATATATAAACAGATGGTGATAGAACGCACCAGCACCCAACTCAACGCACCCGCACCAGCCAACTCACCTGAGGCTAATAATAAAGAAATGTTATTTTGGCGCCAAAACGTCCGGCGCCAAAACAGCCGGCGCCAAAACGGGTTGGCGCCAAAACGGCCGCGCCAAAACGGCCGCGCCCAAATGGCTGCGCCAAAAAGTACCTAACCCCATTTTTGGAACCTGAAACTCTTGGTGATGACCAAAAGTTTAGGTGAGAAGTAGACCTGCAGTTTCTTCACAATCTCATCATAGGTTTTCGAGCTGCCAATGAATCCTGTCACTGTTACTGTGGAAAGGGCTTGTGCAAGCACAACATTCCATAAAATGTTTAGCACAACCTTGTTTCTTTTTTACAAGCACTGAGCTCATCCTGTTTCCTTCCACGTTTTGGAACACTCCGAGCTCTAAACTATTGTTGCAGGGTATTTGCTACTCACAGTGCTCCCAGTACTGTTTCAGATCTTTCCAGGCAGAGCACGTGGCGAGCTTCATTTCGATACTGTTTCCTCCAAAATCTATGTTTAACTTTTGGTTCCTTCGATGGCTGCTCCCGATATTTGACATCCCTCCATTGCCAACTTTGATGTAGTGAAGGTTTGAGCTTCTTAGTCCTGTTTGAAAGTCTGCGCATGGATCGACGATTGTTTTTTTGTTAGTTCTCCGGGGTTCTGCCAGCATGGTTATGACTTCCTCATCGCCAGTTTCCTTTGTGTTTTCTTTTAAAGGATCGGCTTGCAAACCACGAAGGTACAAACAAATGAGAGCTTTATTGGAAAGGTGTTCACTCGACAGGCTGTTAGGATAGACTGCCTGTTTGCCCGCATAAAGGGCCGGTGATGTCACCAATATGCCATGTCATTGGGCTCGTAAAGTGACATTGTTCCAACTAGAACAAACATGAATACACAACAAAGATCAAGACCATGATGCGTGGTTTGCAGTCCACTACTGTAATCACCAGGAGCTATCTGAATGGCAAGGTGTCAATTTGGTAATACCTGTTGTGAGATACTGGTCGAGAGCGGCTATATATTTGCCTTGATTAACTTTCTCCTCTTGAAAACCTTGCAGTGCAGAAGAACACCACACCTGAAAGCACTTGCAATAAGTAACATCAGGAAATATTGCTTAATTTGACAAGGCCTTGCGTTACACTGAAATGTTGCTGTGTTGCCTTTGTGTGAGATAGTGAATGAGTGAGGATGTGTTAATATACAGGATTAAGGAAATGTGTGCCAGCATTGCACTTGGTGCTTGTTGCTAACAATGTTTAATGGATATTATTGTCTGCCTTTTTGTGTAGCAGCTATATACAATGCCATGAGGAATGTTCAGCATGCTTGTACATTTGGAGAAACGAACAATGGGCAAAGCATTCCCTCACTGTGATGCTGCACCAGGTTTATAATGAAAGGCAATGAAGATGTGTCGTTAAACAGGCAATTAAATGTTGTTGACATATGTTTACACATTTTCAAACTTATTTACACAAGCTTCTGCAACCAGAAAACCTCTTTTAATCTGCCCCTCCAGTCCCCCAGTCCCCTGCATTTCTGGTGGAACTCTTCTTTGGAGGTTGGCTGTTTTTTTCATAGAGGGCCACCCTTTACTTCATGATATTCTGCAGCAGGAACCCCAATGTCTGATTGTTGAATATATTGCCAGCCATTTTTGAGGGCAGGCAAAAGGCAACAACAACAAATATTTATACAGCAGCTATAATGAGTGAAGCATCCTCAGATGTTTCAGAGGAACATTATGAAACAAAGTACAATAATGAGCCACAAAAGGAGATATTACGTCAGATGAAGAAAAGCTTGGACAAAGAGTATATATTGAGAAGTGTCTTAAAGAAGGAAGGCGAGGTAGAGATTGCGCCGGATGTTGTAAGGAGGGAATTCCGGAGCTGTGGGTCGAGGTAGCTGAACGCACAGCCACCAATATGATTGAGCAATTAGAACATAGAACAGTACAGCACAGAACAGGCCCTTCGGCCCTCGATGCTGTGCCGAGCAATGATCACCCTACTCAAACCCACGTATCCACCCTATACCCGTAACCAAACAACCCCACCCCCCCCCTTAACCTTACTTTTTAGGACACTACGGGCAATTTAGCATGGCCAATCCATCTAACCCGCACATCTTTGGACTGTGGGGGGAAACTGGAGCACCCGGAGGAAACCCACGCACACACGGGGAGGACGTGCAAACTCCGCACAGGCAGTGACCCAGCCGGGAACTGAACCTGGGACCCTGGAGCTGTGAAGCATTTATGCTAACCACCATGCTACCGTGCTGCCCTAGAACAATTAGAACTGGGAATTTGCAAGAGGCCACAATTATAGTCATGCAACAATCTCAGAGGTTGTGAGGTTGGAGGAGATTCCAGAGATAGGGAGAGGCAAGGCCGTGGAGAGATTCAAAAACAAGGAAGACCCCTCCCATCTGCTGAAGTGGAAATGTTGCTGTGACCTTTGGATTTTAATTCCCAGTATGACGCATGCTATAAGACCTTGCTGTGAAAACAACCAGACAATATTTTTCTGGTGTTACTGATTGAGGGATAAATATTGGCCTGGTCACCAGGAATAACTCCCCTGCTTTCCTCTGCAGTAGTTCCATGGGTTCCTTTATATCCACCTGAGAGAGATCTGGCATGGAGTGGAATTTTATGCTCCCTCCCCTTGATATGAGTATGAAGGCGGGTGGGGGGGGGGGGGGGGGGGGGGGTCATGTGATCAGGTGGGAGATTGTGGACTGGGGATTCTGTTGCCCTGCCATCTCCTTTCGATCAAGTCTGGGATGGGACGGCCTTTCGACCACCAATCTTGGACCAACGGTTCCTTCAGGAGACACTTCAAGCAGGAGCTACCTGATCGGCAATTCCAATCAGTAAAGCATGTTTCTGATGGCCCTTTTTAATAAAGAATCTCATGATTTTCCTATTGGCTCACTGCGGAGTCACTATGGGATAGAAATTCATCTTGGGCGATAGCGCAAAGCAAATGGCAAGACGTCATTCTACCCTTCGTTATAAACCCCGCCTCATATTCAGTTCTAATTAAGTCAATGGAACCAGAAATCAATCTGATACGTCCTGCTTTCACCGCCACCCAAAGATTAATTTCTATCCCACAGTGTCGGTGGAGACAGTCGCCTGGAAAATCTGTTCCAAGTGACTGGGCTCCGCAGGCCCAATGTGTTGCTCAGTGACAGGCACCGATGTAACTTGAGGCAATAAATCAATTACTCAAAAAAAGTAGATTATGGATTCTGGTAATATACCTGTCATCTAATCTCAGGGTTTGAGTGATAACCAAAGCCGTCTGTGCTGAAATTCTTCCCCCTGCAAGTTCAGTTCTCGTACCCAATCATTGCTGTTTGTATTCTAAATCTCTGCATTCTCAATAAAATTATTTTATAAACACCAATATATGAGAGTAAATTGAAGGCTATAAACTAATCCTGGGGTTGGGTGGTGAGTATGAACTGTTCTTTATTGGATTTTAAGTCGTGTAGCTCAGCCCCATGTTTTGAAGGATAGGCTTGCAAGGTAATTTCACAACTGAAAAATTGTATCGATTATAAAGCAAACTGAATTATTTTAAACAAATCCACCCCGACTCCACTGAACAAAGTAGATGTTTTTAAAGAACGATGCCTCACAAAGCTTCCTGTCGCATCAAATTATTGAAATTGTGTCTTTTAAAATACCACTGGAGTAGTAGCACTGGTGCAAGATTAAAGAATGATCCTGAGGAGCTTAAATCAGGAGACCGGTCAGATCAACTTGTAACATTTTATATTTGTTGTAATGAGATTGAATAAATGCACAATCCTTGTTGAAGTTTAACTTCTGCAGAATTGTTCATTGGCATTAATTGTCTGCTGAGTTGTTAGTACAGCAGTGAACAGAGGGTGATGATGTGTGCCATGACTTTCTGCAGCAGCAATTCCAACAATTGAATGGGGGCCTTCCTTTTGCTGACCGTTTTTGGTCTTGGATCTGCTGAAAGCCCTCTCTGTGAGCGACTGCCGCTGGAATTCCCAGCTGCGAGCTCTTGAGTTCTCGCAGCGTGACAGGCGCCAAACGGTCGGACTGTCGTCAACACGTTGAAAACAGCTTGTCGCGTGTCGTTGTGTTCAGATCAATCTGGTAGTCTGCCTGTTCCGTTAAATGGCACATATGGGAACCCTGTGCATGTATCGAACGCGGCATCTGCAGGATTTCATCCTCCCCAAGACAGCTTGCAACATTTGTATTAAACACTTGAGCATTTCTCTCCTCTTAAGTTTTGTTCATTCATTCTCAGGGTGTGAGCCTGGCAGATGGAGCCAGCTTTGATTGCCCATCCCGTATTGTCCTTGAGATGGAAGTGTTGGTTTGCTGCTCTCCTCCTGTGAAGTTAACAAGAGAAAATAAAGCATTCCTCTTAAAGCACCTTAAATTGCTTGTTTCCCCAAAACCTACACCATTTGAAATGCTTTAATGAAAAGCAGAATTATTTAATTTTGTGGCATAATCAGATTTTAAGTGCTTATCAGATGAACACGTTGCCCGTCTTTCATAGCTGTCATTGTGATGTGAGGAAATCAGAATGACTGAAAAATGCAACAACTTCAGGATTTGGTTATGATGAACAAAGCTTTATTAATCCGAATTCCCTTGTACCAGCTTTACCTGTGCATTACTAGTTGAAACCTCAATGTTCCACTGTTTCAGATGACAGTGAGCAGTCAAGTTTGGAGAGAATGTGCTATCTAGTTGTATCACTTGGGCGAATACCTTAGCAGAAGGTTTTTGACATTGATTTTGCATTCAATTGCACTCAAAGCCATTAGTGCGTCATTTTACATCAAAAAGTGTAATTCCAAATGGGTTTTGATCGCAGAAACAGTGATCATTTGTCATCAAAACTATTCAATTTGCCACTTTTTCACATTATGATTCCTTTTAATGGCTCCGACTGCAGGAGCCATCAAAACGCTCAAAAGTGATCAAAAACCATTGCAGCTTGTTTAATTCGGGGCAGGTTTAGCACTGTGGGCTAAATAGCTGGCTTGTAATACAGAACAATGCCAGAAGCACGGGTTAAATCCCCGTATCAGCCTTCCTCAACAGGCGTCGGAATGGACGACTGGGGGCTTTTCACAGTAACTTCATTGAAACCTACTTGTGGCAATAATCGATTATTATTATTAATTTGTGGAAGTGATCATTAGCACTCAAAGGCAATTGTTCACGATCTATGGTATTTTTGAAGCGGTCACTGGGTAGAAGTGATCATTTGGCAAGGAAAGTGCTTATTAGGCATCAAACGTGATCATTAGGCATGAAAAGCGATTAGGAAGACATCAGTGCAGTTTCCTGTGTGCTTCATTGGGAAAAATAAAAAACAGATCTTATTGCTGATTTTCAGAATTTTTCGCAAGACCAGCCCTCGTCCCTTCCATTTCACCAGACATGTTACCCCGTCCTTCCAGTCATTCCAGTCAGGCTCAACGACTCGATACTGGTCAGATGCCCATGATTCAGAACGCCAAACACAACTTTCAGCTTGTTGTGGCTGGGGCCATTGAATGCTGGGCACGCCACGGCGGAAAACACGGCTGGTGGACCGGAGAATGCTGCACCCTGTCTTTCGAATAAGCCTGGAATGATACTGAGGAACGCCATTAAAATAACATAATACAGGAATGAAACACTTGATTAAGGTGAAGAGGCGACTATTTTAAGATAATAGCCTATAAGCAAAGTACATCTCATAATAATCTAAATCCCACACTCCCCACTCACAATGATGGCTCTGTTGTACCCTACACAATCTCAATAGTGGGCTCCCCTACTCCCAATCTCAATGGTGGACCCAACTTTCCACTCTTCCCCCACCCCCCTGCTTCCCATCAAGATGTTGGTCTCTTCATCTACTGCTGATCTCAATGGTGGCCCCACGCTCCCACCGCCTTTTCCCCCACCCTCTACTCTCAATCTCAGTGGTGCCCCTGTGATTCCACCCCAGCCTAGTCTCAATCTCAGTGGTGGCTCTGAGCTTCCCCAGAGTCAGATTCACACTCCCCCGACACCAACACTCTACCAGATTCCTCTGCCTTCTGCTATTGCTAGATTTCCCACACCAGCCATGAGTGCCATGAGCCTTCCTTTGTCACATCCAGTTCTGGCCCCGCCCCTGAACACCTCGGCAGCAACAGAAAATAGCTGCAGGATGGGTGTTGTGCATCTGGTTGGCCAGGCTCTACAGCCCAGATAATTTTGAAAGGGGCATGGTGGGTGCAAACGTAAATACAATTTTAATAACTTAGAACCATAGAAAAATACAGTACAGAAGGAGGCTACTGGACCCATCGAGTTTGCACTGACCTCCAAAAGAGCATCCCATCTAGGCCAATCCCTTGCCCTATTCCTGTAGCCCCACTAAGGACACTGAGGGGTAATTTAGCGTGCCCAACCCACATAAACTGCACGGGCGGAATTCTCCGCTCCCCACGCGGCTTGGGAGAATCGCGGGAGGGACTCCCGACATTTTTTGCGCCCCCCGGCACCCCCCGCGATTCTCCATCCCCCCCCTCAGAAAAATCGGCGCTCGCCATTTTTATGGCGAACGCCGATTCTCCGAGCCCGACGGGCCGAGCGGACGGCCCTTCACGCCCGTTTCACCACGGCAGCAGCCACACCTGGTCGCTGCATTCGTGAAACAGGTGCCAGATGCCTGTTTGGGGCATCTAGGGGCCCGATTGGCACAGGAACACCACGACTGTGCTCGGGAGGGGACAGGCCCGCGATCGGTGCCCACCGATCGTCGGGCCAGCGTCCAAAACGGACGCACTCTTTCCCCTCCGCCGCCCGGCAAGATTAAGCTGCCATGTCTTGCTGGGTGGCTGAGGAGAAAGACGGCCACCGCGCATGCGCGGTTCGCGCCGTTTGCTCGATGAAGACATCCGCGCATGCGCGGGTTGGAACCGGCAACCCGCGCATGCGGGGTGACCTCACAAATGCCCCGTTTGCGCGTCGAGGCCCACTCCTAGCCCCCCGGGTGGGGGTGAATTAGGTGCGGGGAGCGGGCCCCGAGGCTATTGTGAACCTCGGCCGAGTTCACGACTGCCTCCACGAATTTGGCCACCAGCGGAGAATTCCGCCCGACATCTTTGGATTGTGGGAGGAAACAGGGGCACTCGGAGGAAACCCTTGCAGACATGGGTAGAATGTGCAAACTCCACACAGTCACCCAAGGCCCGGGTTCCTGGCGCTGTGAGGCAGCAGTGCTAATCACGGTGCCACAATGCCGCCCACAATAATTAATAATGATCAAATATTAAAAAAGCAACAAAGTTGATGATTGAGATCATGAAATAATCCCTTTACTTTTGTGATGTAGAGTATGACAAATTTATTCATTCACATAAATTCTGAGTATATTCTCGAGCCAATTAAGACCAGGTATACGTTTCAACAATTGTCACTTCTGTGATTCTTGCGATTTTCTGCATTAAAATGGGACCAAGAATATTCCCCTCAAATGGATTTCATTAAGAGAACATGTCCAATCATGAGAAGAGATGGTATAAAGTAAAGATTGTGGTGATGGGGGTTGGAGTTGGAGTGTGCCAGAGCAGAGGGGTTGGATACTGGGAGTAAAAATTAGCTGAGAATGGTAAGATGTATAATGGATCATGACTGTGTCTGTGCAAAGAAATCACTTGAAACTGTGTTGGGGAAATTGGGTTCTCCAGATCCTTACACCCACACTATAATAATCGTTCCAGTGATTTGCACATTGCCCTGTGGTTAAACAATCAGCACACTGCCAACTTATACTGCTTCAATTGTGACTGAGAAAACTCTGATGCCTGAAACGCAAGTCTATTTTGCCATGATTGCTTGAGCGTCGAGTTTTTTTAAACTAGCCGCTGGCGGAACTATGAGATTTTACCTGTGGTAATGTTTAAGTTCAGTGTCGACAAATTCCTGCCCAAGCCAATTGGCTAGATGCAAAGTCCTCTATTATCAGTTTTCAACATTAAAACAAAAAGCAAAGAACCGACATTTTCTCTGTCACGTTGAGAGTGCTGTTAACTGTTTTGTTTGTAACACTGGCCAAAATGAAAGTATACTTTGTAGAGGAGATTATTCAAGGTGCAAAACAGATGTTGATACTCTCTGATCTATTTGAAGTATCTTTGACTTCTCTTAGGAACACATGTCCACAATTTTGCAACTTGGGCAAGGTGAACCAAGTACGATCATTTACAAAAACCTAGCTGTTACAAATCCAACTATTTGTGAAATAGTTGGGTGTACAGAATGCTCAGCGAACTCACTCAAAGGAGTTAAAATTCCAAAATATTAGTTGAAAGTTAGTTCCATATTAAACTTAGTTGCAGCTGTGACAAGACCCTGGTGCTTGAACGCAAGGTTTAGGCTGGCACTCCGGTGCAAACTGAAGGAGGGCAGTACTCTCTTTCAGATTTGTTTCCATTACAGTTGACCAAGGTACAATGGCATTACATTAACTGCCAAATAAAGATAGACATGAAAGAAGGAACAAACTTACATTAATATAGCCCCTTCCCTAACCTTGGGGCATTGCAACCTGCTTTGTAGGCATGAAATACATTGAGTGTAATCACTTGCAATGTTGGAAACACAGGTGGCAATTTCTGTGCAGCAAGTTCCGACTGGAGGAAGGAATTTCTTACTTACAAAGTACAATTCGAAACAATAGGAGTCACAGCATTACAGGTAAATATTTACAGATTTACACACATTAACACTTACCAACTTTTACAGATGCACCATAGAAAGCATCCTATCGGGCTGCATCACAGCCTGGTATGGCAACTGCTCTTCCCAAGACCGCAAGAAACTTCAGAGAGTCGTGAATACCGCCCAGTCCATCACACGGACCTGCCTCCCATCCATGGACTCCATCTACACCGCCCGCTGCCTGGAGAAAGTGGGCAGCATAATCAAGGATTCCTCCCACCCGGCCTACTCACTTTTCCAACTTCTTCCATCGGGCAGGAGATACAGAAGTCTGAGAACACGCACAAACAGTCTCAAAAACAGCTTCTTCCCCACTGTCACCAGACTCCTAAATGACCCTCTTATTGACTGATCTCATTAACACTACACCCTGTATACTTCATCCGATGCCAATGCTTATGTAGTTACATTGTATATCTTGTGTTGCCCTATTATGTATTCTCATGTATTTTCTTGAATTTTGTTTAATTCCCTTTTCTTCCCATGTACTGAATGATCTGTTGAGCTGCTTGCAGAAAAATACTTTTCACTGTACCTCGGTACACGTGACAATAAACAAATCCAATCCAATTTATTAAGTATATGATTCTAACCATTATTAATAACAATAATTAAACATACGCTTAAAAACAGCACCAACAAGTGTTTGTTTAACCCGGAGAATCTTTACTTTAACAACCAAGTGATTGACTGATACGACTCTGTCGAATTCTGGCTCTCCCTTCCAGCATGGACTGTTTTATATAATGTTTCGATAGCACCTATTGGTCCTTTCATGTTTTCCATGCCCCTTGTCAATGGCTTCAGTTTACACATTCTGATTAATCTGTCAATCAAATCCTTAAGCTGCTCAGTTACAGAACTATCAAAGACATTCTAACAAAACTTTTACATCGCCCTGGATCAGATTACATTCAAAAGTTGTTACCTTCCAAGGTGACCTTTGCACACAACTCTGCATGCCTCAATACAAATGTCTTCAAATTTACAGACAGATAAATATACCTCTTCTGTGTTCCTGTGAAGTCAAACGACAAATTATTTAGCCAGTTGGCGTTCTGTGGCATTTTCAACTTTGTCATGAGAATATTGCTTTAAGGAATGTTTGGCTGCTCATGTTACTGCAGTGATGGCAGAGTGTAGGTGGAGCTGAGCTCTGGTACTGCTTTTTAGTTTCACTTTGAGAACAGCTTGGTGTGTCTCTATCTTTTTGGGTCCGTTTTTCAGTGTGTTGCAGCTGAATTCAGACAAAGCAGCTGTACTGTTGAGTTCTCTGCCATGAAGGACTATCTCTTAATCATTTGGTGAATTCAGAATTCTAAATGGTTTCAGTATTTAATGTAAACTCTGATGTGCTTCTGTTTGAAGGTTTGTTAAGTCTTTTGGGTATAAAAGGGCAGCATACAGGTTACTTAATGTTGTATTCTTTGGGGGTATATTTGATTTACTGGGTGCTAAGATGTTTGCTGTTTGTTTTAAAAAGGTTAACTTGAGTTCATAGAATAAACATTGGCGGGATTTTGCCATAATCAGCGGGGTGGTCAACTCTGGCAGGACTGAGTGGCGTGAACCACTCCGGCGTCAGGCTGCCCCAAAGTTGCAGAATCCTCCACACCTTCAGGGGCTAGGCCCACCCCAGAGTAGTTTGTGCCCCGCCGGCCGGCGGGAAAGGGGCTTGGCGCTACACCAATGGGCACTGAAGGGCCTCCGCCAGCCGGCGCGAGTTGGCGCATGCGCGGGAGCGCCAGCGTGTGCTGGCGTCATCGCCGCGCATGCGCAGAGGGCTTCATTTCCGCACTGGCAATGGCAGACTGCTACAGCCACCGGTGTGGAACAATAGAGTGCCCCCACGGCACAGGCCCGCCCACAGATCAGTGGGCCCCGATTGTGGGCCGGACCACCGTGGGGGCACCTCCTGGGGCCAGATCCCCCTGTGCCCCCCCAAGAACCCTGGAGGCCGCCCGCGCCGCCAGGTCCCGCCGGTAAGGACCTACTCCAATTTACGCCGGCGGGTCTGGCAAAAGATGGGCGGGACTTCGGCCCACCACAGGTCGGAGAATTCGGGCAGCCCCGGGGCCCATTGAGTCACGCCATCCCTGCCATTCTCCGAGGCGGGCGGCACTATTCACGCCGGGCTGATTTTTGGGGGGCTGGAGAATTTGGAGGATGGCGGGGGCGGGATTTACGTCGACCCCCGGCGATTCTCTGACCCGGCGGGGGGTTGGAGAATCCCGCCCATTGTTTTGTTTTAAAAAATACTTTTCCATTTCTGCTGTACCACTCCTGTAGTGTCAGCCGTGTGCTCCCCATACCACTATCTATTAAAAGTTGTGGGTCAGGTGAACTCCATGATACACTTTGGGGTTCTCTAAATCCTGGCCCATAACAACTTGCACCTACAAACTCCAGCTGTCATGTCACAGGATCTATCCATATCAAAAAGATAATCAAGCTGTTAATGAGATTAGTTCTAATTGAAAAATCCCTGGACACATTTAAAATAATGTAACAAAAAATCAATATCAGTTAACAGACCCACGAGCAGCAGTGGATAATGGCTAGATGATCTGCTTTAGTGATGTTGGGAATAATATTGTAAAGGACATATGGTAAACGATCCCTGCCTGTCTTCAAAAATAGTGCCATGGATCTTTTTTCCCACCTGAGAGTGTGGACAGGGCAAATCTCATATGAAAGAGGGCACCTTGAGAGTACAATGCTCCCTCAATGTCACACTGGAATGTCAGTCTACATTGTGTGGTAAAGTCTCTGCAGTGGGATTTGAACCAACAACCTTCTGACTTACATTTGACAGTGCTACCATTGGGCCAGAACTGACACCACAAAAGGCCCCCTTCCTTACTCTGTAAAGATGCTGATGTTTCTGGCCAAAGAACAGTTTGGAGATTTACTAAATGGCCACCGAAGTTCAGGTGGAGATGGTGCAGGGGGAAGGTGGGAGTTGCATGGTGACTGGAAGTGGAAGTAGCCACATCATGTTTATGATGTGTTAAACAGTATTAAAGCCTAAGTAGGAAAGGTAAATGAAGAATGATAGATGTGGGAGTACAGTATAGTAATTATAAGGCCTGAATTTGCACAATGGTGGAGAGACTCGCCATTGTAGAAAAAATGATTGAGAGGCTCAAATCTAGAAGTTCTATCCCTGAATCCCACACCGACCATTTTTGTGGAAGTTGGAATGAGCCCAGGTTGTGATTTGCAAATACACAATTCGCTGAGGCAGTTGCCCATAGAAGCCAAAAGCTGCTTCCCTTGCTGCTCACTCCTCTCTCTGCTGGTTCCAAACTGGCCAGCTCTATTTATGCAGGGACTCTGCTAATGACCCCCCATTGGGGAAGCTCATACTCCCATAGGATTGTGGGATTGTGATTAGTCCCCAGCCAGTGGTAAGCAGCCAGGTTATAACAATTATTACTGTAAGGAATAATGTAGTTGAAGGAATGTTGTAAATGACTTTCTGAAGAATGAGTGTATTTGTTAAATAAAGACTGCAGTACATTCTTGGAACTTTATTGAAAATGAATCTCAGCATGGATCCTGAGGTCTGCCTTAAATGAGTTGGCATGGTTGTTGCAAGGGCAAAGGATGATTGGTAGGGGCATGGGTTGGCATAAATTGACACTAAGTTGGCATAGAAACTATAAAGAGGCATGACGGGAGGATGAAAGAGCATAGGTTGGTATGGAGGATATAAGGGGCCACTGATGTAAAGGACCATGGAGTTCGGCAGAAGGATATAGGTTGGCATCGGGGTAATAAAGAGCTATGGGGTGGCAAAGGGACATACATTGGCAAGGTGGCTATAAAGAGCCACGGAGTGACTGGAGGAGCATAGGTTCACATGAAGAGTATGAAGACCCATGGGGGCTGGGCAGAAGGCATGAGGTTGCATAGCTTCACATGGATAGGTAATGGGGGTGTGTGGAGGGGCGAGGGTTGTGAGGGCTCGAGGGCTGTTTTATGTTTTTTTAATTAAACCTGAACACAAGTTCCAGAGCACCGAAGTGGGCCTTGCGCCCAGCTCGCCTCTTTGCCGGCAACCTTCACAATCATCCTGGAGTCGCCTGGCCCAGTGCCCAGTGAACCAGACTACCCCAGAGTGAAAATTTGACATTCAGTCAGGCATTTTTAGAGTTTGGGTTTGTGGAACTAGGAATTCCCCTGACTCTATGCATAAGACCCACAGATGAAAGCTTCAGCCCAAGTGGCCCACCCAGCCTTCCGTATTAATGTCAGTCCTGCTCCTGATCAGTCAATCAGGAATTTGAACGTGGGATGTGTTTTAAGGCCTCGTTGAGTCCGGCTTGGTGTCGGGATGAGACCATTGAATCTCGCAAGAGGCCTCTTGTGAGATATGCGACACTCGAAACGATTTGCGAGATTCAACAGAACCTCGTGAGAGGTCAGGATCTGGATCGCACCCTTTTAGGCTCATTTAAATATGCCTTCATTGGATTCCACCGGTGCTAGGGACCTAATGGCCGTGCCTGGGCGACCTCATCTGGGCACTGTTTAGTACTAGTCCATTGGAGACCCCTGTTATGCAGGGGACAGGGCAGGATGGCACCCTAACTCTCCCTTGGCACCTGGGTAGGGTGCCAGGGTAGCAGTACCTGGATGCTTGGATGTGAGGGTAGCACTGCCAAGTTTTGGGGCCTGAGGGGGCCATGCCCATGAAAGGGATGATGAGGGGGGTATTCATGATTAGGGTGTGAAGGGTGGGAATGAAACGGCCCCATTAACGTTGGGGGGGTGAAGGATGGGGGTCCTGTAAGGGGTGTCCTCACTTGGAAATGTGAGGAAATGGCCATGGGGGGGGGGGGGGGGGGGGAGTTGCGCGAGACCCTCAGGCTCATTGAGAGATCGGGGCACCATTTCAAACTGGCAGCCCGAACTCTGAAAAAATTTCTAAGTGTGGGCTAGACCAGGCAGAAACTCCCCAAGACCCCCAAAAATAACTGGGAATGCGATTTAACAGAAATAAAACAGAGTCCCGTGTGGAGCGCCTTTAATCGGGTGTTTCCTGGAGCTAGCAGCACCGAGTATGACCCCACTATCTAACGGGAATCTTTTACATTTTGGGGCCTCAACAGGGAACGCCCCACTGAGGCTGCACTTTGTCCCATTTCTGGGACTGGGAGGAAGGATGTGATTGCACTGGAGGGAGTGCAGAGGAGATTCACCAGGATGTTGCTTGGGATGGAATATTTAAGTTATGAAGAGAGATTGTATAGGCTTGGGTTGTTTATGCTGGAGCAGAGGAGACTGAGGGGGGTGACCTGATCGAGGTATGCAGAATTATGAGGGGCATGGACAGGGTGGATTGGGAGCAGCTGTTACCCTTGGTTGAAGGAACAGTTATGAGGGGACACAAGTTCAAGATGAGGGGCAGGAAGGTTAGGGAGGATTTGAGGAAAACCTTTTTTACCCAGAGAGTGGTGACGGTCTGGAATGCACTGCCTGGGAGGGTGGTAGTGGTGGGTTGCCTCACATCCTTTAAAAAGTACCTTGATGAGCACTTGACAAATCAAAACATTCAAGGTTATGGGCTGGCAAATGGGATTAGGTAGACAGGTCAGGGGTCTTTCATGCATCACTGCAGACACGATGGTCCAAACGGCCTGTTCTGCACTCTATTATTCTGTGACTGGCTCCGCTTGCATCTCGAGGCCCCCCATCGTAACCCCCAGACCTCCGCAATGCCCCAACTCACCCAAAACGAGTCATCAAGGCCTTCACCTCATAAGGGCAGGACAGCCCGGGCCCAATCCCAAGCATGGGCAAAATGTCACCCGGCAGATTGGCACTGCCAGCATGCACAGATGGCACTATCAGGGTGACAGACTGCCGGTGCCAGGTGCCCAGGTAGCCTCAGGGGACCACCCTGCCCAGAGCCCAACCACACAGGGGGCTCCCGATCCCTTGGGCCCCCAGGTGCTGGTACAGCTGGTCACCATTTGTGGGAACCAGTACGACCGGTGCTCACTGAGGGACTCTGAGACGTGGAGGTTAGATCCCGCGCCTTGGTTAACTCCAGCCAGCACATCTCAAAGTGCTGCTTACTGCAGTGCTTTAATATGCAGATTAGCCAGATCTGGATCCCCTTAGATCTCACAGGGCGTTACATTTGGCCCTAATAATGGATGAATACCGGTCTGGATTGCACCCAAAAACATAGCCGGATACACCCCACCAAACTTGCCCAAAATTACATTTAACTGGAGACACTTCGAAATATTTTGCTTGAATTCTACCCAGTATCAGTCTCTCTCAGTTAGAGGTGGAACCACAGGTTCAGATCTGCTTAGCATTTTGATTATGGAATCCTGACAGAGCAGAAGGAGACCATTCGGCCCATCGCGTCTGCACCGATCCATATCCCACCCGAACCCTGCAACCCCATAATCTAACCGTTACATCCCTGGACACTAAGAGGCAATTTATCATGGCCAATCAACCAGATTGAGAGCTAATTAAACTCATCTCTGCCTTGTAGATTTAATAGATTGCTAATCGTTGAACGTAAGGTGCTGAGTTAGGAACTTTGATCTTTTAACCGTTGGGTTTCAACTTGGTGCAGACTAAAATCATCTTTCAGCCACTGCCAAACTTAGGTGCAGATTTCTGTTTGTAGAAGTTTGAATTCCATGATACAAGGTGATATTGGAAAAGAAAACAAGATTAAGAGACACCAGAGAAGCGGCAAAAAAGATTTACAAAAATGATAGCAGATCTGAGATGGTCCAACTGTCAGGAAAAACTGAACAATCCTCCAGAAAAGGGAAGACTCAAGGGTGACCTGATAAGAGATCTTTAAGATTGTGAAAGGTTTAACGGGGTAGATGTACACCACTTGTGAGAGGGTCCAGTAAGCAAGGAGAAGCTTGATAATTACATGAGGAGAATGAAGATTTTGTGAAAAACATTTTTTTTAAATACATTTTTTTTCCAATAAAGGGGCAATTTAGCATGGCCAATGCGGCGAAAATGGGCAAATTCCACACGGACAGTGACCCAGGACCGGGATTCGAACCCGGGTCCTCAGCGCCATTATGCAGCAGTGCTAACCATTGCGCCGCCATGCCGGCCAGAATGAGGATTTTATGTTAGGCTGCAGTTGGCTGGGAGGAGGGTTCTGGAGAGGATATGTACAGGTCTGTCCAGCCAAGTGTCCTGTTACTGTGCTGTGAAGTTGTATATAATCCTTGGAGGCACATGCCTGTTATCTTCATGTATTTGTTTTGTGTTTCTTCTCCCTTCCTCACCCCACTCCTTTCCAAAAAATGCAGGAGTTATGCCAGTTCCAGACCAGCCATCTGCATCTGAAAAAAATAGCTTGCTGAGCCCCATGCTGACTGCTTCCAATGGAGATGGCTCCGAGCCGGAGACCACTTCTGCTATTCTGGCTTCAGTAAAGGAACAGGTAGGTATCCATGTTCAGACTTACTAAATATGTATCATGCTGAGTGAAAAACTGTGTCTCTGTTTGTGCTTTTCATCAGGGGAAGGGAAGAAATAAAAAAAACACCCTGAGAATCCATAACTCAAAAGAAAGCAGTCTGATGCAAAAACTCTTAAAACATATCTATTCTATTGGCACTGAACACAGTTAGGGTTGCCAACTCTGCAGAATTCTCCTGTCCTCTCTTTAGGAATCTAAAATTATCTCCAGGACACTGCGTCAAGGAACTGGGAGAAAAATCAACGGGACATTAATTTTTTAAATTTCACTTTATTCAACCATTTCTATTTATCAGTTAGGAACAAAAATATTGGAGAATGGCGGGGTGGGGATGGAAAGGTTGTTTGGCTCAGTCAAAAGTAAACCAATCACAACATGCAAGTTAACTTATGAATTGAATTGCGAAATATAAGCGGGATTAGCCTTTTTCCGGCACGGGCAGCGGGATCGCCCGTTCCGGCAGCCGGCCAATGGGGTTTCCCATTGTGGCCATCCCACGCCGTCGGGAAACCCGTGGGCGCGCTGTAGGTGAAAGATGCATCCGCGACAGAGAATTCTGCAGTATGTGAAAACCAATAAAAACTATTTCTTTAAAAAGTCAACTAATCAGACCTGACAATTGAAGTGGGAAGACAGATATCACCGGAATGGATGTTTTGGGTGATGCATGGTGGGAGCTGAGAGGTGGGGAAGTTTGAGACAGCAGGCCTCCAGGGACGTGTTCAACCAGAGTTGGCAACACTGAATAAAGTACCTAAAGACTTTTATGCAAAGGCAAACTTGTTGACTGTGTTTTGAAATGTGTCGAGGTGAAAATAAATGCTTGTTAGAATTTGACATCTTTGCATTGGAAATGTGATAGTACATTGAAACTGCTGAAACCCATACAGGGCCAAATGTATATTGCTATACTCACTGCTAAATTGCTACTTTTGCTTTAAAACAATGTGGATAAAACCTCCTGAGATGATCCGATTCTTCTGGTAACGGCATGTTTTTTTTTGGAAAAGCACACATATTGAGCTGAGATGAAATTTTTGAAAACCAATTTCCTGATGCATCATTAGTTGTGTTTGGATGTGAGTCTCCGTTTTGTATACTGCAAGGGCCTGCCCTCTTTATTTTTGAAAATAACTTGCCGAATGTCACTTTTATTTTCGACTTTGCGTGTGCCTGGCTTGTTGGAAAAGTGAATCGATTGGTTCCATACTCTTACACCGTGAAAATCTTGTCAGCTTTTTCTTCCAAACCAGATATTGCAGATGCCCGAGGGTGAGGTGTACCCAGGGGCGAAGCATGTTTTCTGTCGCCTTCACTTTGTTTGGACAAAAAATCATCCTGGCCAAATTTTGCATTGTCTATCTTACAGGGTCTACCTCTCCGTCACTGCGCATTGTTTGCTGAATGGCAGAAGAGGTGGTCCCCAATAAATGAAGGCATTTCTTTTTTTGACTTTTGCCAACGTAAACTAATTAGGAAATATTTGTCACGCTGCTGAAGATAACTGCTTGGTACTTGGTACTTAGATGGTAAAGCTGACTAAGTTGCCTTTTCTTTGAAATAATACCCAGCTACGTTTATTGCTGCGCTGCTGTTAGGAGCGGAGAGTTTAATTGCATGCAGTGCATTGAAACCGAGGAGTGATTGCTACATAATCACTGCATTGGAATGATGAGTTGCAGGATTCTGAGGGTAAGGGCATGTAAGTGACAGCAACTGTAATTACAGCACAGACAGACTGCAATAATATATAGCTCTGTTGATTGGCCAAAGGTATGCAGAATACAACAGCAGTTTAAGATGAAAGAAAAATGGCATAACACGGTGAAGACTGGTGACAGAATCACCACTGGATGAAGTTTCATTGGACTTCTGTATTTTATTTTTATTCATCGCATTTTTAACTCCTGTGAAGAAGCGATCAGTGTGATTTTCTTTTCACAAAAAGACCACAGTTGATTGAAGCGTTTCAAAGAATGGCAGACTCCTTTGTGAAAATGGATTGCAACACAGAATAGGATTTCAGATACAATTTACTGCAGGCTCTTTAAGGGGGGGGGGGGGGGGGGTGAGAAGCACACCTATTTGGAAACTATAAGTATTACAAGTGTTGCCAACAAGATGTCAATGACCCATGATGTCAGGCCCTTCCTTCTTCCAATCCTCTGTGACCCTGACGCCACTCTACTAACAGCTCCCCCTAACTCCACCGTTATCGCCCCCCCCCCCCCATGCCCCAACCCTCCCGCCCCAATACCTCTTATTTCACCCTTGCTAGACCCGAGTCTCCATGCAAACTGCCAGCCTCCTGCTCCCAGCCCTTGGGCTGCAGAGTTCATCAAGGGAAGCAAGTGACCTGAAACAAAACTGCACCAAGCTGTCTGTCGCACACCACCATTAAATGATTATGAACCGGATGCCAGGAGATTCTGATGTGCCACCGACTTTAACTTGAAGATGGGACTTAATTTTTAAAAGTTTTGCGCAAATGAGTATTCACGCCATGCAAATATGTTACAAGTGGGAACCAGCCACAGGATGGTGTGAGGCCCAACACATCATAAACACACCACTAACTTAATCTCTTGCATCTCAACCCACTGTGGGGAAATGGCATCACAGAATTGTTACAGCACAGATGGAGGCCATTTGGCCCATCATGTCTGCACCAGCCCTCCAGATGAGCATCAGGACTTAGTGCCATTCCCCTGCCTTTTCTCTGTACCGCTGCACATCATTTCTATTCAAGTGATCATTTAGTACCCTTTTTAATGACACGATTGAACCTGCCTTCACCACACTCCCTGGCAGTGCATTCCAGACCCATACCACTCATTGTGTGAGAAAAATATTTCTCAAATCACATTCGCTTCTTTTGTAAATCACTTTAAATCTGCACCTTCTCGTTCTTGATCCTTTTACGAGCGGGAACAATGGGTAGGATTCTCGAGAATCGCCGCAACCGGTGCGAATCGCGGCACACTGCCCCGATGCCAGGACGGGATTCTCCACAGAGCAGAGAATCGGCGCCGCGCGGCGCCGGTCAGGGGCCGCTCTACGCCCCCCCCCCTCCCCTCCCCCCCCCCCCCCCCCCCCCCCCGGCGATTCCCGGCCCGAGGTGGGCCGAGCGGCCGCAACAAAAATCCCGAGTCCCGCCGACGCCATTCTAACCTGGTCTTACCCGGTGGGATCTCGGCGTGGAAGGGTCCAGGGACGGCGTGTGGGGGGGGGGGGGGGGGGGGGGGGGGGCAGTGGCACCGGCAGGGGGGGGCCTACGATGTGGCCTGGCCCGTGATCGATGCCCACCGATCGGTAGGCCGGCCTCTCGGGTTGGGGGCCTCCTTTCTTCTCCACGCTGGCCCCTGTAGTCCTACGCCATGTTGTGTTGGGGCTGGTGCGGAGAAGGGAACCACTGCGCATGTGCGCATTGGCGCCGGTGCCACTGCGCATGCACGGACCCCGTGGCACCCAGTTGACCCTGTGATCGGCAGCTGGAGCGGCGTGGGTCACTGGCCATGCTGGCCCCCTGTAGGGGCCAGAATTGCTGATCCTAAGATCATGTTGATGTCGGCGGGAAACGCGACAATGTTTACAACGGCGTCAACACTTGGCCTCAGGATCAGAGAATCCCGCTCGGTGTCTCTCTATCTACTCTGTCCAACCCCCTCATGATTATTAACATCTGTATCAAATCTCCTCTTCTCTCCAAGGAGAGTATTCCCAACCTCTCCAATCTGTCCTCCTAACTAAAGTTTGTGATCCCTGGAACCATTCTTGTCAACCTCTTCTGCACTCTCTCCAATGCATTTACATCCTTCCTATAGTGTGGCACCCAGAGCTGTACACAATACTCCAGGTGAGGCCTAACTTCTGTCTTGTATAAATTCAGCATAACCTCCTTGCTCCTGTACTCTACGCCCTATTAATAAAGCCCAGAATAGCAAATGCTTTACTAACTGCTCTCACCACTTGACCTGCCACCTTTAATGATCTATATACATATACGACCAGGTCCCTCTGCTCCTCCACATGCCTAGGTCCCTTCATATCCTCAGGAATCTTACCCTTTGTTTTATTTTGCCTTTCCATGCTCTTCCTACCAAAATGCATCACCTCACACGGCTGAAATTTCAGCTCCCTCCCAATTCAGTCATCCTGCACATTTCCCTCCCGTGCAGGCTCCCCTCCCTTTACTGAGACAGGCAAGGTCCATCTTACCATTGAGATAGGCAGGGGACACTTAACACAGAATCATCTGAATATTTCTTTCTGTTCATATAAATTTTTTCATCACTAGTTTTCAGGAGATGATGGTCGGAATTCTCCAGCCGGTGCGATTCACCTTTCCCACCGACAGCGCACCCCCGCCCATGGATTTCACGCCGATGTGGGGTGATTACGATGGGAAATCCCATTGACAGGTGGCGGGAAGGCACCGCTGAGAAACAGCCCGATATGTGGCTTAGCTCCACAAATCCAGCCTCTGTGATATTTTGAACCAGTTCTGGAAATTCCTGACAGAAATCTTACAATTTTTATGTTTCTCGTAGAAAACAAGAGCAATGGAGGGAAGGAGCACAGGTACATGGTTCCCACGTGCCAATACTCTGACCAGCAAACAACGTCAGCAGCACACAAACTCATCTCTGCCTTGTAGATTTAATAGATTGCTAATCGTTGAACGTAAGGTGCTGAGTTAGGAACTTTGAATTTGTCTGGCAAGGTTGTGTGGGGCGATTCCAATTTATGGAGACAGTGACAAAGTTGTGCACACGCTGCATCCAGACTATCAAAACTTAGACAGTCAATAGCTGCCATGTCACATCAGCATCACCTTTTACCCCTCAATTTTCTTGTGGTAATGATGCAGTGCCTTGCTGTGTTGCAGGAGTGTAACCTCTCTTACATCCACCTCAGGTCAACCTTTGACTGTTTCATCACCCATGAACCAGTGGGTTGAGTGGTTTGAACCATTTTGTCACTTTCCTCCTGCCTGCCTGAATTGCATACACCTTGGATTTCCCGTCACATTTTCTCCTCTCTCCTCCCGCTTCCTTTTACCTTGCGATTTTTATGGATGAGAGGATTTCACAAAAGATCTCACGGAACTATTCACCCCATTGCCCTGGACAACATTTATCCCTTAAAGAACATTTGTACAAACAGACTATCTCCTCAGTATCACATAGCTGCTTTTGAGACCCTGCTGTGCACAAATTGGCTGCTGTATTATTGACATTATTTCAGAAATGCTTCATTGAGCCCTTTGTATTGTCCTGTGGTCATGAAATCCTCTAAATGTAAGTATTTCTGTCAAATCCGTTCTCCCAACGGATCGGAAGGCTTTTCTAATAATTGGTGGATGGTGTCAATCTCTACAAAATATTCAAAAAGCAATTCCTTTACCCCCTTTAGTCGTGACTATATTTGGATGAGGCAAGAAATTAACGTTCTTAAAATACAAAAATAAGTAAAGCACATTATTATGAATTCATTAAATCATTCAATAGCCAGGTAAATCTGAAGAATAATATTTATGTTCTCACAGCAGTTGATCCCCTACAGGAATGTGTCCGAGTTCATCAAGGAAAAACCTCTTGGCAGCTCTGACAAGCATGCATGAGCTTCAGCATACATTAGTAATAAATATTCCCAATGTTTTATTGTTGTATCTCTTGCCCAGCCCTGCCTGCCATGGTGTTAACTTTGCTCAGTGTAATAGCTGAAAGCCCAATGGCTGTCGCCTGCTTACAGCATCGTTTGGAGGTCTTTTGAATTAAATGACAGGATGAGTGTTGATTGGAACAAGTACTGACAGCTCCTGTATTTCATCGGCTGCACACTAGGCTTTGGTGAATTTATATAAGAATTACTGGAGACTGGAAAGGAAGTATGAGAATTCTGCAACCTAATGCCCCACGTTCATGGTTGAACAATTTGTCAGTGCCTGTTCTCTCAGTGGCTGAGGACAGCGCAGTCACCATTTGGAAGATGCACTCGTCAGGAAAAGTTGCATCGCAAATCTCGCAAATTAAAACTATCCGCTTTTCTCCTTTCCCATCCTCCACTGGGGATTCTGGCAATGCCGGGCTTGGCGGCATTGATAATGGGTGATCTGCTGTACTTCATCAAAGTGCGCATTATTTACGCCAGTCTGCTAGTGATTAAAAAGCCAATTGGTGCAATTTTATGACCCCTCCTGCTCGCTGCATTTTCCAGCCTGCCCCCACCGCGTCAAGGCTGGAAATCCCACCCTTGGAAGTTGTGATTTTATTTTTGTTAATTGGAACTATAGCCGTGACAATTTAATGGAAAAAAGGCAGAGTCCCGTTTTGGGTGCATTTAGCGGGGTGTTTTCCAGTGCTTGTAGCACCGAGAATGACCCCATTATTAAACGGGACTCTGCTTATTTTTTGGGCCCTGCCGAAACTGCACTTAGACACATAACCTGAGCTTATCAGTGCAGGAAGAGATCGGGGTGCTATTTAAAGATGCGCCACAATCTCTCAACCCCCCACCGCAGCCTCTGGACCCCCCCCCAATGCCCAAGTTACTGATTAAGGGATTGTCAAGCCCCCCCCCCCACATGTCATAATGACAGGGTTCCCCCCCTCCTTCCCCCGGACCAGATCCCTGGCAGGGGTAACCTGACACCCGGGCACCCTGGCACTGCCAACCTGGCAGTGGCCATGCCAGCCTGGCTGTGCCACATGGGCATCTTGACAGTTCCAGGGTGACACTGGCAGGGTGGCAGTGCCAAGGTTCATGGGTGGCATCATCAGTGCCAGGTTAGAACCCTGCCCAGAGCCTGACCACGAGGGGGCCTCCAAGCACCTGGGAGAGACACCCCCCCCCCCGTCCTCCAAGTGCCGTTATGCCTGATCGACATTTGTAGAAACCGGTGCTGTAAATCTCGGGAGATGAAACGGCCTTGTTGTTGCATCCCGAGTCGAGCGCAACAAGGCCAATAGGTCGTGCCGTGTGAATGTTTTGAACAAGGAGAACTGGGGTAATTTCATCTTTCATGGGCTGTGGGCATCACTGACAAGGCCAGTATTTCTTTTCCATCCTTAATTGCCCTTGAACTGAGTGGCTTGCTGGGCCATTTCAGAGTTGCAAATAAGAGCCAATCATAAATTGCTGTGGGTCTCGAGTCACATGGAGGCCCGACCAGGTAAGATGACAGATTTTCTTCCCTAAAGGACATTACTGAACCAGATGGATTTTTACAAATTCCTCTGCTTTCATTTTATGTCTGCCTCTGATATGCTTTTGCTTTTGAAGTAAGCGGAGCTGTTTTTAATTTGATTGTGTCATGTGCAGCAATCCTGGATGAGCTTCTCCAAGGACTCAAAGACAATATTAAATTTCCAAGCAAAGCCTTTTGAAGGTCCATGGAGCACTTCCTTCGACTACCAGGAGAGCGCACCCCAGAATCAAGCTCTCCATAAAAACTGGTTTATGTCAGGCACTCTACAACAATGCTTTTCAAACTTTTCTCCCCAGGACCCAATTTTGCCAGGCCGACCTTTGGGACCTACGCCGGCCGACCTTCGCAATCCATGCCGGCTGACCTTCGCGAAACACGTCGACCGACCTTTGCGACATACACCATGTTTACTTGCCTTTAATGAGAAAGAGGACCTGCTTGGGCCTCACAATCTCACTTGAATCACGTTCAAAGGAGGAGAGGGCAATCAGCATATCAGGTGCAGACTTCAGCCGCCTTCATCTTTATGAAAATGGAAATCCAACCTCACGCATGTAGGTGATTGTGAAGGGCAATAGCAACAAAATGCCTATTTTACTCAACACTGGATACTCCTGGGAGATGCTACTCCAAAATGCTGACAGCCTCATGGGCTTTTGCCGTGTTTTAATGTGGTATCACAGGTCAGCTACAGCAGCTTAGTCTTTTAATTTGGAGTCAGCTCTAAGTTAATAACTGACTCTTAGGTCTCAACCTCAAAAGGAATTTTTCACCCACCACTTCTCTTTCAAAATCTGAAACTGCATCCTTATTTGCATGGGCAGAATTGACAAAACCATACCTGAAGAAATCATATTTAAACTGCTTGGTTCCTGAGTTAAGTTTCTTCTTTGTAGGCTGTTAATCAGAGGCGCTAGAGCTCTGTACAGACCGAACACAAGCACAGCTCTCTCCTGCCCGGGACTCTCCTGCGTAGCTGTCTCCAGCAGATCCTGTCCAATAGGTAAACCGCCTATTTGATCCTCTGTCTGTCTCTTAATTTTTCGAAAATCATTGGGCGTCATAGCTCACTTGCCTTGCTTGACAGCATCACAAAATGGAACCAACGCTGCTCTGTGATTTGACGCCAAAAGCACATACCTGGAGGGTGCTTAACGTCAATTGCGCGTGCAGGGCGTGTGACCTGCTCTCTGCTGTTGCCTCTGGCTTGAAAACTGCAGACAGCGTCATTTATTTCCATTTATAAGGAAATGGCAATTCTCAATGTAAAAGTTGGCAGCGGCAATTGGGGCCACCACAGGAACGGCGCGACCGATCACTGTGCGGCCCTCCTGACACCCACCTGCAACTCACCTGCGAGTCGCAACCCACAGTCTGAAAAATGCTGCTCTACCCCACTGTGTCAGTATTGTTGTCCTGCCATCTAATCTTCAGAAGCTTTAAAAGGCAGCTCAAGTGAAAGTGGTTGAGCTTCTTCTCACTTAGTACACCTTCTCAGTTATGTAGAGCAGGACTTTTACTCTACAGGCTTTCAGATTGATAAGCAGCATTACTCAATTTTTTCCCAGGCTAATGTTTGAAGTCTGCCGAAGGCTGCACTCTCTTTGACAATTCTTGTGTCTCATCATCAATATAGACAGCTTGAAAGAGTATGCTGCCAATGTAAGTGAACATATCCACTGCTGACAGGCTCTGGTCTTGGGCTAAAATCTTGGGCTCGACATATGGCTTCCCTGGAGCAAGCTGACACATTACTTTATTTTTTTTCAAGCTGATCATAAGGCCAAAGTTGTCACAAGCATTTGAGAATAACTCCATGCTACACTACATGTCTAGCTCTGATCTGGCAGCTGTTGGACAGTCATTGGCAACAGGAAGTCACAAAATATGTCCCTGAAAACCTTGATCTTTGCCTGGAGTTCTCGCATGATGTGGAGATGCTGGCATTGGACTGGGGTCAGCAGAGTAAGAAGTCTTACAACACCAGGTTAAAGTCCAACAGGTTTGTTTCGAATCACTAGCTTTCAGAGCACTGCTCCGTCCTCAGGTGAATCTCAGTTCTCTCAGATTGAGCACATACCCATCCATGTGATATCTGATTTCAATGCCACCATTATCGTCATGGAAGGCATGGGAGAATATGGCGGAGACAAACATGCGCGGCTACGGACCCAGCCATTCTCTGCCCGTTTATTCGTAGAGCCGGGAGTTTTACATGGCGCGGGCGGCTGCTAGCCTCTCAGCGGACGCAACATCCGTGAAGGGGCACCACTGATTTTTTTTTCCAAATAAACCGCCACAGATCCTCCTCACTTAGCCTCAGAATGGGAGAATCTGGCCTAATTTCAGTGATACCTCAACCTTTTCTGAATCCATACTGACTCTCTGACAGCAGATCCTGGTTGAGATGTTGCATTATTTGGTTCAAAAAGATTCTGGTAAAGATTTTGTAGGTGATGGAGAGGTGTGAGATCCTCTCTCAAGATTGGCGACTTTCTTTCCACTTGAACATTTGGAAAATGTAGACATCTTTGTATTCTTGTGGCATAGTTCTTTTCTCCCATCCAGGCATTGACCTCAGCCTTGTTGACCTTAGCTGGGATAGTATCATCTCCGAGGCTTTGCCGCTAGGCAGGAGTTTGATTGCGTTCTTTGTTTCTAACAGTGTGGGAGGGTCGTCAAGTGAGCAGTTGATGGCAACCATTTGCGACCTGTTAATTGCTTCTTCATTGATAAGGCTGATTGAGGGTGTGGTTGAAGTACTCTGTCCATCTTTCTAGAACTTGAGCTTTTACTGGGAGCAGTGTTCACCTGTCGGCACGAAGAGGAACCAGTAAACTGGGGCCCACATACAGACTTCAAAGAATCATGAACTCACTTCCAGCTTTTGTGGTCTGCATATGACTGAGGTTTGCCTGCTTTCTCATTCAGCCATTTGTCAATCATCTCTCTGGGCTTGCAGTGGACAGTCCTGTAGATGTTTCAGAAGGCATCATACTTGGATGCTGGTGGCTTGTCATTGAGGCAAATTTTGTAGATGTGGGCTGGGATTCTCCGAGCCCGCGCCGGGTCGGAGAATCGAAGGGGGGAACGCGAATCCTGCCACGCCGCTCCGACGTCGGGCTGTCGATTCTCCGGCGACCAGAGAATCGGCGGCAATCGCACCGGCGTGGTCGCCGCTGCACTGGTCGGGGGCCATTGAAAGCGCACCCACCCCCACCGATTCTCCGTTCTCGACAGGCCGAGTGCCCACCAAGTACCGCCAAGTCCCGCTGACGTCGTTTGCGTATAATCCTACCTAATGGGACCTCACCATTCTAGCGGCGGGGGCTGTCCTAGTTGGGGGGGGGGGCGGAGTGGGGGAGCCCACTCTGGGGGGGGGGGGGGGCGTCCACGGTGGCCAGGCCTACGATTGGGGCAACCGATCGGTGGGCGGGCTCATTCCAGGGGTGGGGGGGTGGCCTATGTTCCTCCGTGCTGGGCCCCTGGAGGCCCGTTGACACCGGTGTCGCTCGTGGCCGGTTTTGATGCCAGCGTCAACATTTGGCCGGGATTTCAGAGAATCCCGGCCGTGATGTTTCCCCTGTAGTTGTTTCTAGAATTTCTCATCACTTTTATTGAAACAATCTTGATGCTTATGAGAGGAAGCGCCAAAGGCCTCGAGAGCAATGGAGTATGCTTTAGTCCTGAAGGATGTTCAGTAATCCTCAGTGTAATGAGTGCTTGTCTCTCTGTACACAGGCTACTATTGTGTATCTCTGAGCGACATTCCTTCATGACTGTCTGCTTGAGCCTTGAGACATTGAGATGCTTCTGGCCCTTCAAACCCTGGGGGTGTTGAGAGGGAGGGATCTTGATGTTTAGCTTTGAAATAAGCAAGGCATTGGCTGGTCCAGCAGTCAGCATTCAGTCCAGCTGCAGCCGCCTTCCAGCGCAGCAGAGAATCCACCCGCCACTGTCTTGGGTAAAATACCAGTGGCAGCAGGGAGCAATCCTTGCTTGGCCATTGAATTAGCTCGATTGGTCTCTAGGCAGGAGGGCTGTCCTCCATTTTTCCCACCACTGGTAAAATGTCATAGCTGGTGGGAGGACAATGTGCATTCCACGCCCCACCCTTCCTCGCCATTTCATGGGCAACCCTGCCTCTGGGCTCATCCCAGAGAGTTGGTAAAATGTAGCCCATATATTTGTAAAGGTAGTCCAATATATAGGAAGGACAAATTCAATATATGGTATACTCAATATAAAGGCAAGAAAAAGTATTGAAGTATTGTCAGCAGTTGCAGCCACCTCATTACGGAGAAATATTTGAACAAAGGAAATAAGTACAGTGAAAATTCAGTCAGATGAGACCTGGGAGAAGAGATTATAGACAGGAAGACAGGTTTGGAAAATTAGAACCTTTTTCACAGGGACAAAGACTGTTAAAGCTGAAAGTCATTGAACCTTTAAAGACGATGAAAGATTATGTGGGGATGAATACATTTGAGTTACAGCAATTCAAAGCTTTCTTTTCATATATTAAAAGGGTTATCTAGCCATCTGAATTGAGTGGGAAAAATGAATTATTGGAAGATTTTAATTGAACAATATTGAACCAAGAACGGAGAATAGTGAAGGATCATTTACACAGATTGACACATTGTTAAAGAGGGAACGTACCTCAGACCTACTGCTTGCCGAATGAGGGGGTAGTTTGAAAATGATGTGACCACATGTGATGTTATTAGAACATGGAATGCTTTACCACAAGTGACGATTGAAGCAGGTAGTCCGGCATAATTCACAGGGGTTGGAATTAAGTTCCTTCGAAAGAATGCAAAAAGATTGGGGAATAGAACAGGGAAATTAAATTGCAGTAAATAGAACCTTTTGGAAAAATTGACAGCAGGACAGGCCTCATTGTGAAACGCAAATTCTACACATCTGCCCCCCCATTTCTATTTAAGGTGTGGCTATATCTTTATTATGTGTAAATAGTACTGGCCTATTAAAACTTCTCAGATTCCATTTTCCAAGCAGAGAGGTAACAGTGGTTTGATACACTTTTAGGATAGAGATCTTGCTAAATTTGGATTCAGTCCACACATTTTTAGGTGATTTGTTAAGTAGCCCAGTTGTTATGCAACAGAGATAGTTTTAAGTAAGTTTTATATTTCTGTTTGTGGGTGTTAGGAATAAGTTATGGCTTTAAGTTTAAGCGTAGTTTACATTTCTGCAGTTGTGTGTTGAAGGAGTCTTTAGTAGACTTTTCATTTTTTCTTTAAGTTGCAAATTTGTGGGTTTGTTTAGATGCCTAAATTTGTAATGAGATATTACGACTCTAAAGCAAGCAAAGCCTCATAATGGAGAGGCCATCGAGGAACAAAAAGCAGTTCTAGTTCACTTGAAAGAATGTAATCCAGATGTAAGCAACTGGAACAGGCATCAAGGGAGACTGTAGAGAGCAGGCCCCAAACTAAAGACGTAGAACTAGGAAGTGATTATCCCTTCCCTCCATCAGTGGTGAGCTGCATTTTCTGCCAGTCAACATCAGGAACTTCATTGTAATAAACTAGGATTTCATTATTAGGCCCAAATGCCATAAATATACTCCCACATCAAAGTGTGCATCCACAGCACACAGCACGAATGGTCTCAGATGAGCAGTACTTCCAGGGAAGCTCAGAGGTGAATGCAGCATTCAGGGGATTATAGGTCATACTGGGGTAACGTCAGGGGTCCCAGGGTACTGCCAGGTGGTGTCAGTTTGATGCCAGATTGATGTCAGCCTGAGGCCCAGGGGATGCACCTGGATGAAGATTGTTTCCTGTGTGCTGGGTCGGGTGTTAAAAATGGCACCCGGAACATCAGGTCACTGATTTGATGGCGGGGTGGGAGAATCAGGGGCCGACCACAAGCAATATGCCATGGGAGCTGGAAACCTTTTCCTCTAAGTGCCACACTATATGGTGGAGGCAGCCACCATTGCTGCCGGGGGGGCTCAACGTTGGTTTCCCCACCCAACATTAGCCTTTGCCGATATCGGAGAAATTCTTGCCCATTGTGTGGCATGCACTGCTTGAATGCATGTGGTGCTTCAGGTCAGAAGAATGAGGATGAAACCCCGGAGGTGGATCCTTGGAGAAGATGTCCGAGCGGAAGTGCCATTTGGAAGAAGATTCCTTGAGAGCGGAGATCGGGATCCCTCATGTGGGAGACTGACTTCCAATGAGACCAGTTGGCTCAAAGTGTGGCAAGAGTCTGGGGGAATTGATTAGAAATGTGGAAAAGATGTTTGAATGGCATCTTTCTCTGGTTTCAGAGAGGGGGGTGTCTGGCCACAATTGTCTATTGGTTTACATGGTCTGTGTACTGACTGTGAACTGACAGCATAGATTTTGTAACTTGTATTATTCTTATGAAGCTGCATATATCTGTAAAGGTAAAGTTGGGGTAAAGGAATAGGGAAATACTGCTGATCTTTTCTAGTTTAACACAGGTTTTAGACTTAGAACAGTACAGCACAGAACAGGCCCTTCGGCCCTCGATGTTGTGCCGAGCAATGATCACCCTACTCAAACCCACATATCCACCCTATACCCGTAACCCAACAACCCCCCCCTAACCTTACTTTTTAGGACACTACGGGTAATTTAGCATGGCCAATCCACCTAACCCGTACATCTTTGGACTGTGGGAGGAAACCGGAGCACCCGGAGGAAACCCACGCACACACGGGGAGGGCGTGCAGACTCCGCACAGACAGTGACCCAGCCGGGAACTGAACCTGGGACCCTGGAGCTGTGAAGCATTTATGATAACCACCATGCTACCGTGCTGCCCCTTAATTGGAATAAAAATAGAATTTTATTCTATTTTTTTCCAATTAAGGGGCAATTTAGCGTGAACATCATTGGGTTGTGGGAGTGAGGTACACGCAGACACGGGGCGAAAGTGCAAACTCCACACGTACAGTGACCCGTGGCCGGGATCGAACTCGGGGCCTTGGTGCCGTGAGGCGGCAGTGCTGACCACTGCGCCACTCTGTCGCCCACGTATTTTATTCTTTTGTTAAAAGTTCATCTGCTGACTCTCTGACTCTGTTCAGTAGTTGCCCTCCATGTTTCTGAACAAAAAATAAAAGTGAGGGGGCTGGATTGTCCGCTTTTTGGGCTATGTCCGGAGGATCCATGGCGTTTTACGTGGGAAACATCGGCAAGGTCCCAGAACCGATCCTCTGACCGGTGTGGGGCTAGCAGTTACGCCATGTAAAATGCACAACCTTCCCGATATACATGCCTGGAGAGTTGCCAAATCCGTGACCGTGCATGCGCACGGCGACGACTTGCAGCGGCTGCATTGTGCAACATGTCGTCGGCATGCTTGGACCCGACCTGCCAGATAATGCCCACCTAGACACCCCCTTGCACCCCCTGCCACCCCCCGCCAGTCCCCCTACCCCTTGCCGAAGCCCCTCCCTCCCGACCAGCAGCACGACCCCCGCCCGACTGTTGCCGACGCTGGACACAGTCCGCAGCCGCCACGCCGGGTTCCCACTGTTGAGACCACATGTCAACCATGTAGTCAGGAACCCGGCCCATCGGGGGCAGAGCATCGGAGGAGGTCCTTCAGGTAATGGCCTGGGGCCGTCCCTACAGCATGCAGTGTGCTCCTCGAGGATGGTGTTTCGGAGGGGGCAGAGCATCTGAAAACTAGTTCCGCCCCCGATTCCATCGTAAAAAGGGATTCTCCGCCCAATCGCCGATTACAAAATCAGCGTTGGGAACGGAGAATCCCGCCAACGAGCTGCAAATCGGGCTCCACTCCGGGATCAGTCGGAAAATCAGCTGAGATCATAACACAGTACACCGGTGGAATTTCAATTCAATTAATAAATCTGAAATATAAATCTAATCTTGGTGATGGTTACCATGACAACTGTCATTGATTGTTATTTTTTTTTAAAACACATCTGATTCGCTAATTCCTTTGTGGAAGGAAATCTGCCATCCTTACCTGGTCTGGCCCATGTCACTCCAGACCCACAGCAATGCCCGCTGATATGGCCTTGCCAACGACTTAGCCAAAGGCAGTTCAGGATGGGCAGCAAATGCTGACCTTGTCACTGATGTCCATATTCTGTGCAAGAATAAAACAAATCGCCATTTCAAATACCTTCACCTCAGTAGTGATATTGAATATTTATAACACGCTGCACTGCCAGATTTATTTGATAAATGTGAAAAATGAGAGCCACAGGCATAACTGAGTCATCATAAGGTTGACTTCATCAATGAAATAAATTCCTAACACAGCCCTGCCAGCCCAATGCTCACTATTATTACAGTATACATAAAGATGAATGACTTTCTTTTAATATTCTGCTTCACATGTTTCAGAGATGTTAGGATCACTCTGTTTGTGTGCTGGCTAGGCCAATATTTATTGCCCATCCCGAATTGGCCTTGAGAAGGTGGCTGCCTTTTTGAAAGCTAGGTCTCATGTGGTGTAGATACACCCACAGTGATGTTAGGGAGGGAGTTCCAGGATTTTGACCCCATGACAGTGAAGATACAGCAATATATTTCCAAATCAGGGTGGTATGTGGTTTGGGGGTGAACTTGCAGGTGGTGGTGTTTCCATGGATTTGCTGCCCTTCTTGTGAATTGAGTTTCCCATGGGCCAGCAACAATATCATTTTCAAATGTATTGTTATTTTTGTTCAACTGGACGTGAGAAAACACATCGCCAGATTTAAGGTTCTCTGATCCAAACTACTGAGTAACCAAGTAGATGTTCTGGTTGCTGAACAAGGAGGGTGCACTCTCTCCCCATAAGTACCGACATGACAAAGCATTGGTGCAGATTTTCACAATCATTGTTTTGCGTACAATGAGTACTGCTGGAGTCAAATTAATTCAAACCATGCAGCATCCTGGCATTGCTAAATCTTCCACTGCTGTATCCCCCTTCCCAGTACACCAGTGACTTGCAGTGTTTTCTGGAGTTGAGTGAAAACCAGGGTCTGGTTTAGCTCACCAGGCTAAATCGCTGGCTTTTAAAGCAGACCAAGCAGGCCAGCAGCACGGTTCGATTCCCGTACCAGCCTCCCCGGACAGGCGCCGGAATGTGGCGACTAGGGGCTTTTCACAGTAACTTCATTGAAGCCTACTCGTGACAATAAGCGATTTTCATTTTCAAAAGAATTCCGGGTTAGCTCGAGTCCACCAGGTTCCATCAATGAGCGAGGGAGCCTGCTCAATCTTTAGCAGTACCCTTGAGTATGACAATCCTCTTGACGCAGATATTGGATGCCGTGTCCAGCCGGACGATTGAATTGGCTCTCATGTTGCCTCACCAAATGTGTGACCCTGGAGCGAGCTTGAAGCCAAGGAAAATAACCACTTGTTGGTTGTTGGACCGCCTCCTCCCACAAAGAATCGTCACAAATTGGTTGGCAGACAATGAACAAGCATAGGTTTGAACCCCCTCCAGGTTGGCAATGGGATCCAGGAGCTCCTCATATGGACAACAGGTTACGGGGGCTCCTCACAAATAGGTATGCCAACTGTGATTACTGTACATACAGCATAGAATACATTCACACTGTTGTCGAGGCACCGGAGCATGGCATTCCATTGGGCGTCTGTGCCGGCCTCGATTTTCAGCCATGGCATGATTCGCCGTCCAATTGTTCTTCGCGATTCTGGCTTCGCTGGAGGGAGAATCCCGCCCACTATATGAGTGCAAGTCTTTTCGTTTTTAAATGTTCTTCAACAAATAGCAAGATTCCAATGTAAGTTATGTTTGTGGCATCTGCAATATTTGTTATCTACTCTTCTTCACAGATCAGCATATCTCCTACCTCAAGAATGCAGCTTCTTCCTCTGGCCCATGTGTAAAATGCCAGAATGGGCAGTGGAGTGGATTTGATGAGGCAATTCACATGGGTTACTGGATTAAGCACTTGCCGATAGCCTGGTGCGCAGCACTGGACCTGGCCATCTAGAACATTAAAGTGGCTGGCACAACTCAAGTTCCCTCTAAAGGTCATTCCCACCATAATAAAGTAAGAAGTCTTACAACACCAGGTTAAAGTCCAACAGGTTTGTTTCAAACACTAGCTTTCCGAGCACTACTGCTAGAGTTTGAAACAAACCTGTTGGGCTTTAACCTGGTGTTGTAATACCCAGGCAGTGTGCACGAAGCCTTCATCCTGGCACACTCAACAGTTTACGACACCTTCGAGGCACACCCCTGGGTGAGGGGTTGTCTCCTGGGCAACAGGGGTTATCCACTGCAGTCATGGCTGATGACACCTAACGAGGCCACAGACGAACGCAGAGACCCACTACAACCGACGCCCACGTAGTGACCGGTGCCAAGATCAAGCAGTGCATCCTGAAGACGTGGTTCAGGTGCCTGGACTAATCAGGAGGGACCCTCCAGATTAGTGCTAGGAGAGTCTGCTACATCATGGTGGCCTACTGCATCCTCCACAACATATTCAGCAGAGGGGCAATGTGCTGGAGGAGGGGCGGGGGTGAATGCCAGGCCTCATCTGATGAGGACGATGCAGAGGATGACCATGATAATATAATAATAATCTTTATTGTCACAAGTAGGCTTACATTAACACTGCAATGAAGTTACTGTGAAAAGCATCTAGTCGCCACATTCCGGCGCCTGTCCAGGTACATAGTGGGAGAATTCAGAATGTCCAAATTACCTAATAGCACGTCTTTTAGGACTTGTGGGAGGAACCCGGAGGAAACTCATGCAGATACGGGGAGAACATGCAGACTCCGCACAGACAGTGACCTAAGTGAATCGAACCTAGAGCTATGAAGCAACAGTGCTATCCACTGTGCTACCGTGCTACCCTCAGGGCATGGAGCCTGGGCAGGCACAGGAAGCCGCACAACTTGTGCGTCAGGGCCGTCGCACACGGGAGGCTCTAATCGTCCCTAGGTTCGTCAACTAGCAGGCCTGGCCGATGACATGAACATCCTGATCCACACCCACATCCACCCCCACACCCCACCCCCACCGGCCGACCACCATCTCCAAGGTCCACCCTTACTGCAACCCCCCCCCCCCCCCGACCCAACACCTGCACCCCCCTATTTGCCTCACTACGGACGGAGGATGGCGATGACCTGCTCTGAAATGAGCTCTGGTACTCCCCATCGTTTGGCAATGTCTGACTCCTGCCCACGGTAACACTCTCCGCCATCCGCACATGTGATCCCTGCACGCGAGCTGGCCATTCCATCACATGGCCCCATCAAAATCTTGGGGTGACAGAGGTGGGGATGGAGTCTGGGGTGGTGAGTTGGAGTTGTGGAGAGGGAGGGGCCGGATACCAGCACAATGTGCGGTGGCTGACCTAGGGGGCCCTGGCCCATGCCCACTTCCAATGGCCACCCATCTCCCTTTCCCCCCTTCCCAGCACCCTCCCTGCAGCAACCAAGCCCAGCCCATCCCTTACACCCTCCTGTCAGAGCAGCGAGGCAGGTTGGAACATTTGTGAACAGGTGTTTTATTGTGAACACATGAACATGTTTCCACAGGACAGTGCCCTAGCTCTGGAGGGCCACTGCAATGTCCAGGTCACCCTGGACATGACTGCCTGGGACAGGGCCAACTTGTAATGTGCTTTGGCCGGCCACTGTGCGCACAGACCTTGGACATCCTGATCCAGAGCTAATACTTTCACCCCCAAGTCCTCCACATCGAATGCCACCCACTCAGTCTTGGCCTGGGTAACACACATGGTCAGCATCACTTCCTGCCCATGCAGGTGGTTGGACGCCTCCAATTGCACCTGAAGGCTCTGGATGGTTGCTGACACCCCTTCATGTAGTCGCGTCGCTGTTCGGTTCTGCCTCGTCGCTCGATGTATCGTGGGACTGTGGCCAGGGGCAGGGGACACCAGAAGAACACACCTTATCGACAGGTGATCTTGCATGGTTGGATCGCGAATGGGGGTGGTGGAGGGGCAGTGTGGAGGTGGAGGAGCACTGTGGTGGGGAGGTGGAGGGGTGGTGTTGGATGTTGCGGGGTGCTGGGGTGGGGTGATGGAGGAGTGGTGTCGAGGTGGTGGGGAGCTAGGGTGGTGTTCAGGTGATGGGTGCTGGGGTGGGGAGATGGAGAGGTGGTGGGAAGCTGGGGTAGGTGGGTATTGTGGGGGTGCTACAGTGTTGTCGGGTGGTGCCACATGTGCCATAGTAGCACCGCAACTCAGCAGGGGCTCACTTGGTTCCTGATGCCGACCGCCGCCTCGGTGACTGCTTGCTCTCTGTGCCCACCGACCAGGTCCATGCGGGCCCCTCTCGTCTGTTCTCTCTCCCTACAGTTGTGCGCTGCCTTCTCCTGGGGGGTGGGACAGAGAATGCAGTGTGAGGTAGTAGGACACATGCAGCATAGGGGGTGGACAGCAAGTGGCCTGTGTGTGCAGGGCACCTGGCCATGGCGGGCAGTATGGATGATGGCATGTGGTGCAGGGTGGGGTGCGAGCAGACTGCTTGTGGGTGAGGTTCAGTCGTCTTCTGGGTGGGAGGTATGGGTGTGTGGGACAGGGGTATGTGCCAGGGGTACAGTGCTGGTTATTCACCTTAGCCGCCCTGAGGAGATTGTGCAGCTTTTCACGGCACTGCTGGCTGGTCCTGGCAGTGGAGCCCACGGCGCTCACGGTCTCTGCCAACTGTGCCTAGGCCTGGTGTACGGCAGCGGGTGACAGCCTCCTTCCCACTGTGTGGAACAGCGTGCCCCGCCTCTCCCCCACAGCGTCAGCAGGGTCTCGAGCTCCCCATCTGCGAATCAGGGTGCTGCTCTTCGGGTTGCCATCTTCTTGGCTGGAATAGGTGTGTGGGGGGAGTGGAGTGTTTCTATGCGATTGCAGCCTGTCAACCTCTCGAGTGCCAATCCCGACTCCAGCGAAACGTTCGCCGTTTCGCATTGGAATTGCATTAGTTCCACCTGGCCCATTAACGGATCCAGAATTTTTCCGGAACTGGTGCCCTCTTTCGGGATCATAGAACACCACTGATTCAGTCCCGATGTCAGCACTTTGTCTCCGAAACAGAGAATCTTATCCAGTACCTTTCATAACCACAGAAAAGCCCAAAGTGCTTCACAGACAATTAATTACTTTTGAAGTGTAGTCACTGTTGGAAAGCTTGGCAGCACAAACAACAGCGTGAGATTGACCACTTTACCCTTTTTATGAGGTTGAGTGAGGGATAAATATTGGCCAGGACCCCAAGGATAATTCTCCTGCTCTTCTTCTAATTAGCGCTGTATCATGTTTTATACCCATCCAAAAGAGCAGACAGGGCTTCGATTTCATACCTCATCCAAAAGACGGCACTTCTGACAATGCAGCACCACTTCAGGACTGAACAGGACTGTCAGCTTTTTGATTTTTGTACTCTCAGTTCCTGGAGTATGGCCAAACCCACAACCTTCTGAATCCGAGGTAAAAATACTCCCGACTGAACCGTGATTAAAGTCTTCAAAATGTTTACAAACAATGTAAAAGTTAATTTTGTTCCTTCTGTGTGAAGTGCCAAAGGTTCTGTCCAAGTTGATGTTCTGATCCACCACAACCCCACAAGTACTGATAGGAATTAAGAGTTGTGTTCCAATCAATACCTTTCATGTGTCATGCAGAGCCAATACTGCATCTGCAAATGACTTGTTGAGGCATCGTACTCACCGGCCTGTTCTTCAAGATGGTGAATGGAGCACATCAAATCCCCAGATGGAGCTGAGATTATTAGCGCAGCAGCTTTTACGAACACAGCAAAACTTTCTGAAATGCTTGAAATAGACAGTCAGGTCCATTCCTTGTGATTACGCATCACTGATGAAGTCATCAAATAGACTGGCAAGATGGCATTTCGTTGACATGAAGCAACAGTAGCAGTTCCATAGAATCCCGACAGTGCAGAAGGAGGCCATTTGGCCCATCGATTCTGCACCAACCATCAGAAAGAGCATCCAACCTCAGCCCACTCCTCCACCTGTAACCCCACCTAACCATCTTTGGACACTAAGGTACATTTTAGCCTGGTCGATCCACCTAACCTGCACATCTTCGGACACCAAGGGGAAATTTAGCATGGCCGATCCACCTAACCTTCACATCTTTGGATTGTGGGTAGAAACCGGAGCACCCGGAGGAAACCCATGCAGACATGGGGCGAACATGCAAACTCCACACAGTCACCCAAGACCGGATTCGAACCCGGGTCCCTGGCGCTGTGCGGTAGCCGTGCTAACCACTGTGTCACTCAGTTGACCTAACAACCGTCGCTGCACTTAAACAGAATTCATTATTGTGCATGAAAGCACTTCAAAATGCTTCTAATAATGTGTTATTATAAACACAAGCTTTTTTTTCTTTGATATATATAATATTGTAGAGTATACTAATCAATGGGACTAATGGGGATAACACTGAAAAATGTAAGGAAACAATTGTAGGCTGTCTGTGTTCATGTCACTGATTAATAGGTAGCATCAGGATATGAGACATCAAGTTGAAAGCAGGAGCAAATAGACACAATGCTAATAAAATAATGGATAAACAAAGAAAATTCCTCAAGGATGGCAGAAAAAAGCCTTTAGTAAATTGAAGGAGCAACCGTTATATTGCACCACGCTGTTATTTAAAAATAGACATGATCTAAAATTGCTCTGAATAATAGTCTGTCGTTGATGTAAATAACATGTGATATCTCCTTCCAAAAGCAGTATTGTGCTTGGCTGGATTTCAGATTTAGCTCCAAAGGTGGTTACTTCTAAGGTTTTAACGTTTGGGATTACCTGCGACACTTTCGTAAGTACTGTGGAGTAGCTTTAGATTGTCGTCACCTCCAAAACCAGAAATATCCCATTCGCCATGATGGTAAGAGTCATGGCAAACCCTAATGTTTGTGAATTCACTGTCACCTATTCAAAGCAGAAAGTGGACCACATACTATTGGGGTTCCTAGTTATTTTCTGTACTTTGAGCTCAAAGCCACACATCAGGCTTGTAAGAGGGAAGATATGTACTGTTGTACATGGGCAGATGCAAGGGATAAACTTAAACATAGAAGAGTTACGTGAAATTATCTGTATTTGCATCCAATAAAAATACTTGAGACTATTTTGAGAGTGAAGAGGACATTTTTTTGATAAATAAGGGGTTTAGATATCCATGTACACGAAGTGATAAAAGCCAGTGAACAGGGACAAGATGGCTAATAGAATGTTGGCATTTGTTCCAAAGTGATTGAAACACAAAGGGGAAGAAATTATGCTGAAGGGATGAAGGGACAGAGTGTATGCAGAGAAAACTGAAGAGGGAACATGTCAAAGAAACTCAATGTCAGCGTAACATACGGTGGCAGGAAAAATAATGGAGGCCCGACTGAAGGAGAAAATAGAAAAATATCTCGAAACCAAAAGTATAATAATGGAGAGTCTGCATAGATTTCAAAAAGGATGGCCAAAACCATTGAATTATTTTAAGAGGTAATGAAGAGGGTGGACAAGAGTAATGCAGTTGGTATGATTTATCTAGATTTCCAAAAGGTCTCTAATAAGGTGCCACATAGCAGATTAATGAATAAGGTCAGTGCATGCCATGTTAGGAGAGAGGTAGCTGAATGAATAGCTTGCTGGCTGCAAGACAGAAAGCACAGAGTTGGAGAAATTCGCTGTTCAGAGTGGCAAAAGGCAGCAAGTGGAATCCTACAAGGATACGTCCTGGGACCAGTGTTGCGAACAATTTATTTTGACAATTTGGACTTTAGAATAAAAAAACACAATTTATATATTTGCAGATGACACCAAATGAAGGGTGGTAGGGGTTGAAGATTGAGCTGGGGGATAGTTAACACTGAAGAAAACTGCAACAAATGACAATAATGCATTCATACATTGTAGAATGGGCATATAATTTGGCGAATGAATTTCAATACTGTTAAGTGTGAAGTACTACATTTTGGTAGGAAACAGAAGGAGGTCACATATTGCTTGGGAACTAAGAATATAAATATAGTACAGCAGCAAAGGAATCTTGGAGAATAAATAGATCAACCACAAAAAAGTAGTCAAACAGGTTAACAAGACCATTAATAGTAAAGGAAGCATCTCTTTCCAGAGGGATAGATTTGAAAAGTAGAGAAGTTTTTGAGAAGTGTAAGAGCTTCAGGGACCAGACAATAATTTGAATACATTTAGCATGTCTGGCAGCATCTGTGGAGAGAAACATTTGGACAAGGAGTCACTTGATGCAATTATATCAGGAAACATGATTAAGCAACATTTATACTTATCCTAGTTCAGATGATATTTGCTTCCCATTAACTCCAGTCCCACCAAGAGTTTATGACTTATTTTTCTCTTGTCTCTTCCTATGTTATCTTCAAATCTTTGCTATTTTCTCTGTCCTTTTTATGCTCTGTCGCCAGGGCCTCGTCCTGGGTTCTGTTGTTGCTGCAATGCTTTGATCTTGTTATTTCATCTGTCAATACGTACATTAACTCATCAATCGTGGTCATGACTCCTGGTCACAGTCGGGCAGCACGGTAGCATTGTGGAAGGCACAAATGCTTCACAGCTCCAGGGTCCCAGGTTCGATTCTGGCTTGGGTCACTGTCTGTGCGGAGTTTGCACGTTCTCCCCGTGTGTGCGTGGGTTTCCTCCGGGTCCTCCGGTTTCCTCCCGCAGTCCAAAAATGTGCAGGTTAGGTGGATTGGCCATGATAAATTGCCCTTAGTGTCAAAAATTGCCCTTAGTGTTGGGCGGGGTTACTGGGTTATGGGAATAGGGTGGAGGTGTTGACCTTGGGTAGGGTGCTCTTTCCAAGAGCCGGTGCAGACTCGATGGGCCGAATGGCCTCCTTCTGCACTGTAAATTCTATGAAATCTATTACGATCGTGTGTAACCACTTGCTGGACGCGATGAACCCTACATTCATTTATTGATAACCCACAGTCTGTTGAGTTGTACATATTCTTTGATTAAAAACTGATAACCTCGTTCGAACATCTGCCCTCAACTTCCCTTTTCCTATTCATGTTATCAGTTCACAGTGTGGGTCCAATTTAACTCAAGTTACACAGGGAATATTTCCCCTCACATCGTAAATAAATATATCATGGACCAGGAGATCAAACAATTCTGGCATCCTGAGCATTCTGTATGTTGTGAGTTTAAACCAATGAGGAAAGGGTAACCGGGCTGAGTCTCTTTTCTCTTGGGAAGTGGAAGCTGAAAGGTGAGCAAGCAGAAGGGTTTAAAACTGTGAAAGGTTTTGATAGAACACTTTTTTCACACTAGATGCCATTAATATAAGATGGTCACCTGGAAATCAAACAGGAATTCAGGAGAACCATCTTTATCTGGAGAGTGATGAGAATGCGGAACTTGCTACCAAAGGTGATGCATTTAAGAGAAAACGAGATAAGTAGATGAGGTAGGGGGCTGTGGTGAAGATTAGATGAGGAAGGATGGAAGGAATATCAATGGAGAATTACCGCCAGCATGGGCTGGTTGGCCAAAATTGCCTGTTTCTATCCTGTCCGTTCTGTGTAAATCTATGTAAATTGTTTCCAACAATAGGTGGCATAGTGGCACAGTGGGTAGCACCGTTGCCTCACAGCACTGGGGACCCAGGGTCGATTCCAGCCTTGGGTCACTGTCTGGGTGAAGTTTGCACATTCTCCACGTGTCAGTGTGGGTTTCCCCCGGCTGCTCCGATTTCCTCCTACAGTCCAAAGAAGTTCAGGTTAGATGTATTGGCTGCGCTAAAATCACCTTTCAGTGTCCAAAGATGGGCAGATTAGGTGGGGTTACGGGGGCCAGGTAGGGGAGTGGGCCTGAGTGAGGTGCTCTTTCGGAGGGTCGGTGCAGACTCGGTGGGCTGAATGGCCTCCTTCTGTACAGATTCTATGGTGTAGCCCAGAAAAAGAGGCAACATCTTAAAATTAGAGCTAAAATTAGAAGTCAACTCAGGAAACAGTTTTTCACACAAAGGTTAGTCGAAATCGAACATTTTCCCACCACAAGACTGTGGATACCAGTTAAATTAACTGTAACTTTGAAAACCGAGATTGGTAGATTTTTATTAGGTATAAGTACAAGGGATGTAGTCAAATGGAATACCAGAGCTTTATAGGCTCAACAGAATAAATTACCTCCTCCTGTTCCTACCTTCTACAAAGATTCTCCAAACCTGCCATTACAATCAACAATTACCTTGCAAGCTTCCTCCTGTGTACAAGGCCTAACAAGCGGCAAGGATTGAAGAAGGTTTTGCCTTGTATGGTTGTGCCCGTAGAAAGGATAATCAGCCTAACTGTTGTTGACTTTCAGTGAGTGATTATTAGCCAATTGGAGGACATTTCATTTCACTGTTAGACCACAAACTGAGATGATATCAACCTACCCAAAGTAAACTGCAGAAAGGAAAAGCTATTGTAAGCTATTGCAATCAGAAGAGTAGGTATGATTTATTTGGTTAGACTCCCAAGGCTGTACATTTGGAAATTGCAACTCAACAGCCATTGATTCATTTTAATGGACAAAAGATTACAGGTTGGGACACCCAGTTTTCTGATGTGTGTTCCTGGACATGACCCAAAATCTCTCCTAGTGTTCCATCAGAACGCACCATTACACGTCTCCAAATGCTTTAACCAAGATCTTGCCTTTAAGCAAGCTATTGAATTGAAATGGTGATAAGTGTATAGCGCATTTGTTACTTTTAACTGAGTTGAAGATTCGTTTCCTGATCACTGCACTTCGGCCACTGATTGTTTTCTATAAAAGACCTTTAAATAGGTCCTCACAATGGTTTGTGCATTGGATGAGGCAGAGAATAACAATGTGCTTTCAACAACTGAGTTATTACCGATGAGAACACGATACCTTGTTGAAAACTGAACTGCAGTGTGACATTGTATTAGGTGGAACATCTGCCATTTTAGCCTTTTCATTACCTTGTTAGAGCGGAATAGCTTTTCATACAATAACTTCCTCTCCATCCCTGTGACAAATAAGCCAAGTTATGTTTGTCATGCAGTAGGAAATGTAAATCTTGATATTATAGGAGAATAAAGGTGAATATTCCACTGTAAGAAGAAGTAAATCCATTTGGCATTTCTTGTTTCACAGGCAGCGCTTTCTGTGAATAAAATACGCTCTGTTCTCGCACATCGTGTTCATTTAAAAAGAACACAATTCTGGGATGTGGGTGTCACTGACAAGACTATTATTTATTCGCTGTCCCTGGTTACCCCGAGAAAGAGGTGATGGACCTGCTTTTCGAACAGCGAATAGTGATTTTTAAAAGACAACAGACTGGCTTGCCAGACCACTTTTGAGGCAATTGGGAGTGAGTCACCCTTATATATGACTGGAATGACATTTCATTCAGGCGGTGGAAAGGAATTATCTAACAGGCACTGATGAATCAGTCGAGTTTCTACAACAATCCAACATCTTCATACTCACTTTTACTGACACCAGCATTATATTTCCTGGTTTAAAAGATAAGTACATTCAAATTCTGGTGAGATTTAAATTCAATTGGTGAGATTTGAAATTGCATTCACTTGATTAAGTCTCCGAATTATTGTTCACTAACATAAATGTTCTGTGAGAAAATTGAAAAGGTAATTAAGGAATATGTAGGTTTCAACTGTACGGGTGAGGTGTCGAAGGCAGTTGTCTGGAAGGCTCTAAAGGCGGTGGTGAGGGGTGAGGTAATTTTGTTTAAGGCCAGGGTGGACAAAGAGGAGAGGTTGGAGCGGCAGAGGGTAATAGATGAGATGTTGGAGGTAGATAGGAGTTATGCAGAATATGGGGACCCAGCGAAGCTGGAAAAGAGGAAGGAATTACAGGCGAACTTCAACTGACTGTCCACCAGGAAGGCGGTGCGCCAACTGAGAAGAGCAAGGGATGCAGTTTATGAACATGGAGATAAGGCGTATGTTAGCAGGTCAGCTCCGGAGGGAGGCAGCGGCAAGGGAAATTCTTCAGGTGAGGGATAGGACAGGGAAGTTGGTGGTGGTTTCAGAGTGGATTAACAAGGTTTTTGAGGAGTTTTATGAGAGGTTCTACAGATCAGAGCCATCCGGGGGAGATCTGGAGCAGGAATTTCTAGATGGGTTGGAGTACCTCAGGCTAGGGGTGGGTGACAGGGCTACATTAGAAGGAGCAATAGTGGAGCAGGAGATAAAGCATACAATTGGGAGGATGCAGTCAGGGAAGGTGGCAGGGCCGGATGGGTTTCCGGTGGAATATTATAAAAAATTCAAGGCTAAGTTGGCACCCCTGATGGTGGGGATGTTTGAAGAGGTGATAGGGAAGAGGGTGCTGCCACAAACCTTGAGGCAGGCATCGATTTCACTGTTGCTAAAAAAAGATAAGGATCTGACGGAGTGTGGGTCGTATAGGCCCATATCACTTCTGAACGTGGACGCAAAAGTTTGGCGAAGGTACTGCCGGGTAGGCTGGAGGAGTGCCTCCTGAAGGTGATAGGTGAGGATCAGACTGGGTTTGTGAAAGGGAGGCAGCTGTTTTCGACTATTAGGAGGGTTTTGAACGTCATTATGGCACCAGCGGAAGGGAAGGAAACAGAGGTGGTTGTGGCATAGGATGCCAAGAAGGCATTTGACCGGGTAGAATGGGGGTACCTGATGGCAGTTCTGGAGCAGTTTGGGATTGGACCAAGATTTGTGAACTGGGTAAAGTTATTATATAAGGAGCCGAAGGCGAGTGTCCGCACAAACAATATCAGCTCAAAATACTTTTCTCTCCACCGTGGCACCAGTCAGGGATGTCCTATGTCCCCCCTGCTGTTTACACTTGTGATTGAGCCGTTGGCCATTGCATTAAGAAGTTCAGGAGCATGGAAAGGAATAGTGCGGGAGGGGGGGGGGGGGGGGGGGGGGGGGGTACAGAGCATAGTGTGTCCTTATATGCCGACGACTTGCTGCTGTATGTGTCGGAACCGAGTGTGTCAATAGGGGGAATATTGGAGCTACTGTGAGTATTTGGGTCTTTCTCAGGGTACAAGCTGAACCTGGACAAGAGTGAGTATTTTGTGGTGTCTCAGCCTGGGTTGTGGGCAGGGGTGGGGGGTCTGCCATTCTGGAGGGCAGGGACTCACTTTAGGTATCTGGGGGTGCAGGTGGCCCGGGAGTGGGGGCGGCTTCGTAGGTACAACATCACTAGTTTGGTGAGGAGAGTGAAAGCCGATCTGGCAAGGTGGGATGGTCTCCATGGGTCACTGGCGGGTCGGGTACATGCGGTTAAAATGAATGTGTTGCCGCGATTTCTGTTTATTTTTCAATGCCAACCGATTTTCCTGCCAAAGGCTTTTTTCAGAGAGATTGAGGGAAGGATTTCCTCATCCATATGGGGAGGGAAGGTGACCAGAGTGAGAAAGATGCTGCTACAGAGGGGAAGGCAGGCAGGGGGTTTGGTTCTCCTGAACCTGATGTACTACTACTGGGCGGTGAATGTGGAGAAGGTGTGGAGCTGGGTCAGAGGGGCTGATTCCCAGTGGGTCAGAATGGAGGAAAGTTTGTGCAGGGGGTCGGGACTGAAAGCACGAGCAATAGCGCCGCTCCCGATAGCTCCGGAAAAATACTCAAGGAGTCCGGTAATAGTAGCTTCATTGAAAATCTGGAGGCAGTTTCGCCAACACTTCAGGTTGGGGGCAGGGTCAAGGGAAATGCCGATTCGGGTGAAACACAGATTTGAGCCAGGGAAGTGCGATGGAAGTTTTCGGAAATGGGAAGAGAAGGGGATTAAGACGCTGAAAGATTTGTTCCTTCGGGGTCGGTTTGCAGGATTATGCGAGCTGGAAGTGAAGTATGGGCTGGACAGGGAGAAATATTTAGATACATGCAGGTTCGAGATTTTAATTGGAAAGAGATACCGAGCTTGTGTCAGGGTGGGAGGTTTCCAGCCTTTTACAGCTTGATGTGACCATCAATTCACTCGGAACACGATTGGAACTAAACTGTGGTTTTAATAGTCTTACAACTGAACCTGCCTGCGACCAGAAGAACTGAGGACAGGCTCACACGGCTGCAGCACTTTATACTTCCGGTAGTGGGAGGGGCCATGGGCGGAGCCGAGGGTGGAGCCCTGTACAAGCTCCTCATCTCCCCCTATGGGCAGAGCCGCGCAACGGCTCACAGACAGAGCCCACAAGGACACAATACCATACAATACAATACAGTGTGAATTACATTCACCACACAGCTTCAAAAGCCACTGGGCTCATTACAGAACACGGGAGAGACTCCCCACAACTCCCTGAAGCTGGTGCAATCTCATTATGATAGAGTGGTTTGCTTCTGAAGTCGGGCCCATTTCCACTTGGTTTGGCAGAGTAGCTTTCAAGCAAAAAAATACAAGCAATTAGCTCACCATAGGAAGCCACTTATTGAACACCTGCCACAGCAACAGAGGGAGGGGGAATTGAGATCAGATAGAAAGAATCAGGTCTCAAAATACTGCTGTTCCTCCTGCCTGAGTTTGTCTGCTGGTAAGTACAGCATTCAACAAAAATATTCGGATGAAACTATAGGCCCCATTTGATAGCCATCACCCACAAAGCAGTCTCACTGTATTGAAACATGGTTTCCAGTTGGGAATTTATTCCCAACCCCTGACCTGGGGCTGGGAGCTCACCAAAGTAGAGTCGCCAACCCACCAAGATAGTCATGGGATCTCTTGGAGAATAATCTGCTGCAAAGCAATTTGGGAGGAAAATCATAGGGGCAGTCAACATTTCCCATTATGTTTGAAAACTTCCATTTATCAGTTGAAAAAAATCTGTCTAACCCCCCACTAACAACACAGAAATATGACCTGTACTCCACGATCCCCCCCCACCAGTGTCTGCTTTTCCCCCACCTCAGTTTCCACTCTCTCCTCTGCCCACCACACGTCAACGCACCTTCCTCCCCCCCCCCCCCCCCCAATTGTGGCTCAAACTGGGGTCTGACCCTGGCACTGCCCACTAACACAGGTTAGCACTGCTACGCTGACACTGTGCCCCCGGAGGGATCCCTAAATTGCCTCACCACTAGTCAAACCAGTTGTAAACCGCGCCGATGTGATGTCACTGCGATGAGGTATGAATGTTTAGCAAGGAGGGATTACTTAATTGTGGAGGTCACTAAAATCTTTGAATTCAATTAAAATTTCTTAAAATGAGGTTCATACTCATGTCGCCGGTGACGGTCGGGGAAAATCGGGACATGCGATCTCTCCGGTGAGAATCGCGTTTCCCGATTCTCGCGGGATTTTCCGCCAGTGCTGTCCAATCCCGCAGACAGCGATTGTGGGCTCAAGATCATGTCCACACCCACAGAGTGCAGAGCAGGCAGTTCATTGATACCTGCTCTGTTTTTTGATGATACTAACCAGACTGAGTGAGAATACATTGAGTGTCTACCTATGGTAGGTGTCGGGAATGATAAAGGAAACTCATGTCTGGTGGACAATTTGTAGTTCCTGGCTTAAGACTCTGGTATTAGCTATAGTGATAGAGACAATGCCAGCAGTCTGGGCATTGAAAACCTGGTGATCCTACTGATAATAGACACGTGTGCGTTTGTATATTTGTACATATGTGGGGATTGTGGGAGGCGGTGTGGGAGAAGATTTTTGCAGTCTGGAAACATGGCCTGTGGGGGGAGCTACAGATGGATTCACTTCAGAACATCCGCGATGCTGAGGAAATCGTAGATAGCATGTTCAGTATGGTGGTCACACCGCAGTTAAAATTACTGAGGAAGATAGGGAATGGGTTACCACCAGACAGAGGAAGAGTATGAAAAATATGCAGGGGCCTCCTGCGGTCAGCTCCCTCCAAAACAGATACACAATTTTGGATACTGTTGGGGGAAATGGCCCACCGGGGAAGATGGCAGCAGCCAGGTTCATGGCATTATGGCTGGTTCTGCTGCATAAGAGGGCAGGAAAAAGAGTGGCAGATCTATAGTGATGGGGTATTCAATTGTAAGGGGAATAGACAGGCATTTTTGTGGCCGCAAATGAGATTCCAGAATGGTGTTTTGCCTCCCTGATGCAAGGGTCAAGGATGTCTCGGAACGGCTGAAGGGCATTCTGGAGGGGAAGGGTGAACAGCCAGCTGTTGTGGTGCATTTAGGCACCAACAATATAGGTAACAAAACGGGATGAGGTCGCACATTTAGGGAGTTAGGAGTTAAACTACAAAAAAAAACCTCAAAGATAGTAATCTCAGGATTTCTACCAGTGCCACATGCTAGTCTGAGTAGCAATGGCAGGATAGCTAAGATGAATACGTGACTTATAGGATGGTGCAAGAGGGAGGGATTCAAATTCCTGGGACATTGGAATGAATCTAGGGGAGGTGGGACCAGTACAAACCGGAGTGGTGGGAATGGGGTTGGGAGTTATGGAATGGGGTCAGGGACATGGAACACATGAAAGAGGAATCCAGGGGAGGACAGAGGAAAGGGTCGGGGTCATAAAGCAGTGAAGTGGGAAGGGTCTGGTAGTCTCACCCAGTTAGTTCCCTCACCCACCTACCACATCACCTACCTGCCAACCAACGCACTTACCTCACCAACCTACCAGCCTACTATCCTACTTGTTCATCTACTCACTCATTCCCACATTTACTAACATTTGTCCATTCACGAACGTTCACACTAGTCCATTAAACTTACCTGACGGCAGCTAGTGCCGTGAAAATTTGCCATGTCTGGTCTTCCTCCTGATGCGCCAGAGCTGCGCTGGAGGAAGCTGCACTCCACATTTCTAGAGAAGTTGAGCTCGGGAGAGCCAACAAGAAATGCAGAACAGCATCGGATCATGGAAAAGTGCCAGTGCCGCCTCACAGAAAATCTGGGATTTTGTCTCGTCCACGATAAAGGACACTTTTTTTCATTTACTCTTGGGATGTTGGCATCTCTGGCGAGGCCAGCATTTATTGTCCATCCATAATTGCTCGTGAGAAGGTGGTGGTGAGTTGCCATCTTGAACTGCTGCATTCCATATAGTGTAGATGCACCCGTGCTAGTAGGAGGGAGTTCCAGGATTTTGACCCAGTGACCGTGAAGGAACTGTGATATATTTCCAAGTCAGGATGGTGTGTGGCTTGGAGAGGAACCTCGAGCTTGCGGTGTTCCCACGTGTCTGCTGCCTTTGTCCTTCTAGATAGTAGTGGTTGTGTGGTTCAAAGGTGCCTTCTAAGGAGCCCTGAACTACTTTGTAACCTTCTGTGTGTGCCAACAATGAGGTGTGCTAGTACATTTAGCTCTCTGACTAATCTGGCATCAACAAACAACAAGTTGCACACATGAAACAAGTGAAACCAATGTCGTATATAATATTTACAAGTGGAATTAATTTTGGAACACATCCATGACACCTTTATGCTCTCAATAATTCTTGTATTTTGTGCAGTGGAGCTGGACAGATGGGTTTTGCCCATGATGCAGTGTGTCTCACTGTTTGATAAGGTGGCTATTCCATAGCTCACCCATGTCTTTAACCATAAACGTAACTGGACCAGTCATATGAATACTGTGGCTACATGAGCTGATTAGAGACTGGGAATTCTGTGAAGAGTAACACCTCCTGACTCCCCAAAGTCTGCCCACTATCTACGAGGCGCAAGTCTGGGGTCTGATCAAATACTCTCCACTTGCCTGGATGAATGGAACTTCAACAACACTCAAGAAGCTCAACGCCATCCCAGAAAAAAGTGGCCCATTCAACACCTTAAATATTGACTCTCCATCACACGTGCACAGTGAATGTAGCGTATGCTATCTACAAAGTTCAGTGCAGCAATCACCAGGGCTCTTCAACAGCATGTTTCAGACCCACAATCTTTACCTCCGAGAAAGACTTGGGCGGAATTCTCCGCTCCTCACGTGGCGTGGGAGAATCGTGGGAGGGCCTCTTGACATTTTTCACGCCTCCCTGGCGCCCCCAGCGATTCTCTCCCCCCCCCCCCCCCCCCGGCTCGGAACAATCGCCGCTCGCCGTTTTTCACGGCGAACGGCGATTCTCCGAGCTCGATGGGCTGAGCGACTGGCCCTTCACGCCCGTTTCAACACGCCAGCAACCACACCTGGTAGCTGCATTCGTGAAACAGGTGCCAGATGCCCGTTTGGGGCATCTATAGGCCCGATTGGCGCAGGAGCACCATGACTGTGCTCGGGAGGGGACAGGCCCGCGATCGGTGCCCACTGAACGTCGGGCCAGCGTCCAAAACGGACGCACTCTTTTCCCTCCGCCGCCCGGCAAGATCAAGCCGCCACGTATTGCCGGGCAGCTGAGGAGACAGACGGCCACCGCGCATGCGCGGTTCGCGCCGTCTGCGCGATGAAGTCATCCGCGCATGCGCGGGTTGGAACCAGCAACCCGCGCATGCGCGGATGACCTCACAAATGCGCTGTTGTGCGCGTCATTTCCGGTGCGACAAGGTGGGCACCGATCGCGGGCCAGTCCCCTCCCGAGCACAGCCATGGTGCTCACTCCCCTCTCCGCCCCCCACAAGCCACAAATGAAACTTTGGCGCCATGTTCATGATGGCAGCGACCAGGTGTCGGGAACGTCAGGCCGCTCGGCCCATCCGGGCCGGAGAATCACCAGTCGCTGTGAAAAACGGTGTGTCGTTAGTCGCCCGGCCCTCCCGAGATTCTCCCACACGGCGTGGGGAGCGGAGAATTCCGCCCACTGTACCTGTTCAACAAAGTTTTCTACAGAATATTCCTTTGGTAAATTTTATATTTTTCCTGCAGAAACCTTTTGCCCATTGTAAGTCCATTCCATCTCTCAATTCAGTCAAACTCCCTTCCAAATCTGGGACTTTTTCAAGTTGTAAAACTGTGAGGAAAGGATATTTCACCCCAATAGGTATATTTTATGTTAAAACAAACTTTAATTTAAACACATAATTAACCACATTGACATCAAATAAATAGATTTACAATTATCATTTAAACAGCTCTTACATAAAATGTAAAACTTTAATGTACTATCTACACCTGCCATTATATTCCAATTAAGAACCCCAACATAGTTCAAATGCCACTTATACATAAAAATAACAATCAGGGTTACTTCCTTCTCTGTGCAGATCTTTGGAGAGAGACCCTTTCAGGAACAGCCTGAAAGTCCATCTGTCTTGTCAGACTCAAATCTTATGGCCGACTGTTGTTCAACTTAAAATCTTCTAAAGTGGCAAAACTACAGACAGACCTGGCTCCTCCCATTAATTACATAATCTGTATCCTGCTGAATTGCCCCATCACCTGCTAAACTAGGATTAAACAACACTCCATCAAACTATCTTCACCCAGGGTATCTTCTGCAATCAAAATATGTTCAATTAGCCATCTCTCTGTGAACAAGTGAATGGTTAAAAGCAATGATTAACTCACCTTTTTACGACACTTTAATTACAACTTTAGTAAACACACTGCCTATATGCATTCTAAACTAGGGTGTTCAGTAACATTACTGCCACAAATATAAAATATAATATATTACAATTTCTACATTCATCACACAAAGCATCAACAGGCAATGAGAAATGGAATGTTTTTTGGGTAGAAATGAAATTAAATTAAATGAAAACCGCTTATTGTCACGAGTAGGCTTCAAATGAAGTCACTGTGAAAAGCTCCTAGTCGCCACATTCCGGCGCCTGTTCGGGGAGTCTGTTACAGGAATTGAACCGTGCTTGGTCTGCTTTCAAAGCCAGCGATTTAGCCCTGTGCTAACATGAAATGGAATAAGAATGTACGCTTTTATCTGTTGTGTGAGATCTCCCTGGATCTCTGCCCAAGTGCCCTGAATAAGCTGGGGAAAGCAGCTAATGGGAAATCAGGTGGCTCAAAAGATGTGCCTGTGAAGAGGCCTGCCCAATTACGAATGGAGGCAGTAATAGAGACAGAGGCAGTAATAGAGGCAGAATGGAGACAGGGGCTGGTTTAGCTCACAAGGCTAAATCGCTGGCTTTTAAAGCAGACCAAGCAGGCCAGCAGCACGGTTCAATTCCCGTACCAGCCTCCCCGGACAGGCGCCGGAATGTGGCGACTAGGGGCTTTTCAAAGTAACTTCATTGAAGCCTACTCGTGACAATAAGCGATTTTCATTTCATTTCATTTCATAATAGAGAAATCTATAGAATCCCTACAGAGCAGAAAGAGGTTATTCGACCCATTGAGGCTGCACCGACCCGCTGAAAGAGCACCCTACCTGGGCTTCCAATCCCCATAATGCTGCGTGTAGCCAATCCACCTAAGCTACACATCTTTGAATATTAACGGGCAATTTAGCATGGCCAATCCACCAAGCCTGCACATCTTTGGACTTTGGGAGGAGACCAAAGCACTCGGAGGAAACACCACACAGAAGGTTATGCAAGGCTGGAATCAAATCTGAGTCCCTGGAGCCGTGAGGCAGCATTCTCTTTACTATAAACATTCCATCCAATCTCAACGTGGCCGAGTGCTTCAAAGTGCAGATCTAGGAAAATCCCTCCGAGCGTGCATAGCAGTTTTCAAGAAAATGAAGAGAACAGAACTTTTAACAATGACATTCTGGACAGAAGGACCTAGACATTTGGCCCATTTCTTTTGACCTCAATGTGGAGGGCAGGTAACACATGCTCATTATGAACTAAGGTGCACCACCCACCATCTGGTAAAGGACAAAGTTTGGGAATCTGGGCCCATACCTAGACCAGATGTAAAGCCCTTTCTATTAAATGGGCCAAAACCTTTTGAAGCCCTTGGACAATATTAGTTTGCTCTGGTGGAGTTGGTGTGGATTGTATGCCAATGCTTTTAGGCTCCATTTTCTCAGTACATATTCCCATGCATTCAATAAGAGAACTTTGCAAATTTGTCATGATAGTTAGTCATCCAGTATGAGTATCAAAGTTAATTAAGTACGTGAAGGGCACTAGAGTTTTGAAGCTGTAGAAGTAAAGACTTGCCCTGCTTCAACTGAAAAATCTAAAGATCTTAATAAGTTGGGAATCACTTTAGATCTTAAATTATTTGGAACGCTTCGAGTGTCAACATTATCTGAACCCAGTATGTCGATTAATACCTTGTAATCAGTCCCAGGAAGAACTATTGATCTGTAAAGTATCTGAGCCTCTCCAATCACACGGTATCATATGATTGCTCCAAAACAACTATTGGCCTGGATTTTGAAGTAATAACGATGGAAAAACTGTCCATGTTTGTCATTATTAATCCTGTGAAATTGTGCAGCTATTTCTGGATTCAATACATACGCATCTGAACTCAAAAATCCAGAGGTTGTTGTCAATAATTCTGTGCTTCACCATCAGATTTTTTTGTTTCAGTCTCCAGGCTGCAAGCAATTAAAAATCACTGAACTGACAAGAACGTTCTCTTCCGGTACAATATTGCTGTAAAAATCCTGCACAAATGCCATTCCTTGTTAATGAGGTGTGACTGGGTTTTTAAGGGTGTACTCAGTCATTACTATTGCCGAAGAATTTCTCTGTCTCCAGAAAATGAATTTTATATTTGTGTAATGTCAAATGTTTCCATTTCAACAAAAAATTTAAAGTTTTTAAATATAATCTTTTAATAGTTTGGTTATGTTATTTCAGCTTCTAAATTATATGTCCCAGTCATTTATTTTGCTCTCTGTAAAGTTTATAAAAAATAAAAGATAACCAATGCATTTTACTTCCTGGATTGCTGTCTGTGAGAATACTTCAGTATATATGGCTCATTATCGTATTGATGACATTATTGGCTAGCGATTCCCTTGCCTGAGAACCAGATTCAAATTAACTTTAGTTCCTATGCCGCAGGGATCGCTAGATCAGCAGCGTAGATCATTGCTTTACCACAAACTACAAAATTCAAGCCCTGTTTTCCATTTAAATTTAGTCATATTTTTCATTGGCCTTCAAAAAACAAATTGTCATTTCTAGCCTTCATGCTGTACATCAGTACCTGCGCAGGTCATGTTCTCCTGCATAGACCTTTGGCTATGTGCAAGAGCAGCTATATTGACCTGCCCTTAAACGTTATACCTTTCCATTGGAGGATTATGCTCAGCATATCTACAGTAATAACTGGATAAGGCTGAGAACTGAAGAGTGCAATCCCCAATCCTCCTACTTTATGTCTATGAACTCATCACTTCCCCTGTCTGCAGCATACTGTCTACATACACTTTCTTCATACTTCTTGTTTTGCTTGGAATAAAAATACTGACACAGATTTTGTTCAGTATGAACATTTTGGAAACAGCTTTCAGAGGCTGGATGAAGTTTATTGTAAAAAAAGCATAGGCCTGGTTTTTATCGGCCCCACCATGGCAGGACTCACCGCAGGCGATTTGGCAAGTCAGCCAAAGTTTGTCGTCTTTCGACGGGACTGGACATTCCCAGCGGAGAGTGGGGCAGGAAGGCCCTGTCCATGGGGTTGGAATTTATGCCCCCCTGCTGACGGGTGTGAAGGCAGGAATGGCACATGAAATCCAGGGGTGGCCTTCCCGACGCCTGCCCGCCCGCCTCCAACCTGTTTGAAATGTTTACGTGGATGAAGGAAACGTCGAGGCACCTGCATGCAAATGGACCTATCACTGGCTTATTACCAGAGGTCATGGAGGCGTACTCCATTCGGGAAGCACAACAGCTTTAACTATGCAGTCTGGAGCCGAGCAAGGCAGGTGTGGGGGGAACCTCGATTGCAGGCCTCGGACCTGGGTGAGGGAGACCTCCATTGCAGGCCTCGGACCCATTAGAAGCAGCTTCTCAATTTCATCCACCCTTTAACCTTCCCTCATGATCTCTTGTACATGACCTCCCCCCATCAACCCTGGACTAACCTGGTCTCCTGGGAATGGTGGGTCTGCCTGTAGTCCCAGCAATGGCGAACAGTCTCGGTCAGCTGGGATCACAGACCGACTGGTCAACAAATTATCCCACATCTCTCAAAGGCAAGACTGCTTCCGAAAAAAAGGAAAGATGCCCCAAACATGAAATTTCTGTGTGGGAGACACCGGGATCGTGGGCTCCACTATCCTTTTGACTGCAGGGAAGGGCCATGATACCCCAGAAAATCCAACCCATAGGCACCGACAAGGGGAGGATTTCCAGATGGGCAACGGGGGAGTTGGCCGACATGTTGGCCGACTGTGGGGCAGAAAGCAGCTTGAGAGAAGATGGAAAGGAAGAAGTTGAGTTGGTGATTGCAGGATGGGCAGTGAAAGGAATCAGAAAACAAAGGGGTTGTGGAGGATTCAAAGGGATGGAATGAGTTGGTGGCACAATGGTTAGTACTTCTGCCTCACAGTGCCAGGAACCTGGGTTCAATTCCGCCTTGGGTCACTGTCTGTGTGGAATTTGTATATTCTCCCCGTGTCTGGGTGGATTTCCTTCGGGTGCTCCAGTTTCCTCCCACAGACCAAAGATGTGAAGGTTAGGTGGATTGGCCATGCTAAATTGCCCTTTGTATTCAACGGTTAGGTGGTATTATGGAATTAGGGCGGGGGAGTGGGCCTGAGTGAGGTGCTCTTTTGGAAGCTCAGTGCAGCTCGATGGACCAAATGGCTTAATCTGCACTGTGGAGATTCTGTGATTAGCGATTGTTGAGGGAGTGCAAGTCTGAGACGAGAAAGTCAGGGGATTATGTGATGGGCGAGTCAGAGATTAGGCAAGAGGGAATTTGAGGGGAGGTGTGAGGAGGCGATCCCGAGTGCTCGGATAGTCGGGGGATGGCAGAGTGGGAGGTGCCAGAATTCCTAAATGTGTGGTGTTGGGGTTCCTGGGCTGGATAGGGTTTGTTGGAGATCCCTATGGAAGCTGGGTGTGGGGCTCTTTTGAGATAATAATAATCTTTATTAGTGTCACAAGTAGGCTTACATTAACACTGCAATGAATTTACTGTGAAAATCTCCTAGTCGCCACACTCCAGCGCCTGTTCGGGTACATTGAGGGAAAATTCAGAACGTCCAATTCATCTAACAAGCACGTCTTTCGGGACTTATGGGAGGAAATCGGAGCATCTGGAGGAAACCCACGCAGACACAGGGAGAACGGGCAGACTCCGCATAGATAGTGACCCAAGCCAGAATCGAACCCAGGTCCCTGCGCTGTGAAACAACAGTGCTAACCACTGTGCCACCATGAGGCTGTGGAAGGTGTTGGAGATCTTTGAAGTTGGGGGTTTTGTGGATCGTGTGCGATGGATCGTGAGTCAAAGATTTCTGGTATTAGGTGCTACTGGAGGTCCAGTGATGTGAGAAATGATAGAGGTTGTGAGGGGAGTCGGAAATTGCATTGTTTTGGGAGTGACTGGAAATTCCAGAGGTTGGGGGAAGTATGTGATTCCAGAGGATCAGTACTGTTGCTGAAAGTGAGGGGAGTCAAAGATCCTGGAAGGTGGGGAGTGTAAGACCCGTACCAGCCTCCCCGGACAGGCGCCGGAATGTGGCGACTAGGGGCTTTTCACAGTAACTTCATTGAAGCCTACTCGTGACAATAAGCAAATTTTCATTTTTCAAGAGAGATTGGTAGGGGTGAGGACTGTTTGAGATTCTTGGGGTAAGGGATGTTGGAGGTTGTGGGGGGGGGGGAAATTACATGAGTGGTCAGAGATCCCTTAATGACGGGAGTTGTACATCAACGAAGAGAGTTAGAGATCGCATGGGGAGGGTGGAGTCATGGGTTTGCATGGGACAATAGGTCCATATTTGCTTTTTGGGCCTGGGAAAGAGACTCCTGGTCCTCCTGGCCTACAAGCAGTGCTGTAAACACAATTAACTCATTATCTGGCCCTCTCTCCTCCTACTAGCTGCCTGGTTTTCCCGCATGCTAAAACACCCAGCTTCCATGGGTTAAACATAAACGTCCTGTTAAAATGGAAACACACCAGCTCCTTTAACATTTTTACTGATTCCCGCATCCTCAGAGTGGTTTGGTCACCTTCTCCCTGTTCCACTGGCAGTAAAACGGGCTAAGGTAAAGTTTAAGATGTACAACTGGTCTCCTTCCCACCCAACCCCAACGTTTGTCATTCTGAGACGAGTGCCTCATCATATATCAACATGGGGGGAATGGACATTGGAAAACATTTTGGTATTTCACAATTAATACCCAAATTGTACTGTAAATGTCAAAATATAAGGCCTCATTAAGATCTTGCCATAAAAGGCTTTTTTAAATTCTTGTTAAAGATGTTTGAGAAACTATAAAATGACCAGAAGGACAGGTAAAGTTTCCGTTAATGTAACAAGCAGCCTCTATTACTATTGTGTTGTTGATAGGTTTCAAAGAGGCATGTCTACTAAATCCATCAGGCCTCATCAATCGTGTTAATGCAGTCATAATGTGTTGATTTTCAGTTGCCAGAAAATTAAATTGCCTCCAGCTCGCAAAGACGCAAGTAAGGACAGCGCAGAGATGTTATCCTTCCAGTACCTTTCCCTTCATTCCCACAGTGATAAAGTAACATTAAAGGCTGAAACTCCCGCTGGTCTGGTTGTGGTTTAAGTGGGAACGTTAATTTTAAAATTGTTTGCTTTCAACTTACAAACGTGCAGCCGTTAATTGACAGAATAGCACAGACTCGGAGCGCATGGTTTTGGGATATGTGATTTGTACAAGTGCCTGGAGCGCTACAATGAAATGAAATGAAATGAAAATCGCTTATTGTCATGAATAGGCTTCAATGAAGTTACTGTGAAAAGCCCCTTGCCGCCACATTCCGGCGCCTGTTCGGGGAGGCTGGTACGGGAATTGAACCGTGCTACTGGCCTGCCTTGGTCTACTTTAAAAGCCAACGATTTAGCCCAGTGTGCAAATGCATTAGGTCTGTTGTTAAAATGCCGGGCGGGGGAGTTTGACATGAAGGAGTTACTGTTACCGTGCAATTTCAGAGGATTGAAGAAAAAGAGTTGAAGATTTCAGGGAGTGCAGCAATCCATTTTAACCCTGCTGCACCTGAACTGAGCCTTGTTCCTCTAATTGTAGCTCTTGCAAGAATAATATAAACAAAATATTATTGTTATGTTGGCATTGCTGTCTTTTTTTATCAATTAGTTTCAGAGCCCTCCAATGCAGAAGTCTCTCCTTCCATCGAGTCCGCCCTGATTCCCTGAAAGAGCATACTACCCCACACTCCTGCCCTACTCCGGTAACTCTGTAACCCCGCCAAACCTTCACATCTCTGGACATTATGGGCCAATTCTTATCATGGGCAATTGACCTAACCTGCACATCTTTGGGCATTCATACACACATTCTTTCAATTTTGTTTCTTCGTTTTGATTTCCCTCTGTCTATTTATTACTTTATTGTATCAGTTGATATTTTTAAGAGGGGGATTGTTGTTGGGCAAGATTATTTCCCAAAGATTAAGTGCGCGAGCTACCTGAATGGGTACAGAGTCCCAGGACGAGCGCGACGTGCTGACAAACCCCATGCTGTCGAATGGACTCTGTTCCCACTCGGGTAGATGCAGAGCCTCAATGGGGAATACCCCAATGAGGCCGCACTTAGTCCCGTTTTTCTGCACTGAGGAGCTCCGCTCGCCACAACTCAGCGCGGAAGGAGATCGGGACATTGTTTTTAAATTGTGTCCCGATCTCTCGACCAACTCCCCACCCCCCCCCCCCCCCCCCCCCCCAAACCGATTCCCCCAAAAGCCTCAACTCACCTATAAGGGGGTTCTCAGGCTCCTCCCCCACACCAACACAAGCAACCCCTGCCCAATCCCCATTGCTGGAAAAATGCCAGCTTGGCACCTTGACACTGCCAGCTTGGCACCCTGGCACCTAGCAGTGACACCTTGACAGTGCCAGGCTGACACCCAAATGGCTAGGGAGCATACTGGCGTCATTAACCGGCAAGTGCTTTCAATTATTTGCTTTTCGCCTGCAGACAGTTTCATCGGATAGTACTGCATGTGAGGAAATGGCAATTGGTCCTATCAGCAGTATAACACCAACAACTGGTATTGCCCTATCCTTCTCCATTCACTTAGCAGCACTGACATTCGCAGTGGATCTGCTGGCCAACATTCACTTCCAGGAGTGGTCCACCTACGCCCTGAGGCCACCTATCATCCCTCCTTGGATGGCACTCGCAGAGGCAGATTCTTAATTGGTCTCTTCTGGGGATATGGTACCCAATGTTCTGCCATGTGCACACTGGGTTTGCGACATGCAAATCAGCCCGATATTGGGCTCATGGCTTGGAGAGAAAAATCCAGCTCGTTAGTTTCCGAGATGTGCTTTCCTTTTCTAATTGTTCGCAGACCGAATGTTGTCTTCAACTGGTCAGGGTAACCTTTGGTGATGAACTGAGCATAAACTGCATTTGTCATCCTGTTACAGACATGTCAAGATCTTTTCCGACATCCTTTCAATAGGCTTGCTCTGCCATTTATATAAAACATTTTGAAATCACAGTGCAATGTGCAGTTATGAATATGCTTTGTGGTGAAAAAATAAAGTAGCTTTAAATATTCGTAGTTATATATATATATACGTTTAAAATTCTCACTCTTGTTTCCAGAAACCTTCAAGCTCTTGCCCCTTCCTAATTCTGTCACGTCCTCCAGCCCTACAACCCCTTCAGACCATTACACTTCTCCAATTCTGGCTCTGCATCCACCTTTGACAGACATGACTTCAGCTGCCTCAGCCCTATGCTGTGACACTCCCTCCCGAAACCTCGCAGCCTCTCCACTTTTCTCTCTTTCAGGACGCACTTTCAAATTTAACCCCGTGACCAAGCTCCTCTCCCAAAATATCTCCTAATGTGCCTTGATGTCAAAATTCCTCTGACAGCCCTCCTGTGATGCCTCGTGTTAAGTATTTGCAGCACAGAAACAGGTCACTTGATCTAACAGGTCCATTCCAGTGTTTACACGACATCAAACGCTCAAGCAGTGCTATTCCTTTTACTCTCATGAATTTATATAACTTCCCTTTAGATGCATCTATGATACTGGTACCTTTATTTCAATCCATAAAGAGACTGTTTCTATGTTTCTGTTAGTTAAGCTCCGTTTTTCTGTTGCTATTCTGCTATGACTAATTAGTCCAGCTACCACCACCCTCTCTTCCTTTCCCACCATTGCTGAATTGTTGTAATATGCTTTATTTAGCTGTCAGTCTTGCCTTTTTTACAGCTATGTTTCAATTATTCCGACCACATCTTGGGACATCTTACTCCATCAAAGGTCCTTTATATATTTGGGTCTTAAATGATTTCCAACCATCAGTCTGCTTTAAAACTGTTATTATTCTTTTTCCCCCAATTAAGGGGCAAATTAGTGTGGCCAATCCACCTACCCTGTACGTCCATGGGTTGTGGGGGTGAAACCCACGCAGACACAGGGATAATGTGCAAACTGCACATGGACAGTGACCCGGTGCCGGGATCGAACCCGGGTCCTCGGCGGCGTGAAATTGCATGGCTAACCACCGTAAAACTGTTATTAAATTTGTTATAACGCCCACGAGGAGCACGGGGAAATCATTGTTGATCTCCCTGTAGGACCCGTGGAGTACAAAATTCCAGATAGGGGTGAAGGCTACCCAGCTGAAACTCATTACAGACTTGGGAAAAAAAAGCCAGCTCAATTCAGGGCCTGGTGTGGTTAGTTCTCCCAGCAAGAACTGGAGTGGGAGCGAGTTACTGCCTTGAACAGAATATTGTACGAAATTAAATACATCTCTGTTCCACCATCGCTGGCTGCCTCATGATACAAAAAAATTACTTAAAAGTCCCAACTTTGAAGATTAGCTGAATGAATTGAGTCATCATATTGTACTTTCATCATCCACACTACTGAATGGTCTTGTCGTTACAAGCACAGGAAACATTGCTGGTTGTTAGGAGTAACGTGATGACTGCATGCTCTTTGTTTCAACAGAAAATGCCTACTTCGCCCTCTGGTGTCTGGATGAACATATTGCAGAATAGATTCTGCTTACTGCTGGAGTTTAAATTTAACTCACTTCAACCATTCTGGGAGCGGGGGGCGGGCAAGAGCCCACGGTTCATAAACTAGCAGAAATTCAGCACTGATTGACACAAAGTTTGCATTCTTACTAAAAAGGAAATTATATCTTGTCATAATATACATCCATGTATATGATGGAGTGCAGACAGGCAGTGATTGACACACAGGATACCCAGTGAGCACACAGAACACAGCAGCCAATCACCAGACAGGACACGGCCACTATAAAGCCAGAGGGCACCAGTTTTCCCGTTCTCTGGGCAACCAGCCTCTAAAACGGTAAGAGTTCGTGAGCAGCAGCCAGTGCAAACACCATGTGGTAGTCAGTTAGTCTGGTCAGGCTAGCCTCAGGTCTCCAGTCAAGTCAGCATAGTGTCAACCCACAGTTAATCATGTAATATAGTTATATGTTAAATAAAATCGTGTTGCATCTCATCAAGTGTTGGAAGTCTGTCTCTCTCTACACTGCATCAAACGCTGTCCACATAGACCCAGCTTACCCAACACATCATATCTTAGGTGAAAAATAGAAAGGCTACACTGACACTGTTGGGGCTGTTCTACTGAGGTTGAGGCAAATTGTTCAGGTAAAGCAGGGGGAGCTAGGTTTATTCAGCATTCAACCTCTGCTAGGCCAGGGCATGGATTTCTATATAGTGCAACTGGGTGCAAAAGATAAGAATGTTTCTGTTGCTGGGCACTAACATTCTTCACGTTTATGAGCACAGAAGTCCTGTTTATCTCCCCAATACCTACGCACTGACTCCTCTCGCTCCGTTCCCCCCAGAAAGTGGCCCTTCAACATATAAAAGTACACGTGTTGGAACAATTTTTATTTTATGTTATGAATAGTTTTTTTCTGCTCTGAATATCTGTTAAAAATATTGAGGGTATTTTCACATTATTCCTGAGTCGCTCTGGTTTTGGACAAACTGTCTCATAACTGAAGGACATATTTTTCTTTCTTTCCTCCCTCCCTAATTCTTTCCATTATCCCAGAGATGGTGATGCTTGTTGGTCTCTGGTTATGAGGGCAATATGGAGGCCCCTCTGATAGCTTAACCAAATGACCATTCTTTTCATGTGAACCTGGACCATGATGATCATAAGGATTGTGGGGCCCATTTATTATAGAATTTACACTGCAGAAAGAGGCCATTTGGCCCATCGAGTCTGCACCAGCTCTTGGAAAGAGCACCCTACAAAAGCCCACATCTCTACCGTATCCCCGTAATGCAGCAACTCCATCTAACCTAAGGGCAATTTAGCATGGTCATTCCACCTGACCTGCACATCTTTGGACTGTGGGAGGAAATCGGAGCACCAGGAGGAAATTTAGGCAGACACGGGGAGAACGTGCAGACTCCGCACAGACAGTGACACAAATGGAAATCGAACATGGGACCTTGGTGCTGTTAAGCCATAGTGCTAACCACTATGCTACCGTGTTGCCCCTCTGACTTCAGTTGCACAAGAATAGACTATCTCCCCCAACCCCACCCCTGTTCCTGTTGTTTCACCTTCCCTTTCTCCAACTCAGAAACACAAAGTTCAATTGTAGTACTGTTCTTCCACCCTGTCACTGACAACACCCACTACACTGCTACCACGCCTGAGATCACACAGCACAGGCTGGGAGTTGTGCCTGGGATCCTTCCTTCCTTTGAGATACCAGGGAAGAGGAGGGGAGCAAGACAACTGCAAATATGGTAACCGGTCAGAACGTTATCCCAGGAGCAGCTAATTCACACAAGGTGCACTGCTGATCTGCTGCCGTCACAATTCCTCACATTTATATCATAATAAAATGGTGTGCGCAATCTCTTTTTACCTATGCTGGGGAATTGCTGAGACCTGTGAGACACAGATTAAACAGAAATGAGCAAGACTTCACAATCTCATTCAGTGCCCCAATAATCATCAACTTGTGCAGATTGAAAATATAATCAAGAAATGTTGGTCTGATTGCAAGGTGATGTATGAGCCTGTAACCTTTATCTGGCCTTTCAGGTGCTGGATGGTATTAGTTTTAATGTTTAGTGATGTTGTACCCAAGCCAAAAGTTACTCAAATACTTAATGCAAAGAGGCTTCATTAATTCTATAAGATCTAATCTCTCTCAAGTCTGACTGGAATAATTCAGAGCATGTTCCAAAATTTGTTACAAATATGGGCGAGTTAGCTTCATACTTCCAGTGGATAAAGCTGCACAAAATACGCAGGGCTGGATTTCCCCCAGCCCGACGTGGAGCTAAAATGCGTTGGGTGAGCTATAAAAATGGTGAGTCGAGCCCAACATCCTGGATTTCCGCCCCTATTCCTGGTACCGGCCATATCCACCGGCAAGGGAATGGTAGTGGGATAGGAGCCCTCATGCTGTTGTTCCAACATTGCCAATATCATTGCAGAGTGGGAATTTCAGACGTTTTTGCAATTTTCATAGAGTTAGGCCAGTTTTGGAAGGGGATATAATTCATACCAACATGGAGGAGTTGTGAACCATGGGGACCATGGTTTGGAGTCAGGAACCACATGAAAGGCAAGTTCAAAAGGTGTTGCCGACTTCACATGTCATAATGAAATGCCGTATCATAAATTATCTATGGCTAGCATTTTAGGCATTGTTTTGGAGTGTGTTTCCAACCTGGAAGTATATGAAATCACATGAAAAGCCGCAGGGCGTATGTCCCGGCTTCAAAGTGTACTCGCGCGATATTTTGGTTGGCAGGCAGGCCAAGAGTCAGAAGTGCAAATTTTAAAAAGACTTGAAAGGACAATAGACTGGAATTTTACATTGCCTGTGTGTTTCTTTAGCCCATCGCACAGGCAGGTGGCTGTCTTGCTTTTTTCAATTTTCTCATCCAAGGGTGGGGTAAATGGGGCTGAAACATTGGCTGTGTGAGTTGTTTGGAGTTCAGGGGAGAGTTTGCCCCTGCTCACAGTCTTTCCCCAATGAGGGTGGATTTCTGACCAGCTCTTAATCAGCCAGTCAGTGTGATATTGCATCTTTTCGACATTCTCGGGCAGAAGTGGACAACATGGCCACATCTGGTCCCACTTGTTGTGCATGCCCAATAAGCATGCAATTCAGGCTTATATTTGTAATACAATGAGTGATGATAAGGCTATGTTTCGAAAAGGTAAACAACCATTCATTTATGTGATTGCCAGATTGTCACTTTTGACATCTAGCAAGCTGTCAAGGGACTGAACGGCATTGTGAAAGTAAGAAAGTTTTCATACATATTAAAGTATGGTAAAAGTTCTATTTTTGCATTGTACACTAGTAAAATCCAGAGACAATGATGTGAAATGTTCTCATAGCTTTGATTTTTTCTTTAACATCCAGTTCAGCATTTGGCTATTTCAAAGCTTTGGCAGATGGCTCAGCTTCTGAATGTCTTCCAATGTTTTAATGGATTCAACTCAGGAAGTTTTGTTGACAGTTGTTCAATGGAATTTCCATATTGTTATGGGCCAGGGTTTAGAGAACACCAAAGCGTATCATGTAGTTCACCTGATCCACGACTTTCAATAGGTTGTGGTGATGGGGAGCACAAGGGCCTACTTTACAGGTGTGATGCAACAGAAATCTAAAGTACTTTTAAAGCATAAGACCATAAGACATAGGAGCGGAAGTAAGGCCATTCGGCCCATCGAGTCCACTCCACCATTCAATCATGGTTGATTTCAACTCCATTTACCCGCTCTCTCCCCATAGCCCTTAATTCCTCGAGAAATCAAGAATTTATCAATTTCTGTCTTAAAGACACTCAATGTCTTGGCCTCCACCGCCCTCTGTGGCAATGAATTCCACAGACCTACCACTCTCTGGCTGAAGAAATTTCTCCTCATCTCTGTTCTAAAGTGACTCCCTTTTATTCTAAGGCTGTGCCCCCGCGTCCTAGTCTCCCCTGCTAATGGAAACAACTTCCCTACGTCCATCCTATCCAAGCCATTCATTATCTTGTAAGTTTCTATTAGAAAAGCAAAACCATGTTTATTTATGAATCCAGTTAACACTTTATAAACCCACAGTAAACATCTGAACAACAATCAACACCATTAATCCCCACAGATACAATATTTGATAAGTAACCCTTCATAACTTTCCTAACAACATCCATCTGTTAAACCCTTTTTACAGAAAGACAGCAGGTTTAAATACTCTACAGAAACAGGTATTACTTTGAAATCCTCAAATGATCTGGATATATTCTTTAGATTGCAGAGGGATATCCTTTTACAGCTGCTTGCTTTGGCTGCAGCTATCCAGCTCCCAAAATGAATCTAAAATATACTGTAGCTGCCTGCTCAAAAACAAAAGTGAAAAATAGCCAGCCTAGCTCCACCCACACTCTGACATCACTGCAGCTATTTGATAAACACCCATTTCTTAAAGGTACATCCACTACAGCTATTTGATAAACACCTATTTCTTAAAGGTACTCTCACATGGCAATATGAATACTTGGCTGACTAATGGATTCTACTCTGAGGGAATATTTGACGCAGCTGGCAAGAGGAATCTTTTTAAAAGCAGATTGTATTTATAAATCAAAATCAAGTGATATTTGTTTATTTTGACAGATTTATGAGCTCCTTAAAAACTTTCCAACAGTATATTAGTGCTTGTGGCTTCTGCATAAGGTGGATAATGGGTGAAGAGGTTGGATGGTATGGTGGGTGGGGGGGGGGGGCGACGTCAGTGGTTATGGGGTGAGTCATAGGGAGGCGGGAGGTGTGATGGTTATGGTGCATCACATTCTGCTCAAAAGTGTCCTGATGCCTTTGCCTTTTAACCTTCCCTCTGAAGCACCTGTCCATCTTCATCTCCACATGGATTCACAGTTCATTGTTGGTTGTGACTTGGATCAAACTACCGTGTGATTACAAAATGAACAATAAATGTGAACTTGCGATTCTAATGGCTTTGGTATTACTTTTAAAAGTAACCGGCAAGCCTGAACACTGAGAACTATCGATAGCAGATACAGAATTTGTAACTTCTTGCCTTAGGATAGTGACAAATCAATCATATACAAATGTGTTATGTGTTTGCCACCTATTATCGGCAGTAATTTTGAAATCAAATACTATTGTTTGCATCCATTAACATAGAAGTTCAAGTTATAAGCAACCATCAAGCTTGGGTCAGTAAACCATTTCTTCATGGTGGCTGACTGAGTGAAAAAATGCTTTAACTCGAAACATCCTGTAGGAAAGTCTCTGCACTTAAAAGTAAAAACTACTTGATCTACTTTATTTGTCTTTGGTTAAAGGTTAAATAGTCTGTTCCAGTTCAAAATTCAGCCTCTTCTGTGCTGCACTGTTGAATTTCATTCATTGCACTTTGCCTTCCATCAGCTGTTAGCGGGTCATCAGAATCTATCATGGCAATGTGGAATTCTCAGTATCGAAATACTTTTGGACATCTAATTACACATGAATAAAATGCAGCATTTTAGTTATCACACTCCCAGTTTGGTGGTGGCATAGGTTTCATTCATTTTAACCGACAGCAATACACATCTGAATGGTGAAAATAAATAATATTTGGAAAGGAGGAAAGGCTGGTTTTGGCTTTCTGATTCAGATACTTTGTCAGAATTGCAAGATGAGCTAACCCCATTCCTGGATGGAGCAACATGAAGGTGGCAAAAGGAAGAAGAGGTTGTGAAAGTCCGGTTTTTATGGATGTGATTCTCCGGCCTCGTTGCGGTCAAGCGAGAGCGTAATAAGGCCGGTGAACAGCGGGAGAGATGGAAAACGAGAACCGCGCTGGGCGTCCAGTTTGCGATGCGACTGTCCTGCTTGGGTAGGCGAAACCGGGATCTCACCATAGCATGACGAGAAACCAATTATCAACACTTCAGCCCGATTTCCATGCAATTAGCCGGAGCCATCCCATATCCAGTGGCCTCCCGTCATTCAGTGGCCTCCCAGCAAGTGGTCACACTGGTGCCGATTAGTACTCCTTTTGAAAAACGTGAACCTGGCGGATGGGCTGCTGCGGAGAGCCCAGGAGATGAGCAGCTATCTTCGCTCACAGTGAACCCAGGGGCACTGGGCATGCTGCCCCTGTGCTCGGGGAGAGGGGTGGTGGGAGGCTACAGGAAGGGATGCAGCCACGGTTAGGGGTGGGCCGCCGTGGGAGGCTAGGGATATCAGGATGGGGGGAGGGGGCACTGCGAGGGGAGGGGGGGAATGAGAAATGCGTGGGCCCTCCAGTTAAATGCCTGGATCGTCCACTCCCGTACCGGGGGAACCCCTACCTGTCTGCCCCACCGACCGCGGAAGCCTCTGGCCTTGCAGCTAATAGGGATTGGCAATCATAGTTAAGTGCGCTCTTCAGACATCCCACGTGGATCCCCGTGGGTGAGTGTGCCATGTGTCATGTGGGGCTCATTACCTAACATCCCAATCACATCTTGATGCCTGGACACTGTGCTTGAACACTGCGGGGGCAGCACCACAGACGCAGCAGCAAAAATATGGGGATCACCCAGGGGATGGGCCCCAGCCCCGGGCACATGTATACGGCCGGGTGTGCGTGGGCAGGGTGTCTCTGGTGGAGGGTGCGGGGGAGGGGGGGATTGGTGGTCTGCCCGCATCGCGGAACAAAGAGTCAGAGGTATCATACTGGTTGTGGTGAGGGTATTTTAATATTCTTCGTACAAGTGTACACCAGTTCCCCACTGTCCCGATGGTGCCACCCCACGATGCCCAGTCTTCATCCCTCACCCTCCCAAACCCCCCACAATTCCCCCTGCACCCCCTGCATGCACTCCACTCCTTACTCCTCACTTACCTTCTTCCTTCCCAGTGTCCTCAATAATCCTTGATGTGCTTGGCCTCCCTAGCTCTACCGCTATGTCTAGGTGTATCCCCAGGATGCACATCAGAGGTGGAGGCAGCCAGCTGCTTATCATATCCCTTGGCCTTTGATGCCTCTGGTTCTGGGACCAGAAGGCCCCAGCGCACTTGTCAGTGCCACGTGCACAGACGTGCTGCCCTGTTTAGGGTGCTGGCTGCAAGACGCGGCCTCATCAGCAGGGTGGAACTCAGGGGATCTGATGGCCACCGCCGCCAGTCCATAGTATGGGTCCGGGTTGCCACTCAGCCCACTCGGTGCCCATCGGGCCCTACAGTTCACCTTGGGGTGGCGGGAAGCTGCATTGTCCCCTGCAGCATCTGGCTCTGCCAGCCCTGGTGGATCCCCATTGTCTGCACCAGGAGTTGACACTTGCGGCAATGGTCCTCAGTAATTGGGCCGTGCTCTGCAGTGACTCGGCAATGCCCGGCTGGGATAAGCTCTGCAGCCCCTTGGCCATTCCTATCTGGGACCAGGACATGTCCCACAGTGCCTCATGAAGGTCAGCCTGGTACTGGGTCACATCCCCCGTTGAGTCGGACAGTCTACTGAGCCTCTCAGCCATGGTCATCACTGACTGCGCAATGCCTTTGACATCTTCACTGATGCTGCTGACATCGTGCGCCAGGGTCTCCACTGTGGTCACCACCCTCGCAGTGTTGGCCTTGGTTCCCCGCATTGCTGGCGACATTTCCTGCACCCGCAGCCTCAGGGACTCCTCCAATTGGCTATGGACCTGCTGGGCATCTCCATCTGGATGCCCAGCCCACTCCCTAATGTCTCCAATATCTCCGGGTAAACCTGCTCCAGCGGCTCAGCATCAGGCTGGGACCTGGGATCCAGCAGCACTCCTGCGGTCTCGCTTCCACCTGATGTGGATCAGCAACTGTGTGGTGTGCACCAGATTGTGCCCCCGAAGCCTGTCCACCAACGTTGCCCACTGAGATGTGTGTCTCTGCGCTGCTGGAGGGTGGGGATGACAGATGTGATGCATGACTGTGGCATCCACGAAGATCTCCGCTGAGGTGGTCTCGTGAGAGGCAGGGAAGGGGGCCACCGTGGATGGGCTGTCGACGTCGGCTGGAGGGCCTGTGGGAGAATGAACACATGGTCAGTGGGAGGGATGGGCCAGTGTGTATGGTAATAATAACCCACCAGGTCCTCCTGGATCCTAACCTCTGTGGCCTGCGCCGACCTCCGCATTGGTGACTGCTCTGACCTTAGCCACCCCGTAACCTCCAGGGCCCATTCCTTGAAGGTCATGAGGATTGTTATGTCCGGCATCGCTCCGCACGTCTGGGACCTCTACTGACGACTGTGGGAGAGCTTCTCCTCTGGAGACACAGAGGGGGCATCGTCAGCCACACATGCAGCTCACATTGGTGGTGGGGGGGGGGGGGGGTGGCAATGTGAAGGGAGGTTGGGGTGATGGAAATGTTGGGATGAAGGGAGGGGGAGATGGAGGGAGGGGGATTGGTGGGCAAATGGAAGGTTCTGGATGAAGGGTGGGTTGGGGGGAGCAAATGCAGGGGTGGGGGTGTTGGTCACATTGGGGGGGGGGCGCGGGAGGGATTTGGGGTGGTGGTGTCAACTCACCCGTGCTGTCCGGTGTAGGTCGTTAACCTTCTTGCCGCACTGGAGGCCAGTCTTCCTGTTCACGCTGCCCGAGCTGATGGCCGCTGCCACTTCATTCCAGGTGGCACTGGCTGCCCTATGGCTCACCCTCCGGGGCCCTCAGGGGAACAGGGCATCCCTCCAGGCCTCCACCACATCTAGGAGCTCCCCAGGTCCGCGTCTCCAAACCTTGGGGCTGGTCATCTCGGCGCCATGGCTGCGAGCTGAGTGGGGCTGGTTCTGCTGTGTAAGTGCTGCTCCACCTTGTTCGCTGGGGGGCTGGCGAGTGCGGTCCTGATGAATCGGCTGGTGAGCCTTCATTTGCTGCGTGAAGCCCATGGGGCCTCATTAAGTGGACCAATTAACGTTGAATAACGTTGAAGCCTCACCGGACCGAGCGCCGGGAACCTTGATGCTGTTCCCACTTGCGACCACACTTAGAAATCTTTTCGGAGAATCGCACCCTATCTGTATTTTCCTCACCAAAGCTTCTTACGTCACCCAAATAGAAGCCTTCTGAAGGCCACAAATGCCTGTACCATATTTCTGCCTGTTCCCCCCCATTCTCTATTCTGAATCTGCTTTGGTGACTCCAGTTCCTACACCGAGAGTCCAAGTTGGTTACTTTCATTCGTTTCATCTCTCTTCCTTCTCCTCTTTCCCTTCCTCCCCTCTATTCCTGTTTGGTCCTCATCTGCTCATTCCGGTTCCGAAAGCTATCAGCTGAAATGTTCACCTATATCGTCTCTTTTCAGGTACTGACTGTTAAGTGGTTCTGCCACGATCTCTACCTATTTCAATTTTCAGTAATGGCATTTATTAATTTTCACAGCTTCCCTATCAAACTGGTTCCGATCATTTCCAGCACCGTCCCCCCTCCCCCGCCTTGGCACTTTAATTTTTCTTGAATTTGGGCCAATTTCATTTGTCAGGAATACTCCTGTTTGGAAAATGTGCAGCCTCAGTTCTTCAAAATTGTTGAATCGGTATTTATCCCCCATTGGTTCCTTGGGATGGCAATCAGTTGGTGATGTGGTAGCACAGGTGCTACATGTTTAATCTGATTACAAGAAGAAAATATAATTTTAGAAAATAGGCCAGCATTTCTTAAGGGAGCCATCCTTTGCCAAAAACAAAAGGCCCATCCACTGTGATACAGGAATTATTCTATAATTACCTCCTTGAAACTCATCTCTTCGACCAAGCTTTAGTTCCACCTGTCCCAACGTCTGGCAGTGCTCCTGCGAAGTGAATTGGGCTATCATAGTTCTTGAAGGGTACCATGTAAAAATGCTTGTTGTTGTTCATCGATCTCTCGTATTTGCTAGCCAACTCACTTGTGAACAAATGAGATCAGAGCGTCATTTGGAAATGCACTATCACGTTGTGTTCTCTTTTTATAGATTTCAGTCTTTGGCTCAGACAGAAGCAAAATTAAATCGATGAAGTAAATTATTAACTTTGACAGAGGAGATGATGTTGTTGGTAAATTCAGGGTGACCATCACACTGGAGGTACGGACGCAAATGAGGAATTAAAGGATCATGACTGAACTCAGCTGTGTAGCTCAACAACTCTTCATATAAACTCATTGCACTACCAAGTGATCTATCTTAAACAATGTAAGGAATGGGTAGGGGAGGGCGAGGATTCATGCATTCGTCCACGACAAATCTCAAGTTAAGTTTTCGTTCAGGGCAGCACGGTGGCGCAGTGGTTAGCATTGTTGCCTCATGGCGCCGAGGTCCCAGGTTCAATCCCGGCTCTGGTTCACTGTCCGTGTGGAGTTTGCACATTCTCCCCGTGTTTGCGTGGGCTTAGCCCCCACAACCCAAAAATGTGCAAGCTAGGTGGATTGGCCACGTTAAATTGCCCCTTCATTGGAAAAAATGAATTGGGTACTCTAAATTTATTTTTTAAATGTTAAGCTTTTGTTCATGGGGTGTTGGCTGCTTTAAGTCAGTCCTGGTGTTTAGGGATTAAAAGCAGCTGCACGCACAAATGATACATTTTTTTTGAAGACCTGCTGGTTTGTCATCCAGCATACTCTAAGCGAGAAGTCAAGTCACACCATTTAAAGATGAGTGTGCTGTGTGATTTGTTCAGATATGCGCTTGATTGTCAGTTTTTTGAACTGAACTGCCAATTATGTAAATTTGTCCTGACTCTGGTTATTATAATCAGCTTGCTTCTTTTCAATACCTTAGAGTATATCCGAGCTTTCACACAGAGAGGAGGCTTTCAGCAATCTTCAGAGTGATTCTGTCAGAATCCTGGGCAGACACTCTGTAGTTGGTAAGAATATAAAGGAATAATTATATTTTTATAAGTTAATTATATAATGTACAGTAAGTATAAAGATTGTGAGCGATTTATTATTTTCCTTCCAAGGAAGGAATTAGCATAGTCTAAGATCCAACAGGAAACAATGCACAGAATGATGTAGCTACCGAAGGTTATTGAGCTCACTGTACCTGCGTTGGCTTTCCGAAAACACCATCGATTCGTCCCACTCCTTGTGCACCACTTGTTAGGTGAAAAAGTTTTCTCTCTCATCACAGTTGCTTCTTTTGCAAATCACTTTTAATCTGTGCCCTCTCCTTCTTCATCCCTTTACGAGTGGGAACAGTTTCTCCCTATCTACTCTGTCCAGCTCCTTCAAAATTTTGAATACCTCCATCAGATCTCCTCTTAGCCTTCTTCTTTCCAAGAAGAGCAGCCCCAACCTCTCCAATCTATCTACTCAATTGAAGGGCGCGGTTCAACTGAAAACGTTTAAAGTCCAGTTTTGGGTGCATTTGGCGGGTGTATTTTGTCTCATAAGAACATAAGAACTAGGAGCAGGAGTAGGCCATCGGGCCCCTCGAGCCTGCTCCACCATTCAATGAGATCATGGCTGATCTTTTGTGGACTCAGCTCCACTTAATCCGGCCCGATCACCATAACCCTTAATCCCTTTATTCTTCAAAAAACTATCTATCTTTACCTTAAAAACATTTAATGAAGGAGCCTCAACTGCTTCACTGGGCAAGGAATTCCATAGATTCACAACCCTTTGGGTGAAGAAGTTCCTCCTAAACTCAGTCCTAAATCTACTTTCCCTTATTTTGAGGCTATGCCCCCTACTTTCACCCACCAGTGGAAACAACCTGCTCGCATCTATCCTATCTATTCCCTTCATATAAATTAAATGAAATGAAAATCGCTTATTGTCACAAGTAAGCTTCAATGAAGTTACTGTGAAAAGCCCCTAGTCGCCACATTCCGGCACCTGTTTGGGGAGGCTGGTACGGGAATTGAACTGTGCTGCTGGCCTGCCTTGGTCTGCTTTCAAAGCCAGCAATTTAGCCCTGTGGTAAACCTCCGCAGGAGAAAATAGCCCATAATAAACGGGAAAGGGCCAAGACAGGGCGGTGGTGTCCCCGAGATTTAAGTTCCTTACACCCTATGAGGAACAGGTCCTGGAGATCGCGAGGTTGCCAAAGGAGAGAGCAGTCATCAATAGCGAGGTTGGCCTGCACCACAGAGGTGAGGGTCCACTGCCCTTTCACCCAGATGACCTGTCTCAAGTGAGTTGTTCATGTCAGACAAAATGATCCTTCCCTCTCACTGACCACATGTCCATTATCTCACAGAATCTGATGAGGCTGGGCCATCCAGATTCATTGAGGGCATTGACCCCATGGTGCAGACAATGGTGAGCCACCAGGACTGGCAGCGCCAGATGATTCAGCGGCCTCTGGAATATTCTCCAACTGCCTCTCTGTCCCATGGAGTCACCCAGGGCCTACGGGTACCATCTTTTATGAGAAGGTACTGGAGGCCAACCCAGGGCCTGCCGTCAAGGAGACAACAACAGTCTCCAGTTCTTCCTAATCCCTCCCTCCTGACACCAGCGCCTCTCAATGACACCAGTAAGTCTGATGGGCAACCTGGCACCAGGCCCTCCAGAGAATGTCCGCCATGGGCATCAAAGGGAGGGAAATGGGGGGGGGGGGGGGGGGCGTTGGGCTGACAGACACAGCCTAGGACTAGAAATATCAGGAGACGATGAGGGCGTGATTGGTCCTTCTCGCATGTCAGTGCGTTTCTGCCATGCTCCAGTTCCTCCTCAGGCTCATCCTCCAACTCCTCCTGGACCACTTCCTCATCCTCCTCAAATAAGGCCGCATGTCTCTTCTCCTCCTCCTCCAGCACATCGTCGCGCTGCTGTGCCAGATTGTGGGGAGCACAGCAGACCACCACAAAGCGGGAGACCCACTGGCGGTGTACTGCAATGCACCAGGAGACCATTCCAGGCATCGGACTGCATTTTCAGCAGGTCTGTGCACCACTCAATGACAGCAAGAGTGACAGCATGCCCGGCTATAACCGCCACAAGCTACATGGCACGGCCCCCAACAAGGATCCACTTGGGATATGTGAAGTATCTACTCAACTACGATTGCCAATTCCCAATTAGCAATAGCCTTCAATAAAAGAAAATTACTGCGCATGCTGGAATCTGAAACAAAAACAGAAAATATGAGACAATCTCAGAAGGTCTGACAGCATTTGTGGAGAGAAAAGGGAGCTAACGTTTCGAGTCTGGATGCCACTATGTCAAGCTTCAGCTGTGCGGCCAGAGGCCTCCACGGTCAATGGGTGTTATGGGTGGTAGTCAGTGGAGCACGGGGGCTGGGGCTGGGGTTGCCCCCGGAACGGGACCACGGGATCCAGGGGATCCAGGGATAGCATGGTGTACCCCCGGGCAATGGGACAACGCCCACCCCACCACTATACACCCCCCCTCCCCCAGCTGAGGCCATGGGTAGCAACACCCCATTCCGCAACCCTTCCCCCGATGGTGGACCACCCCAACCGAGGCTGGCCCCCCAGTGGCTCCCCCCCCCCCCTCCCCCCCCCGCAAAGGACTGTGGCGGAAACCCCAGTGCCATCGGCCTCTGACCCTGTGAGCAAAGATGGCTATTCACCTCCTCGGATCTCTGAAGCAGCTCTTCTGCCAGCTTCACATTTTTAAAAAGGAGTGCCAATTGGCACCCACATGACCATTCATGCGGTCATGCCCCTCTCTCCCCTCTCTCCCTCCCCCTTTTAAGTATTAAGTGGAATGCTTACTCTTGAAGAGTTTTTAACTTGAACAAATTTCAGAAGCGCAAAGCATATAGATGCAAAACTAACAAGTCTCTCACAAAGAATAGAGAATATTTGTTCTCCTCTCATACAGAGTGATAGATAAGTGGACTAATTAATGTTGCTTTGGCTGGTAATTTTTTCAAATTGGACAAAGCCTGATTAATAATATTGCAGATTATAAGGAGAACTATAACCCTCGATACTTATCTGAGTAAACAATCTGAAGCATAACAGTTAGTATCTCTTTGGAACAGTTGAAATGCCATTTGTCGAGTGAATGATTCAGATGGTGGTGTAAATGTCTCATTAATAGCCTGATTTTCTTTTTGTTCTGTTACCTTCACTAACCAAGGAGCAATTGAATGTTTTGTTTTTCATGTTCTTTGAAGCTTGACCTGTAATTAGAAGATTAAACAAGTTATTGAAAATGTTTGAAAAGGCTGTTGTTTCTCATCTCTTTGGCCTCGATCCTTGCACTATCAAAGGCATCAAATGCTGGTGGCCCATATATCTGGTGCGCTTAATGTGAAATGCAGATAAAAGGGAACGGCCTACACTGTGGACCGGCCTATCGTTTGCAGCAGAAGATGTGAAGACCCCATCGTTTAAACAGGGTGGCAAATGCTGATGTCATTTGACTCGTTGTGCTTTTGAATCGGACAGAATTGTGGACCTTGGTTGATAACTATATCTGAAAGGAGTTTGGCTCAACCAATGGAACTGTTTCCCATCGTAGCTGCTGCTGTCAGGTGAGTACAGATGAGTTGCGCGTGACCAGCGTCCAACTGGATTACTAACCAGGTCAAGAACAAACTCCTCAAAGGGTGAAATAAAAACATTTTTTTTTTGCCAATAAAGCACTTATTAGGAAGTTGACACTTCCTTAGTTATTATTACTGCTGAGAACTATACCAGCACTTTGTAAGCTATCTACCTCCTTGTCATTCCCTCACCTGTGTTTTTAATTTATTCATTCATGGATGTGGCAGTGCCAGCATTGATTTGTCATCCCCAATTGCCCCCGATAAAATGGTGATAAGCTGACTTGAACCACTGAAGTCCACGTGGTGAAGGTATTCCTGCAGTTCTCTGATGTAAGGATTTCCAGGATTTTAACTCCGTTGCTGATGAAGAAACAGCGACATAGTTCTAAATCAGGATGATGGCTGACTTGGAAGGGAACTGACAGGTGATAAGATTCCCATGCGCCTGCTGCCCTCTTCTATGGAGTGGACATGCCGGCGTTGGACTGGGGTGAGCACAGTAAGAAGTCTTACAGCACCAGGTTGAAGTCCAACAGGTTGAGCTGGTTTAGCACAGTGGGCGAGACAGCTGCTTTGTAACGCAGAACAAGGCCAGCAGCGTGGGTTCAATTACCGTACCACCTTACCCGAACAGTCGCAGGAGTGTGGCGACTCGGGGCTTTTCACAGTAAATTCATACTTGTGACAATAAAAGATTATTATTATTACCGTTGCGAATCACTAGCTTTCGGTGCGCAGCTCCTTCATAAAGTGAATTGGATTCGATTTTGTTTCTTGTCACGTGTCAACCGATCATTAAGTACATGAAAAGAAAAGAAAATACGTAATAGGACAACACAAGGTACATAATGTAACTGCATAACCGGCAGCAGCTGAAGAATACAGGGGTATAGTGTTAATCAGGTCAGTCCATCAGAGGTTCATTTAGGAGTCTGGTAACAGCGGGGAAGAAGCTGTTTTTGAGTCTGTTCATGCATTGAAGGCATCACAGGTGCAAAGCCTCTGATTCACCTGATGAAGGAGCTGCACTGCCACTTCTCACTTTCCAGAGTCTATCTATGTCTTTTCCACATATAAATACTGACACTAATGTGAACAACTTGCCATTGCATACCGTCTTTATCACAAGGCAACAGGAGTGTAATCAGACAACATTGACACCTAACCACACAAGAGATATTAACGCAGGTGACCAAAAGCTTGGTCAGAGGTAGACTTTAAGTAATAGCTATCAAGGAAAAGAGAAAGGCTAAAAAGAGAATTTTAGACCTTAAGTTGGAGGGATGTCCACCATTGGTAATGTGAAAGAAATCAGGGTTGCACAAGAGTTGGAGGAGTGCAGAATGACGTTTTCTGACCCTCTGAGAAATCCTTTTTTCAGCAAGTCACTGTGAAGTATATCATTGTGATCTGGTTTGATACCCCTTAAGTATAGTTAACACAAAGATGATAGACTTTAAGGTGTGAAACAGAGTTTTTATTCTTTAACGGTCAGGTGACAGCAGTCAGCACACAGCTCAAAAACACTGTTGAAGATATTATAATCAGTCTTGCTGCACTGCTGATGTCAATTTCAAATAAGGTTGAGGCCTTCAGCTAAGTGGGCATCATTTAAATGGTGGCTCGGCACGCACTCCCAGCCAATACGGAGGATGGCAGCGGCAGGGACCTGCTCCTCGTTTTGGGGATGCCGACCTGGCCAGGCTTCCGGATACCAGAGAGGCAGGACACACTGTACCCTCGAAGGGGTAGGAGAACTGGCAGCATGGTGACCCATGCCGCCTGCGAGGTAGTGGCAGCTGCAGCATGTTCAAGCAGCATGACAAGGAGGACCACCAAGATGAACGACTTCCAACGAGCTGAAGGGTTAAGTTACCACCTCTCTCCTCCCGGGCATCAATCCCGGCTGCCACCCTCCATGGCCCAACTCCCTCCCACAGTGAGCTGTAGAGGCTGGGCCGTTGCGTATGTTCAAGGCTGAGATAGCACAGATTTTTAATCAGTGAGGGAATCAAGGGTTATGCAGAGAGAAACTGGAGTTGAGAATTATATCAGATCAGCCATGATCTCATTGAATGGCGGAGCAGACCCGATGGGCTGAATGGTCTACTTCTGCTCCTACGTCTTATGGTCTTATGATTCCATTCACTACCTCAAGGGTGGCATGGTAGCACAGCGGTTAGCACAATTGCTTCACAGCTCCAGGGTCCTAGGTTCGATTCCCGGCTTGGGTCACTGTTTGTGCGGCGTCTGCATATTCTCCTCCTGTGTGCGTGGGTTTCCTCCGGGTACTCCGGTTTCCTCCCATTGTCTAAAGATTTGCAGGTTAGGCGGATTGGCAATTCTAAATTGCCCTCAGTGTACAAAATTGTCCTTAGTGTTGGGTGGGGTTACTGGGTTATGGGGATAAGGGGG